>NC_067472.1:143350747-143697298 GCF_947179515.1 Apodemus sylvaticus
CTGTATGTTTCTGTCTCTAGGAGGATCTTGCTAGTTCTTTGGAGGGCCTGATGTTTGCTTCTGGACAGTGAGGAGTGTGGCTGATGAGCGTGTCTCAGAGCCTACATCTCATGCTAATGTGTGCGTGCATGTCTGTCAGACACGCATACTGCCTGCCATCCTCGTCTTCGTTACTAACTGCAGAAACCTTTCCCTGGTTCTAAAGTTGCCTTGCCTCTTCTGTTCTCACGAAGTGTTTACAAAATCATCCTTACGCTCCTCATGTTTTTATTGTAATGATTAGTCTCCGGAGCAGAGAGGAAGAGCGAATGTCTAAACCTGGGGCCATCTCAACTCCTGTAAAGCATGTAGATGATCATACACCCAAAGCAGTGGAAGAAGTTACAGTTGAAAAAAATGAGAAGCAGACACCCACTCTTCCAGGTAAGCATAACCAAAAAAGCCTTTGCTGCCAGAGCACAGCAACTGACAGCATTTGTAGAAGATTTTAAAGATCCATCCAAATATTGTTAACAATGTGAATTTTTCTATATATACATACAGCTTTTATTATGGTAAAAGTATAAGTCAGTAACCTTCTTGAGTGTTTTTATTTTCTAAGTATAATCATTCATGTTTAACAGCTGCTTGCAGCAAGGAAGGATATTTTCCAACCCTGCTCATTAGAGAAATAAATATTACAGACCTGAGGGATGGCCAAGTGCTTGCCAGGCAGTTAGCCGGCCCTTGTTTCATCACATAGTCTGCAGGGATGGCGTGGGGTATTAGATTGATTGCCTTCACACATGTAAAACAAAAGTTAGGTTAATCCTGGAACTCTTTGCTTCTGTTGTACCTGCCTTAGTCTAGCTGGCTAATGGCAGGCAGGTATGTGGCTATCAGAAAAGACATCTTTGTACAGTGAGTATGGCAATGCAGAGAAATGTGTGGACCCTTTGATAATTGTTTTTCTGTTACTCTTCTTCCCGTCAGCATCTCATGAGGCTTTAAGAAGTCCTGATAATTTAACTTTTCTTCTTTTTTCAAGAACCAAAGCCTGTGTATGCTCAAGTTGGACAACCAGATGTGGATTTACCTGTCAGCCCTTCTGATGGTGTTCTGCCTAATTCAACTCATGAAGATGGGATACTTAGGTAATGTAGTTTTCAAGCCACATTGACTTTTGTATTCATTAGATGTTTCTTAGCATGCGAATTGAAAGCCATGTTCCTATAGCATTGTATAGTGCTTGTAGTACTATGATTAACAACAGCAAAGCAACCATTGCTTGTTTCTTTTATTACTATCTTCTCTTAGGTCACTAAGAGTTCCTTAACTAAAGAGTAGAGATTTGTTTTCTGCGGGGCGGTGGTGGTACACGCCATTAATCCCAGCACTTGGGAGACAGAGGCGGTCAGATTTCTGAGTTCGAGGCCAGCCTGGTCTACAGAGTGAGCTCCAGGACAGCCAGGGCTATACAGAGAAACCCTGTCTCGGAAAAAAAAAAAAAAAGATTTGTTTTCTACTAAGATGTCAGAATGTCCACAAGCTTTCTGTGCCCTAGCACTTAAAAATAAATACTTGCTAGTCAGCACTGCCATTTCGAGCTGATGTCTGTTTAATGTGGCCCTTCTATTCTGTGACATGTATTTTGTCCCTAGTCATAGTGTCAGTAGCACACCTTCAGTTGTTTGAGCCAAGAGCATCTCAGTGCTCTGCCTAAAGGAAAATGATTTCAATCATGAGAAAGCATTCCAGAATTTGAGAGTCCATACTATTTATTTACTACTTTATAGGTAGACTTCATATAATTTTGTGAGCAAATTTTAAACGTTCATAGTTTTTAAATCTGTTGCTTTTATCATAAAAAGAACATGATGTTAGAGTACTTGATTTCCTAAGGTGCAATAGATTAAGAACTCTACAGGTAAGCCCTCAGTATTTTCTGTTCAAAAAATAAATAAATAAAATAATGCATGGGTTGTAATGCATGGGTGCCTAGGCAGAAGTAGACGAGCTTTAGAAGTATGTGAGTAGTAGATTGCTTAAAATTATAGTAAGATATCAGAGAACCACCTCTCCAAAAAAGCCCTAAAAAGCAGATGCCCAAGAGGATTTGAGCATGTCCATGATACCAGTAGCTGATTTCTGAGAGTCTTTCATTCAAATAATTAGTGGATTTGAGGGAAAAGAAATGAATGGGTTTTATTGTTGTACATAGTTGATATAATGCTGATAGGGCAGAGAACAAAACCTGTCATTTCCTGGAAGCTACTGTCTAGCATTGCTTTTCAGAAGTCAGATTTTTACCTGAGTGCAGATTCACTCAGCCATATCTACTTCCTGTGGCACTCTGGTCCATAGGATTAACTCCAGTCAGGATTAGCGGGGGATTCCTAAGGACCTAGGATTTTCAAGAAAATATTTAAAAGATATCTCTGTTTATCCAGTTTCTTGGGGTAAGGAATCTGTGAGATACCTTTGACTTGGTTAGAAAACAGGATAGCAGGACAACCAAAGAATTCAGATCATCTGCTATAAAGCTAGTGAATACTTTCAGGGAGGGGCTAAGAGTTCTAGGAGACCTGACTAAGTATGAACTATTCAACCTGTGGCCTTTTGATTTTTATGTTTACCGAGTCAGTTTCAGGTAAGAAAACCAGATGGCTTGACATAGTGGCACATACCTTTAGTCTCAGCAGAAGCAGGCAGATCTCTGAATTGGAGGTCAGCCTGGTCTACATAGAGTATGACCAAGGCTATGTAGTGAGACCAGTTTGAAAAACTAAATAAGGAAAGGAAAGGGAAGGGAGAAAACAAGCCAGATTAATGGTGAATATTTTATACTTAACAATATTTTACACTTAATAAAAGCTATTGGCACTTTTTAACTAGTCAGTTCAAAAATACCAGAATTTCTCCCTCAGTTTATTTATTCATGTATGTGACTTTATGATAGAGTCTAATAATTTGGTAATTAATAAATTAAGAGAAAAGGGACCTTTCTATATTTCATATTGAGAATAGTGAAAGTAGGGTACTAGTTCTTAGGAATGTAGAGGTGACAATGAGGGCTTAGCAGTGTAGAGCACTCTGCCCAGGGTCTTCTGCTGACCTGTTCTGTAAGTTGTGCTTTAGTGTTTGCTCCCAGCATAATAGAAGGGCATGCATGCATGCATTTGTTCCTTCACTTCTTCCTAGGGACATAAGGGACAGCACCAGAATAACCTAAGTTCTTATCTCAAAGTTAAAAAGAGCTGCAGATTAAGGGTGCTTCAAAGAGCCAAGTACCAATGACCAAGCTTAAATTCATTGTCTTGATTGTAGCGAATATGCTAGACACCGCTAGTTACTTTCTCACAGTGAGAGAGTTACTGCATATTTTCTTTTCTTTGTATTAAATGGGACTTTTTTTTCAGTGGGGTTGGAATAGAAAAGTAGGTTTTGCTTTTATTTTTTAGCTATTGGGAATTTACCATATATACTTGAGTAAGAATAGGGAAAAACATTGTTTATAAGAAAAATTATGGAGTGGTCACAAAAAGCATTATTTCTCCACCAAATTTAGATAATTCAAAACTTATTTTCTAATAAGAATTTAATAAGAATTCTAATAAGATTTAATAAGGTCTATTAAATCTGTTTTTGTATTCTGGTAGTACGTTTTACTTAATAAATAAGTGCTATCTATGTAGGGGGCTTTAGAAATGATGGTCCTGTATTCCATTCTGAATGTAGCTGTTGCTGTAGCAGCCTGCTGTGACTTTTAACTGTTTGAAATGAAATATCTGTTTTAACAGGCCCAGCATGAAACTGGTAAAATTCAGAAAAGGAGATAGTGTGGGTTTGCGACTAGCTGGTGGAAATGATGTCGGAATATTTGTAGCTGGCGTTCTAGAAGATAGCCCTGCAGCCAAAGAAGGCTTAGAGGAAGGTGATCAAATTCTCAGGGTATGTCAGTATATCATCTTATGTGGATTCAAAAGTCTTAGATCATCAGATGCCAGGCATAACAGACTTACTGCTGTGATTAGACTATAATTTATGTACAGTCTCTTAAACTATCCAAGTTTCAAATTAAGAACTGGTTAGATCTAGCTTGTGTTAAATTGGTCACTTGTCATTCCACCTTTACTCTTATTTGCTGTTTGGTTCTGTTGTTAGTGATGTTTTATTGAAGTCATTGCTGTTCACAGACCCTATAATGAATACATGTTTTAGATCCCTCTACCCGCTGCCAAACAGTCTTTTGAAGTTTATTTAGACATTTGGACTGTCCGAGACTGCCAGCCAGCACTTTTGGGTATTATTTCCCTATGAGAGTGAGGAGTCCTCATAAAAATGTTGACCTTTCAGACTCCTTATTTCAGGTAGTGCTCACATCCGGGAGGATGGATGGTGTTTATATCAGGCAAATCTGTAAGCTGCCTGGCTTTCAACCTTCAAACCCTACAAGGAAGGTTATCATTGACAAAAGCCAGGAGAACTTAGGCTAGAAGCAATCTACAAGTGGTGCTTTCTCTCCTCTGCTCTCCTCTCCATGGCAGTGTTGCCCGCTAACAGTAGCGTCTTCATCTGTCTCTCACTCCTCTAGAGTCCAGGCGTTTAGATGTGCTTGGCTACTGTAGGTAAGCTCTGTCCCAGTCTGCCCGATGTGGGTTGTGTGCTTACTGTTTTCCTCTCTCCAGTCTCTCTCTTGTTTGAGAACCTACCTACCACCCCCACCCCCCACCCCCCACCCCCCCATCCCCCCATCCCCCACCCCCCCGTGCAGAGTTAGTCTCTCTCTTCCTCCTGGGTCTTTACAGCCTCGTTTCTCTCCTTTGCTGCTGTCTAGTTCGAGGCGCGATTGAGTTCCTTCCTTGCTCTCTTTTCCTTTCTTTTTACAAACAAACAAACAAACAAATACCCAGTAGCCTTGCAGACTTTTTATCTACAACTGAATCTGAATTTTCACTAGAGTCAAGTTTACCTCACCATTTCTGTGATTTCATGGCAGCATTTGCTTGGCAATCCTCAACGACTTTCTTTCTGGAGACTCTATCAAGTGACCCCTGCTCCTGCTGCCTTGACCTGCAATCTCAGAGACAAGTCTTCAACTCAATGAGTGGCCTACAGCCAGACTCTTCTTTACCTTGAGCAGTTTCCTGTGCTTGGGGCCTCTCCTCCTTCTCCTTCAAACTTCAGCATTTAAAAGTCATGGCACCATCTCTGACTTAGCAGTTTCCCTCTGACATTAGGTTCTTCCTGATATCATCTGCCCTTGGTGCACTTCTGTTGAATACTGCATGGTGGCAGTGTTGACTGTATTTGAAATTCCAGCACTTATTTTCTTACCTATCTCAAGATCCTGTTTTGAAGGAATCAGGGAACACATCATATAAAAGCAACTTAATAGCTCACTTTGGGTTTTCCATGAGAATAATTAGAACATTTTGATTATTTGCCTTTTGGCCTTTTTGTGATTGTTGTTTTTAACTAATGGAGAAAAAAATCCTGAAGATATCAGGATTATTCTTGCTTACAATTCTGCTTAGTTATTGGTGACACTCAAATATATTTAATTGCAACTTCATTTGGAACTTAGAAATTTACTAATATAATTAGATACTGACTTGAGAACCAGATAGCATCCACTACAAAGTTGCTGTTATAAGGGTACCATAATGTATGTCTGTTTTTTGTTTTTTTTTTAACTCTTTTTGGTATATAGTTTCCTTTCTTGAAATTAATAAAAAAGTTAGACTATATGTTACCTATGTACAGTGAATAAGGAATTTTAAATCTAGAGATAGTAAATACATAATGTCATTTTGAGTCTAAATTGTATAGATTTGTAATAGATTATCTTAATATCAGGTAATATTATAACCTCTCTGAATTTACATTTTTCGTAACCTTATTTATTTCATAAGTGCTTATTTGAAATTAGAGAATTTTATATTCTCCAAGTTAAGAAAAAAAGAACATCCCTATTAAATATAGTATTGGCAAGTTAAGACTCTGAAAATATTTGTTTTCTGATTGAATAATTACTTTTATATTCCTAAAAACAGCTAATATAAATTTATAAAATTTTTATTTTAATAGGTGAACAATGTAGATTTCACAAATATCATAAGAGAAGAGGCTGTCCTTTTCCTCCTCGACCTTCCTAAAGGTGAAGAAGTGACCATACTGGCTCAGAAGAAGAAGGACGGTAAGCTGCTGTTTGACATGAAGAGAAGTAACCTGAAGGAGGTGGAGAGATTGGGTCAGTTGCTCAAAGTCAATCAGGATCAGGATGGTAGCAGCCCATGATCCTAGCATCAGGAGCCTGGCGTAAGAGGGTCATGAGTTCAAAGCCAGGCATGATGACTCCCTTCAAACACGAAGTTCAGCCTGGCATGATGACCTAGGCATTTTGTCTCTACTTGCTAGGCAGAAGTAAGTGAATCAAGGTAATTGGAAGATCTGTGAGTCCAACCTGATCTACATTTCAAGTTCTAGGACAGCCAGGGCTACATGGTGAGACTGTGTCTTAAAACAAAGTGAACAATTAAAAAATGTAGTTCAAAATAAATAATTTCAATTTGAGTATGGTTGAGTTTAATAATATGTTGATTTTATTTATGGCTCTGTAGTCTTACACTGTGCTCATTAACAGAGCAAGATAAATATGATTAGTATTTATGACATAATGATTTAAGTGAAGTGTCAGCCCTTTATAAGTCAAAAAATGTTTTATTAGCTATTGGAATTATATAAAAGTATATGTGGATAGTGGTTAAGTTTTGTTTTTCTGTTTATTTATTTATTTATTTATTTATTTATTTATTTATTGTTGTTGTTTTAAACTTTGGCACTGTGAACATTGTGGCCAAACACTCCCTTTTTTGGTTTGTTTTTGTGTTTTCTGTATGTTTCTGAGGTGGGTGCTGCATGTGGCCCATTAACTTGGAACCTACTCTGTTGAAGAGGTTGTTCTTGAACACCTGATCCTCCTGTCTACCTCCTGAGTTCTGGGCTTACAGGAATGAACCATACACAGCTTAGCATGCGCAGGTGGAACAATCAAAGTCTCCTGGAAGAGTTGGGGAACAAAATTGTTGTTGACAGCATTTGCAGATCAATTAGAAGCTATAATAGAAAGCAGAGATGGGACAAGTTCACCTTTCTCTGCATTCTTTCATCATGTGCCCACTGGAGGTCCCACGGCACCCTGTTAGGAGGTAACAGAAATGGTTGAAGGACAATGAGATGAAATAATTGCAGGTACACAGTGAGAATTGAGGATTGACTGGGTATTGTACGTTGATGTGGGCATTAGTAGGAGTATCTTCACAGAATATCTTTTCTGTAGATTATGGTTTTTTTTGTCCCACTAAGTATTGATTAATGTGTTTCTTTTGATTCCTTAGTTTATCGCCGCATTGTAGAATCAGATGTAGGAGATTCATTCTATATTAGAACGCATTTTGAATACGAAAAAGAATCTCCGTATGGACTTAGTTTTAACAAAGGAGAGGTGTTCCGGGTCGTGGATACCCTGTACAATGGAAAGCTGGGCTCTTGGCTTGCCATTCGAATTGGCAAGAATCATAAGGAGGTAGAACGAGGCATCATCCCTAATAAGAACAGGTATGAACACTTGGAAACTTGTTATACTGTGAATTAAGGGATGATAGACAATTGGGGGAATCACGTTTGTAAGATTTGTATTGTGCAGCATGTTCACTCGCAACTGACTCACTCAGTCACTCTACAAACTACTTGATAAACCTTTGAAATGGAAAGTGCATCTGAACCTCTGTCCTCAATTTTGGCATTTCATTTAATGGTGGGGTTTTTTTTTCTTGTTGCCTTTTAAATACTGTGGTTTCTGTTTCATTTTTCTCCAACAGAGCTGAGCAGTTAGCCAGTGTACAGTACACACTTCCAAAGACAGCAGGTGGTGATCGGGCAGATTTCTGGAGGTTCCGAGGGCTTCGCAGTTCCAAGAGAAATCTTCGAAAAAGCAGAGAGGACTTGTCAGCTCAGCCAGTTCAAACAAAGTTCCCAGCTTATGAAAGGGTTGTTCTTCGAGAAGGTAGTTTATTTCCTATAGCTTAGTGTATATATCTTCATGGCAATATGTTTCAGGAAGTGGGAGTTTGAAACTTATATCATCATCATTATCACTTCTGTTTGTTTATTTGTTTAATTTCTCTCCAGCTGGATTCCTAAGACCTGTAACCATCTTTGGACCAATAGCTGATGTTGCCAGAGAAAAGTTGGCAAGAGAGGAACCGGATATTTATCAGATTGCAAGTGAGTACATACAGGCTCAGTCCTAACCGTCACTAAGCTGCAGGATCTTTATTTCATTCCTCAAAAAAATAGAGCTTTGTGACGAACCTGCACTTTATTTATGTCATTGATTTTCCTTTGAAAGAAAGGCAGAACAATTGGGTTCTCCAGTGCCTGTGCTAGTAAGAGTCACCATTTTTGAAATCTTTGCTTCATGCGAAAGCTGCCTAGCTCCATGATCTTGTTGAACCTTCACTTAACACTGAGGAGAGACGCAAACACCATCTTTAAAGTTGCGAGGCCCGAGCCTCAGTGCACTGGACCAAGCATTGCTACACATCTGTTAGGTTTGACATTTCCTTCTGGTGACACCAATGAGCATGGTCCTTATCTCAGCCGGCTCTGACTGAGCCCAGGGACATGTAATAACTAAACTACAGAAACAGGTAACAGGGCGAGGAATTGTGCCCATGCTGGTAGCTGCCATATTGCAGACTTCAGTCTGAGGCAGTGAACATGGAGGCATACCAGGGCAGGGCCTCTTTATCCTGAGTATTATGGTGACTGGTGGCTGGAATATACAACCTCAGTCAGGACCACTTGGTGTGCTTTAAATAGTACTTGAAAACTTACACTGAAGTCTTCTCATATTTCACTCTCTTTGTGAAAGTTAAAATGATAATTTAGACATATGTTGTCAGCACTCCCAATTTCCCTGTTATAATTTCTTTTGTAATTTTCCAAGTTCATTTTTTTGTGATATTAGAAAGGTTTTTTTCTCCCCCTTTTTTCTTCTTTCTTGGATATTTTGTTTACCCTTCCTTCCTTCCTTCCTTCCTTCCTTCCTTCCTTCCTTCCTTCCTTCCTTCCTTCCTTCCTTCCTTCCTTCCTTCCTTCCTTCCTTTTTGGGGAGTTTTTTTGGTTTTTTTTGGATTTGGTTTCTTTCGAGACAGGGGTTCTCCATATAGCCCTGGGCTGTCCTGGAACTCACTCTGTAGACCAGACTGGCCTTGAACTCAGAAATCCGCCTGCCTCTGCCTCCCAGAGTACTGGGCTCACAGGGGTGCGCCACCACCGCCTGACTTCGTTTACATTTCAAATGCTATCCTCTTTCCCTGTTTCCCCTCTGGAAACCCCCTATCCCACCCCCCTCCTCTTTTCTCTTTATTAATAAATAATAAAATGTTTTTATTGTTTTTCCTGAACCTTATGACTTCTTTGATGACTTCTTTTTGTGTATAGTTTCAGCCTTGTTTTTCATTGGTTTATTTGTGTAAGAAGATAGCTTTTCCCATACTTATGATGGTTTTCTTATAGGGAGGGAGAAGCCATAGAATGCGAACACATTTAGTGTGTAGAGTCGTGTGTAGAGTAGTGTTGCTGTCCAGATGATTATGCCCACAGGCTTTTGTAACTAGACTCATAGACTTATTAACATTTAAAAATATACATTATTCAGGCAGTGGTGGTACACGCCTTTAATCCCATCATCTCTTGGGAGGCAGAGGCAGGTAGATTTCTGAGTTTGAGGCCAGCATGGTCTACAAAGTGAGTTCCAGGACAGCTAGGGCTACACAGAGAAACCCTGTCTCAAAAAAAACCTCTCTCTATATATGTATGTATATATGTGTATATGTATATATGTATATACACATACATACATACACATATATATACATACATATATACACACATACACTGTTAGAGTTAGCACATTTTTCTTTATATTTGCTTTTAATTTGATTTTGGTGAAGTTTAATAATGATATTTTCTAAAAAATCAGATTTTCACATACAAGTGTGATACTAAAGTTTGAGCAGAGTAAAAAAATTTTCCCCATCCACTTTTTTCAGATTTTTTTTTTTTTTTTGTTATTGTACAGCAGGTAGTAGCATTTCTCCCAAACAACCAAGTTTGTAGGTTTCAAATGGAATGAAAGCAAATTTGAAGGTTTCCAAAAATTAGCTTTAGGGGATATTATATTGTTTTACTCAGATTATGTCACAACTCCACATGACACTTCAGATAGCATAGTTATAAATAGCCATTTGAGTTCAGGGACAGAAGTATTTTCTGCTACTGAAGGTCCCAGCTGATCTTTCTTCTTACTCATGTCTGTCATATTTTGTGGTATTGCCCTGTCCTCCTGTGAAGCTTGTCTTCTGATAGGCTCAGTCTCTAATATTACTTACTTGTTGGTGCCATTTTATGTATATGGGTACACTGTAGCTGTACAGATGGTTGTGAGCCATCATGTGGTTGCTGGGAATTGAACTCGGGACCTCTGCTCGCTCAGGCCCAAAGATTTATGTAGCTGTCTTCAGACACATCAGGAGTGGGCGTCAGATATCATTATGGATGGTTATGAGCTACCATGTGGTTGCTGGGATTTGAACTCCAGACCTTCTGAAGAGCACTCGGTGCTCTTAATCATTGAGCCATCTTTCTAGCCCCTCACTTGCCTTCTCTTAGTCCTGGTTCTCTTGGGAAATAGTGTCTGACCTAGTATATGTAAGACCTATATAGTATAGGTGAGTCTTACAGGGGTCAAGGGTCAGGGGTTAGGGAGTAGATAGCTATCTACTTTTGTGATTTCCATCCTTTGTGATAGAAACATTTTTGCTTTTTACAATAAGTGAATAGGGGGGGCTTTCCTTGATGACTTGCTACTGACCTCTAGTGGATAGAATCCATACTGCTAAGCATGCCACAATGCACAGAACTGCTCCCTAGGCAGCTGTGACTGTAGCGCCCACTCTGAGAAGTTCTGATCTAATCAGTGGAAATGCTGTTTTGTTTTTGTCTTGTCTCCATGATAGAAAGTGAACCAAGAGATGCTGGAACTGACCATCGTAGCTCTGGCATTATCCGCCTTCATACAATAAAGCAGATCATAGATCAAGTAAGTTATTGTCAGTGGATCTATTCCTTATAAACAACAGCGCTTACAGGTTGACGATCTCAAGTATGACAAAGGGAGAGTTTCCCAACACCATTGCTGGTGTAACCCAAGGAAATTAAGCCCTTACTGTATTAATAACAGCATTAATACAAGTTTCAAGAAGGTAGTTGTGATCAACATCAGAAGAACCTTCACTGCTATAAAAATACCAATGTTTAGATGTAATTAATACCATGTTACAGCAGTACAGTTCAAAGCATGTGTCTGAAAGGAGATGTCAGTAACATTAAGTTGCTGCACTGACTTCTACAGAATAAACACAGGTAATAGCTTTTAGGGTACAAGTGTTGTTGTGGCTATATCTTAAAAATAGCTGATAAAATTTTTAAATTGAGCTGGAAATTCTGATTAAAACCTTTTAATAAGTACTCCTGAGACATAGCAATCCCTATAGCAGAGCCTGTGGCGTTTTTTAGAAAAGAATGAGTTTTAATGGTGTATCTTTGTAATTTCCTTCCTGTCTCTAGGATAAACATGCTTTATTAGATGTAACGCCAAATGCGGTTGATCGTCTAAATTATGCGCAGTGGTATCCAATTGTTGTGTTCCTTAACCCTGACTCTAAGCAAGGTGTAAAGACAATGAGGATGAGGTTATGTCCAGAGTCTCGGAAAAGTGCCAGGAAGCTATATGAACGGTCTCATAAACTTCGTAAAAATAATCACCATCTTTTTACAAGTGAGTATAATATTAAAAGTTTTCTTTTATCTTAAAATGTTCAGGCAATAATATAGAAGTAAAAGGTTATGTTGTTGAAATGCTAAAGCTTTTATGGCCTCTGCTAGGAGAGCTTACTGGTGATATATAAAAGCAAAACTGTTTGGTTGAAAGGAAAAGTGTAATGAATGCCGAATAGAAATATGAAATACTTGTACTATCTCCTCAGACTGATGGACAGGATTGGATGGTTTCTCCTCACTTGCACCAATGTCCCAACCATTAAACTACATTTCTTATTAATTTTCAGCTACAATTAACTTAAACTCAATGAATGATGGTTGGTACGGTGCCCTAAAAGAAGCGATTCAGCAGCAACAGAACCAGCTGGTGTGGGTCTCTGAGGGGAAGGTATGGCGATTGCTACCACATTTTACACTTGCTAAATTATGTAACTAATTAAGAATGTCTTTTGGTTACTGTTTTTTTTTTTTTTCCTTAGTACATGAGGATTTTAAAGAAATTTTGGAAAAGCTTTTATAATGCTTTTTATCATTTGTATGTAGTGGTTATAAAGTTGAAAGCTTATCATCCTTTTCTCCTCAACTAAATTACTAGTCTATTGGGATTTTCCGTTAAAGAATTCTCAGGTTACACTAAAAACCATTTTTGACTCTGTCCCTGTGTGGCTGGGGAGAGATACCTTTGAACTTGGCTTCAGTTTCCTCCCCAAGGTGAAGGCATTTCAGGCCTGATGTGGAGGCCTTCTTCTAAAGACCAGTAGTGTGTGGGGAAGACCGCCATCCAGTGGCCATTGGGAGTGTAGCAGGAGCTACTAGCCCACTGAAGTTCCTCCAAACATTGAAAGTGAACAGGTGTCCTCCTGGCGGTTTACCTTAGGAATTAATTCCCCCTACCTCCTCCAGTGGCACCTTGAATGTCCTTAGCAACCAACTGGAAAACAGTAACCAAACTAGTTTGGATTTTGGTTTTTGCGAATACCTAAATAGCTAGTATTAAAGTAACTGCTTTCTGGTGTCAGCTTGGTTTGTAGCAGTCTTTGATGGGAAAGATCTGTTTGTTTGGAGAGATAATTGTTTCCTTAAGGTACACTGTTGAAGGAATCTTTGTTTTTATTTTTAATGCCTTCTACCTTCGTCAGATCCATGTGGTTGTTAGGGAATATTGAGCGTCCCTCTGGGTTTTTGATTTTAAGTTTTTATGTTGCCCTGTTTGTTTGAGTTTTGTGTTTTGCTCCTGCATGGACCCTCCCTTCCTCTGCCTGGCTATTGTGCAGATGCTCTGGCAATGCATGCTGCATGCTCAGTGAGTCTTATGCAGAAACATGTGACCTCTGCAAGAAAGGCTGACGGGTGTTCATAGCTAGAAGCAGCACCACTGCTCTCAACTATTATAAAGCACCAGGGCCATTCTCATTGTGTGCCATCTTGGGTGATGAACTGTGCAGATGAGATAGTAGAGCACCCTGCATAACTCACTACACCAGTTTGCAGTGACACACCAGGGTTTACTTTTGTGGCATTTGATAGAAGGATTGAGTCTTCTTTATGTTACTCATGTGCAACTACATAATTCTAGTACACTTTGCCAAGTAGAATGTCCATAGCCTTCACTTTTGAACTGAGTTCTTAAAATTAGTCTAAATTTATTCTCCAAATGTACATAGTTATACATACTTGCCTGCAAGCTTATTTTTTTATCCATAAATCTTAATTTTCTATGATTTCTCTTTGTAATATTTTTATCTACTTGGTCTCATTTTAAAATAAAGAATTACTGCAACCTTTTATGTAAGGGAAAATGGAATATTTATTATTGCTTAGTTTGATGCAGTTTGTAAATCAGAAAAGTTTTTATAACTTAAATCACACATGGTTTCTCTTGCTGCCCCTTCATCCAAATATGTTTTATCAGAATGGATAGATAATTGGAGATAAGAAATTTTTCATTTTCACCAACTTTTATGAATTTATTGTTTTGACTTAATTGCCACAGAGTTACTTTTTTGCAAGATCTGACATACTCTTATTTTTCCTGTGAAATCAAGAAATGTCATCCTGACAGTTTCTTAACATTAAAGACGTAATATTTCCTACTTCAGAACAGCCTATGGCTCTTGCTTCCTTCTGTATCTCAAGACCTAGATAGATGAGTGGATTCTGTGATCTTCTGCAAGCTTTAGATCATTCCCAGCAAGTTAAAGTAGATGGCAAGAAGACTTCTCTTCAGCAGGAGCCATTATAGAAGTTAGTGATTAGTGGGAGAGATTTTCCTGTAACCAAGCCCAGCCCTGGGAGTTCCTGCCCCTAGCCAGGCTCATCTTACCAGAAAGGCGGTGCTTGAGGTCAGCCTCTCACTGAAGCAAGTGAGGACATGAAAAGCACTGTTGAGATCTGGATCCCAAGACCATGCTTGCCATAGGACCCTCAGAGATGCACACCCCTGTTGGCTGCTGACAGTGCATCTGCCTGGAGAGTGAATCTGAACACTTCTCATGTAGTGATCCGTGTTAGAATGGAAGAAGAAATCCTTGTGATTTCAGGATTCCAGTTCCATCACTTCTCGTGCAGTATCTTCAGAGACTGACTGCTCTGGTTAACCCTAGTACTAGTTTCAAACTGGTGTTGAGTGACAGTCTGTTGACTACAGCCCATAGTTCCCTTTCCTCCTGTCCTTCTCGTTTTCTTTCTGAGCTGCTCTGAAGCTCATGACTGTAGACTGCTAGGAATAACTTAAGTCTTAATCACTTGCAAAAGACAAACATAACAGCATTTCCCTTTCATCCATTGGTTACTACATCTATGAAAAATAAGAAAGAATATCTTCTTAATTGGGATAGCCACTCTGCAGGTGGTGGCTTTCTGTTAATTTTGTAAAAGCTTTAAGAGCCAAATTCCAATTTAAAAAAAAATTGTTTCCTAACTATAAATAGAGTATTTCTTACTCAGATTACTGGGGTTTATTTTCATAATTGTTCTCACAAGTGCTGTTCTGTCAGTGTGCCCTTGTTTGTGTGAGCTTGGTTTGGTAGCATTCTCTTCATCGCCTTGCTTTTTGGATGAAAATCTAGTGACTAGGTTTATATCTGTGTGTCATGCCAGAGGTCCTTCCTGTTCTCTGTGACTGGGCCCTAGCTTTGTCCTGGCTAGTCAGCCTCCGTTTGCTCCATCCAGCCCTTCCGATCGCAAGGGATGTTCTATGTATCTGCATGTGTGCTTGTACAATCTTCTTGACCTTTCCTCATCAGAAATTTCAAGAAATAGATATGATTTCTCCAAAGAAAAATATTCTTTTCAATCTCTCTTGTAAAATAAAGGCCATCTCTTAAAGAACTACTGAATAAAATTTTTAATTTACTTTTATTTGACCCAGGCGGATGGTGCTACAAGTGATGACCTTGATTTGCATGATGATCGTCTGTCCTACCTGTCAGCCCCAGGTAGTGAGTACTCAATGTATAGCACGGACAGTAGACACACTTCTGACTATGAAGATACAGATACAGAAGGCGGGGCCTACACTGATCAAGAACTAGATGAAACTCTTAATGATGAGGTGGGGACTCCACCGGAGTCTGCCATTACACGGTCCTCTGAGCCTGTAAGAGAGGATTCCTCTGGAATGCATCATGAAAACCAAACATATCCTCCTTACTCACCACAAGCTCAGCCACAAGCTATTCATAGACTAGACTCCCCTGGACTTAAGACAGCCTCTCAACAGGTAAGCAGCAAGCATTTGGTGCTTAGAGTTAGAGGTGCATTATGAAGTTGGATAGTGTGGTGATAAGTTAAAGAAATATACCTTTTCTTCCTCAGATTACAACTTAAAATTGAATTTCAGATTGAGAGTACCAAGGGCTTTATTCTGAGTTTTCTGCATTCATCTTACACAGCATTATAATGAAATTTTTAAGAGAAATATAGCCTATGAGGTCATAACTTGTTGTTAATCAGCACACTTAATGTCTACTAATCACTATTAAGTTGAGCAAGAGGTTAGTAATAGACAGAGACATTATATTTAAAATATTTTAAACACTTCACAGAAAGCAGAAGCCTCATCTCCAGTCCCTTCCCTTTCGCCTGAAACAACCCCAGCATCATCAGCCTCTGCAGTTAATCATAATGCCAATTTCACAAAAGTCAGCCTGGAGGAGCCCGCCCCAGCTCCTCCCACCTCGCACCTATCACAAGCTGATTGTTTAGGAGCACCAAGTGCTGAGGCAGCTCACATAGTGCTCAGAGATGAAGGACCACCATTGCCGTCGCATGCAGACCCAGCAAAGGTACCTGCGCTGCAGTGCTGCCCCGGCTGCTCTCCATCAACCCAGCCATGATCACCACTGCTTCGCCCTTTACGTTTTCATTCTGCCTTTTTTTTTTTTAAAGCTGGGCTCATACACTAGTGCTTTCCAGCAAGACAAATCATTTCAGTTTTGTAGTTTGCATGGCTTCCAATGGTATATTGATTATTTGTGCGACCAATCCTTTTAAAACTTGTGCTTCAATAATTTTTATTACTTTTAATTTTGATTTTAGTATCTTCTAGGCTCCTTTAATATATAGTTGAGATTCATCATAACATTTTTATGTTTATATAAATTATGGTGTCCATAAATTTTCCTCATGATTTTTATCTTCAGTGTCAAAATCAAATAGAAGCAGTCATTCTGTGATTTCATTTTCTGCTTACTAAATACTTTTGTTGGTATGAGTTAAAGCATAAGCCCTCCTACCTGTACTGTAAATTGTGAGCGTTCACTTGAGCTAGCTCCCTTCACTAACCTGCTGTGTCCCTGGTAGAAGTGGTAGACTATACTATTTCACATTTTAAAATTATAACTTAATATTTGTCATTGCCTAATAAAATAGAATAAAAAACAAGCTCTGTCCTCATATTTGTTTATTTTTTAAATGCAGGTGTATAGGAAGGAGCCATATCCTGAAGAAATGATAAGACAAAACCATATTTTAAAGCAACCAGCTCTTGGTCACCCAGGGCAGAGGCCAGATAAAGAGCCAAACCTAGCCTATGAGCCCCAACTTCCATACATAGAAAAACAAGCCAGTAGAGACCTTGAGCAGCCACCATACAGGTATGAGTCCTCAGGCTATACAGACCAGTTTTCTCGGAACTACGACCATCGCCTACGATTTGAAGATCGAATCCCTACCTATGAAGACCAGTGGTCATATTATGATGACAAACAGCCCTACCAGCCTCGGCCTTTTGATAATCAGCATCCTCGAGACCTGGACTCCAGACAACATCCTGAAGAGGCTTCAGAACGAGGTTATTTCCAGCGTTTTGAAGAGCCAGCCCCTCTGTCATACGACAGTAGAACACGCTATGAGCAGCTGCCTCGAACTTCTACTCTCCGACATGAAGAGCAGCCAACCCCTGGGTATGAGGTGCACAACAGGTACAGGCCAGAAGCCCAGCCCTATTCTTCAGCAGGTCCTAAGCCGTCGGAGCCCAAGCAGTACTTTGACCAGTACTCACGAAGTTATGAGCAAGTACCACCACCAGGATTTACCTCCAAAACAGGCCATTACGAGCCTCTCCATGGTGCTGCAGTTGTTCCTCCTCTGATGCCTTCCTCTCAACAGAAGCCAGAAGTTCTGCCCCCAGCTACCAAACCACAGCCTCCACCCCCAACCCTAGCTGAAGAAGAGGAGGATCCAGCAATGAAACCACAGTCTGTGCTCACCAGAGTCAAAATGTTTGAAAACAAAAGATCTGCGTCTTTGGAGAACAAGAAAGATGTGAATGACACTGTCAGCTTTAAGGTAAAGGCGGGAAAGGCAATGTCTCAGCCCGAGGCTGTGATACAGTGGTAGGGTTAGATTTTTCTTCACTCCCTCTTTCTCCTAATGATGCCTTTCTTGCTAACTGTCTCTTTCTTGTTTTCTGCAGCCTCCGGAAGTAGCATCTAAACCTCCAAGTGCTTCTCTTGCTGGCCCTAAACCTGTTCCTCAGAATCAGTTTAGTGAGCATGACAAAACACTTTACAGGTGGGTGTGCTCCACAGCATGAATCCGAACAGGAAAGTTTGCTTTTTAGAGATAAACCGATTACTAGTTAGTGAAGAAGTGTGAGGAGGAAGAGAAGACCTTACTGTCCAAGCTAGGCAGCCAGCTTTCCTGATTAACCCTGACCACAGGGAGAGTTTCATGTGCTCCTGTGACCAGGCTTTAGGAAACAAATGTTTGGAAAAGTTGGGTTGTTTTGTTTTTAAAATAAATGATTGAAACAAAAGTTTTAAAGCCATATTGTTGTCTCCATTTTAAGTACATTCAGAGTCTGAACTGTTCATTTGTAGGAGTGAAAACAAACTCAAGCTGATTTAAATCACTATAGTTCTTCGTGTAGGGAGCATCTGTAAAGTGCTTGCCATTGTTCTCTGGATTACAGAGGTGCTAAGGTCTCCAGTTAAGTAGCACACAGCACATGTTAGAGTAGGCAGAGAAGCCAGGCCTCCTGCTCTTCTTGCCCCTGTGCTGTCAACTGTGCCCCACAGGGACAGATTGGGCCAACTCATTTGCTGCATTTACTGAATAATAGGAAGGAACTACTGTCCAATATAGTCAGCTGTTCCATGATTTGTTTGTCTCCTGCTCTGCCCTCTAGGATTTTGGGTAGATTGGGCTGTTTGCTTATAAGGAGAATCATTTATTAAGAAAAAAAAATCCCTTTATTCCTGATTCTTCAAAGTCTCTTGCTGACACTGATAACATTGATATGGTTCTCCAGAATCTTGAGTTCTTTCCTCTTGAATTGCTTCTCAACCTGCTATGCAATCCCTTAACAAACAAGCATTGGGTTTGCTTAATTGTACTAAGATACTCCTGAGGCAAAAGGAGCCTGCATTCGCATGTACAACATGAATACATTATTTTAGAATATACATGCTGACTTTTTGACTATGCCATTAAAATCCAAATAATCCTAGCTATCAGTAAAAAACTGAAAGTACAAAACAAAACAAGATAGACCATTCCTGAAGAACAGCTCCTGACATCAGCCTGTGCACACAGACAAAAGGGGAAAATCAAGATAGGATTAGATTTGTATGTTCTATTGTCTTTGTATAACTAACGCCCAAAGTCATTTTACTTGTTCCTCATTATCAGGCTTCCAGAGCCTCAGAAACCTCAAGTGAAGCCACCCGAAGATATTGTTCGATCAAATCATTATGACCCTGAAGAGGATGAAGAGTATTACCGGAAACAGCTCTCTTACTTTGATCGAAGAAGTTTTGAGAGCAAGCCTTCTGCACATATTCCTGCTGGCCATCACGCAGAGCCTGCCAAGCCAGTCCATTCTCAGAGTCAGCCAAATTTCTCTAGTTATTCTTCAAAGTAAGTTGTTTCACCTGAGACTCACCTAAGATGAAACCAGTTTCAGTTGCCTAATGTAGAGTTCAGGTTCTAAGGAAACTGGGCACCCTGTGTCACTGCACACGGTGCTGCTTTCCAGAAACTGTAGGTCCTGGTTTTTACTCGTAGTCCTATCATCAGATACACAGAATTTTCACATAAGGAAAGTTGCTAAAAGTAAGAGTTTTGGTGAAAAGAGTGAGCTTAAGACCTTCAAGTTAAGATGAATCTTCAGTCTCTCCATATAAGGATACACTCTTAATGATAAAATTTTCCTAATTTTGTTTTTGTCTTTAAGACATACAAATAGGTAGGTGAGGGGTCATAAGGAAGACTTAGGTAGTGTTTGGTCTTGGTTTCACAAAGGAGAAGAGCTGTCTTTGTCTTTAGTTTTTGAGCATGGATGTTTGTAGAGTTTTGTCCTCCAGTTTTATAGATGATCAGGTGAGATGAAATGATAGGTTTCTTAGTTCTCAGACTTTTTCCTTCTGTCTGCTTCTCTCTTTTGTGACTTCTGTGTTGGTACACTTTTTTATTGTGCCTGCTGGATTAGTGCTTCCTGCTGCTAGTACATCTCTGTTTGATCCTCACAAAGTTTGGGACTGAGAATTGGGTCTGATCCAACACAAGCACCAGTGGGTTCATACTCCACAAAACGAGACCCATAGACACAAAAACAATTGGGTTTTGTCACAAAGAATTTGTTTATAAAATTATGGGAGCTGCCCAAACAAATCCCAGAAGGCAGATAGTCTGGAAAGCAAGGCCCAAGAGGTACTTGGGAGCCTCTCCATTCTGGGAAGGAGCACATTCTTTACCGGATAAACTCAAGAGTCAAGAAGCATTGCATTCCAGCTGAGAACCCATTTCTAGTGCCCCACCCAGCTTAGTCAATGGAAATAAATGGAACTGTGGCTCAGGCAGAAGACATGAGTTTTGTGCTCAAGATAAAAGGCATGCACATTTTTACTGAACCTCGACTCTTAGGATTATGTGAAACTGTTACATAGTATTGAGTAAAATTCTTTTAGATTATATTTTGAAATTTGTAATATTGAAGACCCAATTTAGTTACTTGTTTTCTGAGATATCATTAGTAAAGATTTAGTAAATCTTTGTTATTATTGAAGAAATCAGTTTGTGAGGAATACAGATGCATACTTTGCACTGCAGTGGAGAATTGCATTAAAAATATTTTCTAGCACAACACTAGACAGGTACCTGGCAGTGTCTAGATAGAGTACCAAGTCATTCAAGCTCAGTTTTTGGTAAGGCAGCGGGTATATTCTATAGTAATCATTTTATCTTTAAAAATAGTATGTACGAGTCTTCTGCCCACATGTATGTATGTGCACCATACATGTACCCAGTGCCCACAGAAACCAGAAGAGAACAACAGATCCTTTGTAATTAGAGTTAAATATGGTTATGAACTACTATCTGTCTGCTGGGAACTGAGTCAGGGTCTCCTGCAAGAGCAGCAAGTGCTTGTGACTGTTGAGCCATTTCTCTAGCCCCATGCAGTCATTTATTTTTAAATATATCTTTAAGAGATGGAACAAATGCATTTATTTGTTTGGAAAAGGTGGGTGCACCACATTGTACCCATGAGGTTCATAGAACAACTTTTGGGAGTTGGTTCCTTTCTTCCACTGTGTGAGTCTAGGTATAGGAGGCTGGGAGGGTTGACCTCAGGTTGTCAGATTCGAAGCAAGTGCCTTACTTGTTGAGCTTTCTTTCTTCTTGGGCCCAGAAGTGATCATTTTTAAGTATTCTGTGAAACTCCTTAATTCCTGTTAGAAGAGGGCCAAGGGATTTAAAGAAATACTTTATCCTTTTACATACCTGATAAATAGAATATAACCTTAAAAATTCATTTATGCCAGGGCTTGAAAGATGTCTCAGTGGTTAAGAGTACTGACTGCTCTTCTAGAGGAATTCAGTTCCCAGCACCCACCAGGCAGCTCATAACTCTCTGTAACTACAGTTTCAGGAGACCTAGCATCCTCACACAAAGCACCAGTGCACATAAAATAAAATTTAAAAGATATTTATGTCTAAATTTGCCAGTAAATCAGATGAAAAGTTGTTGAGCTTTTGGCTTTTTGTTGTTGGTTCTTTTTTAGACAGGGTCTCACTGTATATCACTGGCTAGAACTTACTGTGTAAAACAGCTGTCTTCAAACTCACAGACATCTGCCTGCCTCTGCCTCTGTCTCCCAAGTGCTAGGATCAAAGCCATGCACTACCAGGCTTTTATGTTAATTGGATTTTTTTTTTTTAAAAGAGTGAAAATTTATTTATGTTATATAATGTATAAGTGGGGTCTAGAACACTGCCTAGCCACAGTATTTATTGATTTGATAATGGAGCTCACTCAGTGAAGGGTACAGTGTGTCAATGCCTCAGTCATCCACCCCACTCCTAATAGGCACAGGTCTGGGAGGAGCCTGTGCTAGCAGTGGTTCTCACAGGTAAGCTTTGCCAGGGAAGAAAATCGTGTTTCTTTGGCCACTTGTCTTTCTGAGAACTACATGCAGGAGGACCTAGAGTGATGGCAGCTGCTGTTCATGGGTGAGCGCGTTTATGTGTGGCAGCTTCACAAGTAAGCATCCTCCTACCATAAGATCTAGCTTACTACTGGAGGGCTTGCTAGAAAAGAAAAGAACATCATCGATCATGGCCATGTTCGAAAGGTCCACGTGCTTTCATTTGCCAATTCGTCTTTATAAGGGGTCAGTCAAGAGACATGCGTCCCCTCTGCCTTTACTGATGCCATTTCTTTTGCCTACCCTTTCCTTTTTTAAAAATTGGGCTTTCTTTATTCATGATTTGTTGATTATTATTTGATAATTGCTTATTGTCTTACTTCATTGCCCCTCCCCCAGTTATTCACGGCAGGGCTTCTCTGTGTAGTTCAGGCCGGCCTTACAGTACAGTATGCCTGCCTCTGCTGGGACTAACGGCACACCACCATCCAGCCACTCTTTGCTTTTATTTTTGAGTGCTGCTGGGTGCTGAGCCCAGGACCTGAGGTGTGGTAGGCGAGGGCCTGCTGCTGAGCTGAGCCTTAGCCTGGCTCCAGTCTTTGCTCTCCATTAGCTGCTGTGGCGTAGCTGAGTGGAAACTGAGGCAGTGTGAGGACACAGATATGTGGGGGAGGGTATAACTAAGTTAATTATCTGTTAGTACTATTGCTGAGTCCGTTGGCTGTGTGAGAGTGAGTGGTATGTTCTTTTATAAAGCAAACTATGTTAAGATTGTGGATGTTGGGTAATATTTTAAATGACATTTGAGTTCTGTTTGCTGTAAATCCTAGTTAGAGTGACCGTTTTCTTTCACTTTCCTACTGCGCTTGCTTTGCCGTCACCTAGATCTCTTGGCTCTTACACTAGCTATGACTACTTGAGAAGGAGCATCAAGTGGTAAGACTGGCATTGATGTGAGGCTGTTCCATGAGATGTCCCTCACTGTGTCATTGGCATTATGTGCACTTTCAGATCTTACTGTTGTCTTCTAACATTGAAGTCTAAATACGTGTAAGCAAGGTGCCACCTAATTTTAATGCTGGTCATAAAACTAGACTATTTTCAACAAATATTGTATGAAAACAAATCCACATTTCAAATCCATGGTATTGTCTGTGCACATAACGCCGGTGCAGCTTGGCACTCTGCAGTAAGGCTCAGGTGGCAGGGTTGCAATTATGGGTCTATTTAGATTCCTTTTGTTTAAATTTTATGTTATTTATTAGCAATTGGCAATTTGAAAAACTAAGGATACATGGCACAATTTTTACTAGACATGCCTTGTAAAGTAGTGTCTGCTACTCTAGCAATCATTAAACAGGGCAAAAGAACAAGAAACCAGGGCAGATTTTAAAGATGCCCTGTTGTTCCAGTGTTACTGGAACACAACCCTGCCCATCCATTGACTGTGTCTAATTTTGCCTGATAACAGCTAAGCTGAATAGCTGTGTCAGAGACCCTGGGGCTCCAAAAGGCAGTCCTTTTATCTGGCTCTTCACCGGAGAAGCTTGGCAGCATTGGGCCTGGGACATCATGTTTTATGGTGCTTTGAGTATGCTTGACACCAAGACTTTGTACCTGAGATACAAAAAGAAGTGAGTTTAAGGAAGGTTTGTGCCAGAATAACATTTCTCAAGATATTTACAAAACTTCCTTAAATCTACTATTTTTATAAATATCACAAATATTAAAAGTATACCCAAAATTTCATCTGCCTTTTAATAGATATCTTCTGGATGTTTTACTAATATTCTTCAAGTATCTGTGCTGTCTTGACATTTCTTGTGCTGATGAATTTGTTTGTATATTTTGGTAGACTTGCTACCTATACTCATGAGAATAAATTGTGAAATTGTGACATTTCTAGATACTTTTTTTTTTAAAGAAACAGCAGCAGTTTTGTGATGGGGTTCATTTTTCCAGCATTGAAATTTCTTCCCTTTTTCTTTTAAATAGGGGAAAACCCGAAACCGATGCTGTGGATAGATCATTCAGTGAGAAACGTTATGATCTGAGCCAGGCCACGCCTCCTCCTCCTCCATTGCCCTCGCAGTACAGCCAACCAGTTCCACCTCTATCCAGCTCTTCTCTCCACATCCATTCCAAGGGCGCCCAGGGTGAAGGTAGGAAGTTAAGTCACTGATATATTACTGTAATAGAGCAATGGTTATGAGGTTAAATTCTTACAGTTTAGAAGCATAGGTGACTTTAACCTGTTTTTTAAAAGGTCCAAAAAATGTTTGGCCTGGTAACAGTGAGAAGTAAAGATTTTGTCAAAAATGTATGTCATGTTGGTGTGGTAGTTCATGTCTTTAATCCTAGTACAGAGCAGTGAATCTGAGTTTGAGACTCCCCACCCTGGTCTGTGTAATAAGTTCCCAGCCATCCAGGACTACATACTAACTCTCACAGAAAAGAAAGAAAATGTGTTGTGTGTTATCTCATATATATATCATATATCATATATATATATATATAATAGGGTTAGGGTCATATATATATATGACTGTCATATTGGATGAGCCGTATAGATAAATGGATTTTTGTCAAGCGCCCCCCCACCTCCCCCATTATTATTTTTTTTTAATGTAGTTTAATTTTATACCAATCTCCACATCTTGAAAGCAGGACCTGTTAATTGGTATGCCTCAGTTTACATATTTAAGGGCCATGGAGATGGCTCAGCAGGTTAAATTGCTTCATTGGGCCTGATATGAATTCCAAACCTGGAACCTGCATGATAGAAGGAAAGACCTGATCCCAGCCAGTTCTCTGCTGACATCATTTACTCTCCAAATATACACACCCTCACACACGCTACGCAAGATGTAATTCTAAAGCCGGGTAGTGGTAGTGCATGCCTTTAATCCCAGCACTTGGGAGGCACAGGTAGACAGCCAGAGCTACACAGAGAGACCCTGTCTCAAAAAAAAAGAAAAAAAAAGATGTAATTTTACGTATTTGAATAGTGCCTTCTAAGATTTGTTATGCTCCATCTTAAAATATAGACATACAAAAGCCATACAGTTTCACACAGAAAATATCTTTTCATGTTTCATTAAAATCTCAATGAATGTAGCTTACTCATTTGAAAAGCTAGATAATACTCTACCTCGTATAATACAATTTATCTCTTCTTGACATTTGTTAGTATCTATTACATGGGAGTCCGATTGGATGGTGGCATTCTGGAAACAAACCAGCTATTGTACACATAGCTCACTCATACTTCAGAGATGCCTATGGCAGTCCATGCCTTTAGTTCTGGCACTTTGGAGACAAAGGCTAGCCTGGGCTAGACAGCAAAATCTTTTCTTTTTTTTTTCTTTTCTTTTTTTTTTTTTTCCCTTTCTGGTTTTTGTTTTTGTTTTGGGTTTTCAAGACAGACTTTCTCTGTGTAACTGTCCTGGAACTGACTCTGTAGACCAGACGGCCTTGAACTCAAGAGATCCACCTGCCTCTGCCTTCCAAGTGCTGGGATTAAAGGCGTGCACCACCACCCCTGACTAGACAGCAAATTCTATGCACAATGACAAGACCTACCCAAGGAAGAAAAACAAATGGTTTAAACAGACTTCTTTTACTGGTTTCCTTCCTTAAGGAAGAAAGATTTGTTTTTCCCTAAGTGATGCTAGCTAAAAGGTTTTGCTGGTATTGATTTGTTTTAATAGATGCCTTTTATCACAGTTAGGAGCTCTCTCTATTCTTAATTTGCTGGAAGCATTCTGTTGAACGTTTTTCTCTTGTGAGCTGGAGAGACGGCTCAGCGTCTTAACAGCACATGGTGCTCTTACAGGGCAGGGCTTGGCTTTGCCTCCCAGCACCACATCAGGCAGCCATTGACTGACTGCAGTACTCCAGATCCAGAGGCTCCAACATCATACATACCTGGCCTACACAGGCACTGGGCACATATGTGGTAAACACTCATACGTATGTTTGCACTCACATATATATAAAATAAAAATATAGCACTTGGGATGCAGAGGCAGGCAGATCTCTGTGAATTTGAGGTCAGCCTCATCTATAGAGCAAGTTTCCCAACAACCAAGGCCACATAGAAAAACCCTGTCTGGGGTGGGGGGGGAAGAGGAGGCGCCTTTAAAAATAGTTAACTTCTCAAATTATCAGGATCATCTGGTTTTTCTACCTTATTACCTTAATGTGGTTACATTATTGGATTCATAGTTTTCCTGATTTTGTTATCAGTATTGTACTACATTTATTAGTATTACATTTATTGTTCTGTAAAACCGAGCATAGCTTTTCTTTTTCTTTATCTTTTCTTCTTCTTTTTTATTTTTTTATTTTATTTTTTTGGTTTTTTTTGGTTTTTTGGATTTGATTTTTTCGAGACAGGGTTTCTCTATATAGCCCTGGATGTCCTGGAACTCACTCTGTAGACCAAGCTGGCCTTGAACTCAGAAATCCGCCTGCCTCTGCCTCCACAGGCATGAGCCACCAACGCCCGGCTTCTTTATCTAACGAAATGGGAAAAACTGACATTTTCCCACCAGTGTTCTTTTTTTGTAATTTTATAGAGATTGGGTGGATGTGTTCTTGCTGCTCCCGCAGAGTTCAGCCAGCAGAATGTAGCCATTCCTGCTGCATTTCACATAGCCGTGGACACCGAGTTGTCCCATTCCTCAGCTTTGCCTGTTTCCTGGTTGTGATATGATCTTTAATGATTAGTTTATTTTTAGGTCATATTTCCCTGATGGTTATGTCAGTGTCTCACTGTATAGTGCTTGGTGGTCTACAGAGAGGCAGGTATTCTTCACCTCTGCATAGAATATTAATACTGATGGCCACTTAGACAGTTTTAAGGTGTCTTCTACCATTTTTTAAAAAAGGGCTGCCGTGCCCTTTTTAAAAAAAATGTTTTGGTTAAGAATGAGTTTTCAATACTGATGGGTTTCATATAATCAAATTTGTCATTCCATTTCTAATTTTCAATAGGTAGTGGGACAGAGTTACTCGAGACGTCTGTCTCAGGAGGCCGGTGCTTTCATAGCCTCTTGCTGACTTGGAGGCAACCTGCTACACTCCAGCTTGTCACCATCCATCACACAGGACTTTCCCTCTGGACATGTTAATGCCAGTAAAGAAACCCAGGGGTTCTTGAAATGGTTTTTTAGGGAGCTTTTTTAAATGTGTGTATATTTGTTTTTCAGGCAATTCAGTGTCGTTGGATTTTCAGAACTCATATATGTCCAAACCAGACCCACCCCCGTCTCAGAGTAAACCAGCAACTTTCAGACCTCCAGCCCGAGAAGACCCTCCTCAGACTTTCTATTCCCAGAAAAGTTTCCCAGACAAAGCTCCAGTTAACGGATCTGAGCAGACTCAGAAAACCATCCCTCCAGCATACAATCGGTTCACACCAAAGCCCTACACAAGCTCTGCCCGGCCATTTGAACGCAAATTCGAAAGTCCAAAGTTCAACCATAATCTTCTGCCAAGTGAAACTGTACATAAACCCGAACTGTCTCCAAAACCCCCCACTTCTCCAAAGACTCTCATGAAAGCTCAGAGTTCAGCACAGCCTCCTGAGTTTGACAGTGGCGTTGAAACTTTCTCTGTTCACACAGATAAGCCTAAATATCAAATAAATAATATCAGCACCATGCCTAAGGCTGTTCCTGTGAGGTAAGATATTTATGTTTTTGTTTAAAGTGTTGCTTTACATAATTTTTTTTTTTAAATTGGAAGGCAGAGTGGTGAGCCCCCAGTCCCCTGGGTGCTGGAATTACAGATTTGTACCTATAGTTTGAAGTAGTTTATATGATAAGACTTATGATAAATTAAATTATACCTATAAACTAAAGTGTTCTTATAGTGGATACCATTTTGTAGAACATCCTCCAAAAGATGTTAATCAGATTATAAAGCTAATGAGTGCAGAGCGTCAAGTATTATCATTCTCCCTAGATTACCAGTTGTAGCTCAGGGTAAGGAACAGAAGCCAGTTTGCCCAGCCAGCATCACATAGCTAGAGGGTGTTAAGCCTGTGGTCATCTAATCTCAGCCCATGTCTTTAGTAAACTGACTTGAAATATGATGAACAGATACATGTATTCCTTGTTTGCTATCTAGTCAGCTAGGGTACAGGAAAGAATAGAAGTATAGTGACCTCAAAATGGCTATTGAAGACAGTAAGACAGACAGATGGGTGACTCGACCACAGCCCCACTCAGGCAGTTGTTTCTGTCTCTGTCTGCTTGTTACTTGGTGATTGAAGAGCCATCTGACCAGATACTCAGTTCAGCCCTTTTAGACAGTTTCAGGCCATCCATGAAGGAGAAGTACTCACAGGTAGAAAAAGAACTAGGAAGACCACCTGAAGTCCGCTTCTCAAGATGGTTATGACAGTCTGCCTTCCTTTGGTCAGTCAGTAGCAGGGTTCTTGCTATGCGGGGCTGCATGGTGTTACCACATGAAGTGATGGGCTCTGCTCCTTTCCATTAGCTTCAGGAGTCTAGCCCTGGCCCTGCAGTCATGCTGGCGGAGCTGTCTTCCCTTCATATACTTCAAGTTGTTAGGCTATATTTTCTGTCGCATTAAAATTGTAGCTTAAAACTTTACTTCGCCAAGTCTTGATAGTCTAGCTCCCAAGTTTGAAATGTTCATTGATAGCTTCATCCCCTGCTTTTGTCTTTGAGGTATACCATGGCAGACCTTCTTACCTTGGAACCTTGGAGGCTTTAAACCTTTGGCAGCCTGGGCAGTGGGGTTCAGGAAGTACTAAGGAAGGGCAGTGTGTGTACTTACACTGAAGTTTCAGAGGCTACCAGAATCTTTAGTACCAGTTCTTTTCTGTTACACTGTTTCCTGTGTTACCAACTGAACTCCAGTAACTCTGATTTAGAGCACCTATTCCATAGATGTTCACTAAGACTCAAGGTAGCTTTGAGAACAAAGAATCGTGTTTGATACATTGAAATAACACTGGTAATTATAGTAGCCCCATTTCAGAAAGGCAGTTTTGTTTTTTCCAGAAAGTGCATCCTCTTAGTCCTCTGAGTAAGTCTGCTCACTACAGACCTACCTTGTTTAAGAACTTCAAAATTGTTGGGAGAAATAAGGTAAAGACTTACTGTAGCAGTGCTACAGGGAATAAATAAGGTAAAGACTTACTGTAGCAGTGCTACAGGGAATAAATAAGGTAAAGACTTACTGTAGCAGTGCTACAGGGAATAAATAAGGTAAAGACTTACTGTAGCAGTGCTACAGGGAATAAATAAGGTAAAGACTTACTGTAGCAGTGCTACAGGGAATAAATAAGGTAAAGACTTACTGTAGCAGTGCTACAGGGAATAAATAAGGTAAAGACTTACTGTAGCAGTGCTACAGGGAATAAATAAGGTAAAGACTTACTGTAGCAGCGCTACAGGGAATAAATAAGGTAAAGACTTACTGTAGCAGCGCTACAGGGAATAAATAAGGTAAAGACTTACTGTAGCAGTGCTACAGGGAATAAATAAGGTAAAGGCTTACTGTAGCAGCGCTACAGGGAATAAATAAGGTAAAGACTTACTGTAGCAGTGCTACAGGGAATAAATAAGGTAAAGACTTACTGTAGCAGCGCTACAGGGAATAAATAAGGTAAAGACTTACTGTAGCAGCGCTACAGGGAATAAATAAGGTAAAGACTTACTGTAGCAGCGCTACAGGGAATAAATAAGGTAAAGACTTACTGTAGCAGTGCTACAGGGAAGCTGGTGCATGTTGTTCACTTTCACTTGCCATTTTTTGACCTCTCAGTCCTTCAGCTGTAGAAGAAGATGAAGATGAGGACGGTCATACTGTGGTAGCTACAGCTCGTGGAATTTTTAATAGCAATGGTGGTGTGTTGAGTTCCATAGAAACCGGTGTTAGTATAATTATCCCACAAGGAGCCATTCCTGAAGGAATTGAGCAAGAAATCTATTTCAAAGTCTGCAGAGACAATAGCATCCTCCCACCTTTAGATAAAGAGAAAGGTAAGTATGCTTACTGTCTGTTTCACTGTACTAACTCCAGTGCCGCCCTGGGTGGACCTGTTTGTGGCGGCCAGCCACAGGGATAAGCTGAAGGCCTACTCGGACGCTTTAGGCTAAGCACAGCATTTTCTTTGTACAGCTGAGGGCCTCGAATGAGCCGTCTGCAGAGAGGTCATGTCACTGGCATGTGATGATTGGGGCGCAGTGGAGGCACAGTGCTTCACTTTCAGGCTGAGAAAGAAACAGTGTTGGATGGCAGGCCATTGGCAGAGCTCTCACATGACTGCCAGGCTGTTTGCCTGACCTAATCAGATTTGTGTTGGTATCATCCACTCAAGAAGGCTTTGCTTTTCCTGTCAACTCTTACTTCTGGAGACAACACTACTGAACACTCAGCACAGTGAGTGGCATGTCCTTGGAAAGCGAAGAGCATATTTCTGAACAGTTGAAGGAAACTGAGAATGTTGTTATTTTCATAACCTTCCTAGATCCATCAGCACACTGATGAACTGAGGTGTGATTACCTTAGCAGTTCGTGATTTCACTAAACATGGTGTTGTAACCCACTTTCTAGAGGCGCTCTGCCTTAAAAGCAATAGGACTAGTACTGTTGGCGCTGCTTGAATGCTTGAACACATGTATAGCAAACACGTAAAAATGAAAAGCATGGGCTAGCAGGTGGCTCAGTGGGCAAAGGTGCCCACTGCCAACCTTAGAGAATTTGATCCTCAGGACCCATATAGTCAAAGGAGAGAACGGATTTCCCACAGGTTACATTCTGACCCTCGCTAGCACATTATGTCATGTGTACACACATATACACACACACCTAATAAGATTCCCCTCCCCATCCAGGGAATATACATAGCATTTGCAAAAAAAAGTACATTTGAATCTGTTGTGCTACAGACTTACATGGTGGAATTGAATTTAACAGCCCCTGGTTATATGGGGTTTTATAGTACTAGAAATGTAAAATAGGACATCAGAGATGGAGTGTATCGGTTATATGTTGAAATATTGTTCAAGCCACATTGTTAGATAAAATATTAAAATAAGTGTCACATTTCTTTTTACTCTAATAGACTAAAACCTTACGAATTACAATTGTAGCATCTACTGTATTGTTCTTAGCACTGCTATGGAGAACTGCTGTCATTTGCCTTTAAGAAGCATGTACCGGGAGGGACTGTATCTTGTGGAAAGACTTCATCTCTGTTGGTCCTTTCTCTCTTTGACTCCAGGTGAGACTCTGCTGAGTCCCCTAGTGATGTGTGGGCCCCATGGCCTCAAGTTCCTGAAGCCTGTGGAGCTGCGCTTGCCACACTGTGCGTCCATGACTCCTGACGGTTGGTCTTTTGCTCTAAAATCATCCGACTCCTCGTCGGGTATGCTGTCTTCACTCTGTCTCTGGGGCTTTGGGAACTGTCATTGATTAATGCCTAAGCTCTTGGTGTGCTTCCCATGCTGTGTGTGAACAGATCTTTCCTCTGTCCCTGTGGCCTTGTAAGCATTACTAGTATTTTAAATGTGTGGTTCATATGCTATAAATGCATATGGAACCATGGAGACTTTTCTACTTTTCAATAATTGGCAATTTGGCTAAAGATTGGTTATTCTTGGGGCTTAAAAATTTTTTATATAATCTATCAGATTTTTTTCAAGGTGCAAAGTATTTATACTAACCTTGGAGAAAGTTTCCATAGTGATGGTGCCTGGCCAGGGGGTTGGGTTTTTTTCCAGCCTGAACCTCTAAGTAACTCCTGTTATGCACTGTTTTTAGTGACCTTTGCTCATTGGCTCGTGATTTCAAAGCTTGCATTGCATTTCCATATTTCTCGATTGAGTATCTTTAGAAGTCAGTCTTTACTACCAATGTTGTTCACCCTAACAGGATCCATAGAAGAACAAAAATGTTTTGCCCCTAAATTTGTATAAATCAGTGAGTTATTAGTAAGTTTCAGTTTGGTCCAGTATGAAGTAAAGGTTATAATACAAAAGTTTGCAATAAGGTCATATCTAAATATTCCTTTGGAAGAAAGCCTTGTAGGCTAATTTTAAGTAGTACAGGAAAAGTTAAGCAGTGTTGAAAATGGGCACTGAGAGGCCGGAGACTGCTGCAGTTTTTGAGGCTTGCTTTATCTAAATTTGCTGCTGCAAGTGCTTGTGCTGCAAATGGCCTTACAGGATGCGCGGACGAGCTGACACTTGTCACTTGCAGCGATTGTGGACTACTGTTCACTTGTGCTGAGACCACACACTTTGTGTGAGCACTGAAGTGTGTTCACCAGAAAATAGATATACCTTTATTTGTTAGCAACATTGCTACTGCTAACCTACCTGTTCAGTAGGTGTAGTGTTGGTAAGTACTGATTTAATCACAGCAAACACTAGTATGTTGAAAAGAAACTTATAATGATGAGGGGGATACCTTTGATTTCTAGAGTTGTTTCAGTTATTTTGTCAGTGAGTCCTTATTAAAGCATTTGATTCATTATCAAGTGTGATACGTATCTTACAGTATATAGAGTACACAGCTGGTACAGTTGGTAGTCATCCCTTAGTTAGAGGGGCTGCCTGGTAGATCACAAGAGGGCGAGGAGCTCTCTGCTCTCAGTTGTACGGGTGCCATTTGTGGCAGCAGCTTCTTCACATGGCCTCACGGGCACAGCACTCCTGGCTAGGACTAGTGGAAGGGGAGGAACAGCAGCTTTGAGTCTCTACTCCCGTGACTCCCACGAAGACGCTGTCCCATAGTTCATAGTTTAAACCCACTGCCAGGTCTCTGTGCAGGGTATAAATCTGAAAATACTGAGGGTTTCTTTAAAACTCAAACACCAAGATCTACATAGCCAGTGGCTGTTTAAATTTCACACAAATGATTTTATTGCACAGCCAGAATTGGGGATTGCTCTGGGTGCTGTTTTGCTGGTTTGGCTTGGTAAGGGGGAGGAGTCTTCAGGAAGTAGGTGTTCCAGAGTTCAGCAGGCTATCCTTTGTGTGCAGTAACTGAGTGTGAGCAGTGTGTTCTTATATTCCACAAGTGGGTTACCATACAGTCCTATCCAAAAGGAAGATGTGAATAGTTGTGTCCACTGAGGAGACTCCAGTTTCTCAGCCGTGTGAATGTCCGAGTCTTTAGAACCTTTATTCCTATAGGGAAAGGCCAACGAATTGGATAGCAAAAGAGATCTAAAACAGCTTTCTCTGGTCATAGCCAGCAAGCCTACTTAAAGCACTTATTTTGGATACATGTATAATATTTGAAGAAATAGAAGAAAATTCTAATATGTGTGTTTATATTTGTTCCATAATAGCAAAACATCGTGAGTAGCAGTCTAGACAACCATAAGTGACGACAAAATCCTTTTTTCTCTTAGGTGACCCTAAAACCTGGCAAAACAAGTGTCTTCCCGGAGATCCGAATTACCTTGTTGGAGCCAACTGTGTTTCTGTCCTGATTGACCACTTTTAATTCTGAGCGTGTAGGACCTGGACTAAACAATGTGAACATGGATTGAACTTACTAAATCTAAATGGAACCACTCTAATGAGTATTATATTTTCTTAGAATTTATACTGCACTTGGTAGTATTGAGCATTGGTTGGAACTGATGAAGGCTAGTGAGCATGCCCTGAACACCGTCAGAAACCATGCTTCACGCTATGTGTTACTGAGTGAAGAACTGTCAGGCATTGGCTAGAGTTCAAAGATATTTTGCTTTGTAATGATTTTTGTACTTTTTTATGGTCACTGCTTAACTTCACATACTGATTTCCGTTAAAAATACCAGCCAGTAAATGGGGGTGCATTTGAGTTCTGTTCTTTCCAAAGTACACTCAAACTTTATTATGGCCTTGGCCTAGCATACACATTTTATTTTATTATGCATGAGGTAATGTGCACACATTTTTTTACAAATGCACCTGGAATATATAACCAGTGTAGTGGATTTAACAGAAATGTACAGCAGGGGGATTTATAACTTGGGGAGGGAGGGTCAAATGAAGACAATTACTTATTGTATATGAAAACACATTCTCTTAGGGAAGGACACCAAAGCATGTGAGCCTGGTTCCATGGCCTCTGGATCTATAAATTAACATATCACCACAGACATCTAACCAGCAGGAATGCCTTACCCTCATGGTTTTAATTCTTAGATCATTTCGCTGTGTATTACTAAGTTTTTATGAGTTTTGTGCATATCTAGATACTGTATCATGGAAAAGACTGAGTAAATTGTGGACTTGATGGTTTCAGAAATGTGTAAATCACCCAGAAGAAAATAATGGTGTGACTTAAAATATTTTTTTTTTGACAAGGGGGAGTGATGGTCTTCTGTTCTTTGGGCTCTGCATCTGAGATGTTTAATGTTTTCAGGACGCATGTACATAATGCGTGCATACCACTTTTGTTCTTGGTTTGTAAATTAACTTTTATAAACTTTACCTTTTTATACATAAACAGAACCAAGTTTCTAAGGCTACCTTTGTATTCTCTCCTGTACCTCTTGAGCCTTGAACTTTGACCTCTGCAGCAATAAAGCAGCATTTCTACACATACAAGGTCATTTTTTAAGAAAAAGAATGCACAGAGTTGTTACATTTTTAAGTGCTGCATTTAAAAGATACAGTTACTCTAGTTTGATTAAATTCTTGCAAAGTATCCCTTCTGTAAAATTTGTGATACAATACTGTGCCCTAAAGTGTATTTTTTTACTAATAGACAGTTTATTATGGCACATCAGCACGATTTCTGTTTAGATAATACACACTACATTCTGTTAATAATCATTAGGTGTGAAAGGATTTCTTTTGTGGTTATTAAAAATCTCAAATTTCTAAATCTGCAAGAATAAAACTTTTTAAAATACAGTATTAGTTTGTTTTATTTGCTCTCTGTTTCCCATTTCAAGCAACTTTATAATCCTGTTTTAAATGTGTGTGTGTGTGTGGTTATGTGTATGTGTAGGCCAGAGTTTGACTTCAGCTGTCTTCTTCTGTCAGTGTTCATTTTATTTTTGAGACAGGATCTTGCTTTGAACCCAGAACTTTCAGAATGCTAGCCAGGCTGGCCAGCAAGATTCAGGGGTCTGTTGGATCTTCCGCCCTGGAGATCATGCTCCGTCTACATACTCTGTCTGTCTGCAGGCCGTCTAGACTCAGTCCGCATGCTTGCACACTAAGTGTCTTTCCAGTCCCCGTCATTCTATTCAGAGCCTTTGCACTAGTCACCCAGGTCACCTGCCATCCTAGTCTATATTAGACATGTTGAGTCCTGTGTCCCATAACTGTATGCTGTGCATTGGGCATGCTAATCAGAAGCTAGTAGGCAGACTCTAGGCTGCTGTGTTCTCTACACCGTGTCTGTTCTTTAGGACCAGTCTGTGCATTCCTCTCTCCGAAACAGTCTATAGCATGGGCCCTTTGTTATACTACTGCCTTTGAGAAGAGATGGTTTTTAATGACTACAGATTTCCACTGTGCTAATCTTATTCATGCACTACATCACTGACATCCAAGTCATTTCTGTACAGTTTTTTGGTACATAGTTGTGAATGATAGCCCAGCCACCTTAGTGGGTTTTGTTTCTTACTGAAGATACAATTTATTCACATTACCCTTTTTTAGGTGTGTAGTTCTCCAGTTTTTGAGAAATACACTCTTCCTGCCTAGGAAGCTATTTACCTGTGAGAACTAAAACTGACTTGTTAAAGCATCACCACAGTTAATTCATAGGATGAGTTCCTCATCCCCATACCTTATAGCTTTGCACACTGTACTCCCTTTCCACTGCTATGGCTTTGCCTTTTTGAGGGTATCATAAATGGACTCATACACCATATGTGGTCTGGAGCCTGCCTCCTTTCACATCAGATGATGCAGTTGAGACTCGTACGATGTTTCAGCTGTTGGTAGCATTCGTTACAATAGTTGTTCCAGAGTGTGGCCCTATTAGAGTTTATAGTTTATTCTCCTTGAGGAACTTTGGAGTTGTTTCCACATTTGAGAGATTATCAGTAAAGCAGCTGTAAACATTTACTTAGAAATTTTTATAGGAATATAACTGTAGTTTCACTTGACTACATACCTAACAAAGTGATCACTGGCCTATACATTATCTTTTTAACAAAAGTAACAAAAAATTGTACTGACTTGCTCCACAGCACCTGTGTCTCTTTTCATTGGAGTTTCTGGTTTGTGAGTTCCAGTTGCTCCGTTCTGTCTGGAGGGGCTGTTTATCTCTGCATTTCTGCTCGGCTGTCACGGGGGTTTGATAGACATCTGTCTAGTGACACATGATAGCTCATCTTTTGGTAAATATTGAAATCTTTTCTATTTCTAAATTAAGTCATTGGGGGCTGAGGAGATGGCTCAGTCATTGAAGTACCTATTGCACAAACATGAGAATGTGTTAGGAACGCCCACACCCACATCAACGGCTTGGGTGTGGCAGTGAGCACCTGTAATCCTGGCACTGGGGAGGCTGAGATAGGATTCCTGGTGCTTGCTGGCCAGCCAACCTAGCAGAATTGGTGAGTTCCAGATTCATTGGGAGATGCTGTCTCAAAGAATAAAGTGGGGAGCAGTGGAGGAAGACCTCCGACATCAAATGTCTGAATGTGTGTCTTCCTGCACACATTCACAGGAACTATTCCACATACGCAAAAGGGTTTGGAGAGTCATTCTGTTGCCTGGTGTATTATTATACACTTAAGGGTGTCTTTCACAGAGGGAATCACTTGATCAGTCTGGTTGGTCCTTTCAAAGGCTCTTTGGCACCATGCCTAAGAATGCTTTGCATAACCCGTGGTACAAAGATTTTTGCATCTAAACTTTACTTCCTTCTTTTTTGACTCTGTTCATGTTGCATTCCTGAGTTGGTTTTATATGTAGCATGAGCTGTGAGTGTTGAGACTTACTCTGTTCTGTGTTTGCATGTCTGTATTGCAAATACGTAAGTAAGACTTGACCTAGACATTGGACTGCCATAAATAAGCCATTGGAACTTAACTCAGCAAGTCTGTTATTTGTGCCTATCTGCCCTTTTTTACAGGCTGTAAGCACCAGGCAACACTTATGTATCTTTTGCACCTCAAAGTTGACAGCAATAAGGCCATTTCTGTTTCTTAAAACCACCTTTGCATAGTACTGAGCATGTTGGGTGAAATAACTCATGTACTCTCCTGCTGGAAACCTAACATTTCCCTTTTCTTACACCATTAGTACTGGTGGAAAATTTACTTAATGTCTAGTCTTGAGTCAGTTCTTCCTCATTTTGACCTTTTGGCAAATACATTCATGATATAGTTAGTACACACACGGTGGTACCCAGGTAACAGACAGACTTTGACACACCAGATATTTTAACTCTGGTCAGGAATGCAGTAGCCAGTAAAAGGGATGTGTGCAAATTCAGCCAGAGCTGGCAAGCAGGAAGGTAAAGTGGGTTTAGCTTGCCTTGATGCATGGTTTGAAATCACTAGATAGGAACGTAGAGGGGTGTTTTCTGTATAGTTTTCAGCACTGTAGGGCTGTGCATAGGGACATCCTAAACGAAGTCAGAAGCTCTGAGGGTGTTCGGCTGAGAGGAAGGTTGCAGAGCCTTACTGCCATCTCGAATTTGATCACAGTGAAATCTCATTTAACTTTCTCATTTTTGCTCCTCGATATGCTTTCCTTTAAAGCTACTTGTGTCAAAGGAATCAATACTTGTGTCAAAGGGATACAGTTAATATTTTTACAGTCACAGAGATAGATAAAACTTTTAGCCACAGATATTCAGGTTACATCAGGAGCTTGTTTCCTCCAAGTTATCCACGGTCACTCAGGTCAGGGGAGGTTGGTACAACAACCCAGTACCACATAAAACTGGGTGTGTCTTACACACTTATAATCTTATCACTCAAGAGTTTCAAGCCAGCCTAGGTTTCATGAAGATCAAGAGAATAAATAAAGAACTCGTTAATTCTTAAGGAAAAATCATCATGTGACCAATATGCTTACAGTGGTCAGGAGCCGGATATTCCATCGGCAGTAAGCATGCGCAGAGCCCGGTTTAAAATGGGATCCTGGGATTGGGTGTAATAATTACTTCCCCTGTGCCACGGTATCTAGCAAAAGCAATGGAAAGAAGAGAGGAGGCGTGTGTGGAACTAATAGTTTGTAGGTACAATCTGTCACGGCAGCAGGAACATGAGGCAGCTGGTCACGTTATACCCGCAGAAGACAGGCAACGGAATGAGTGCTCCTGCTCTCCTGTTTCCTTTCTCCTGTTGTTCAGTCCAGGACCCAGATCTGCACAGCTGCTGTCCACATTTAGAATGGTCTTCCCATCTCAGTTAACAGAAGCCCCCATCTGCCCAGAGGTGGTCACTCCACCCCTCACAGATATGCCTGGAATCTTGCCTCTTCGGTGACTTTAGTTCTTGTCAAATTGCAGGTAAATATTAACACACATATTGGGGCTTCTATGAGCAAGTTAAGGTCAGAAGGCTTCCCAGAATTGGGTGTCTGTAAGGATGTTTGTTAAAGACAGAGAAAGCTTTATATAAGAGTTGAAGTTGCCTCTCATTACTTTTCCTGTTGCTGTGATATGACACCATGGTCAAGGAAACATTTAGGAGAGTTTATTTGGGGCTTTCAGTGTCAGGGTGAGTCTGTGACTTTCATGGCAGCAGGCAGGTGGACACAGCTGAGAGCGCATGAGAGGGACAGAGGATAGAATGCTCATGCCATATGTCTTTTGAAACCTCAGAGTTTACTTATAGTGACACATCTCCCCCCAACCTGGTCACACATGTTATCCTTAAAACAATTCTTAAATCCTTAAAACGATCTAACTAGAGACCACAAAGTATCCAGTATATGAGTCTAAGGGTACCATTCCCATTCAAACCTTACACAGGGATTATTGACCCTTCCAAAAGCCACAAGTCGCCAAATGAAAAGCCCAGTTCTAGGTGCAGGTACCTCCTCTTCAAGTGCTGACCAAGGCTGTCCCAAGACTACTTCCATTGCTCTTCTACCTGCTAGAACTCGATGGCAAGACCCTGTTACAGAAGACACACTTGAGTATAGGATTTGGTGAGATTATATTGTACTGGCCGGGGGGGTTTCCTCCTGGCTACTTTTCATGGTATCAGGCAGTTGTCATGTAGGCTGCTGAGGTTGGGGGGTTCATCACAAAATTATACAGCTACAATCCTGTGATCTATGACCACCAGAGTAGCAAGATGTGCCCTTCAGTACAGTAATGGCACAGATATTAGGGGGTGAGCAAAATGCTTTCTGTTTGGATTTAAGGCCCACTCCATAGAGGAATTGTACCTAGTCCTGTAAATCTAACCAGGAGCCCATGTCTGGGGAGCTCACAGGCTCCAGGAGGGAACCCACTACTCTTACTTTGCTGAAAGGACAGAGTATTGAACCACTGTCTCAATTAGTGTCCTACACCCATATACTAGTACAGCTCTCAGTTCATCAAAGACGTGTGAGTAGTGAACAGTGGTTAGCGAAACAACTGGCTAACATACAAAGAGTATCTGTGCAGTGTTCAGACACAAATGGGATATCTGCATCTTACATTCCCACATCCAAGGCCCAGGAACCATCGATCATGGAAGAGGTGGTAGAAAATTGTAAGAGCCAGTGATCATGGGGGAATGGAGCATAATGGTGTCTTCTGGACATGACAGGATGACTGCGATCGTGAATACAAGCAGTCGTAATAATTTGCACAAGACTGGGAAAATCACCTCTGTAGCATAGAGGGGAGCGGGAATTACAGGACACACATACACATGCACACACACAAACACATGCACACACACACACACACACAGAACCTCTGTTGACGAGTGGTGACTTCTGAGAAAGAGTTAGCTGTCTTTTAAGTGTGTGGCTCCTGGAATTTCCACATGCCACTGGCTGAGCCAGCATGGATAAGTAAGTATATGGGCGATAGAAATTAGACTCAATGGGCAATTCAAAAGGGAACAGGTTGAGGAAGTAGATGGCACTGGATTTGTGAGCAATTAGGGGGAGGCTTGGTATTGATCAAAATACACCAAATGCTTACATGAACTCAAAAAATTAGCCAAAATATATCATCTAACAACAACCTAAGTATGAGGGATGTCAGATGTGGGCAGGGGGTCAGATAGAAAACTTGAGACCTGAGGTGACCTGGACTGGGACCCACCAGAATGGAACAACTCAGAATGGAATACAACAACAGGTTAAGGGGACATTTAAATAAGGCAAGAGAATTTAAACCAGAATTGCATTTCTTAGCAGTTACTTTTAACTATAGGTATATGTAGCACACCGATCACAAGGGTTCATCGGTTCTTGATAGGTCCATCCAGCAGAGTCCAGGGAACCTGCTGTCCCTGGGGACAGGGCTTTGTTGTTTGTTTCAGAGCATTTGAGTGAGCAGAGTTGAGTGTCCCTCCTAAGGGTTTGTTACTTGCCTCCCAATGTCTACAACAGTACATTAACCGCAAAATTTCACAGATAGGTCCCCTGGGAAGACCATTTTGTATCTCAGGGTCAGAAGACCCAGGATGTGGACCATGCCTCAAGAAAGCAGAGGGTAGGTCTGTGTCCACTGTCTTGACGGCCTTCTGGGTGTGTGTGGAGGAGCCATGACAAGAACTAGGTTATGGCTCAGCGTGTCTTAGTGCCCACTTCTTGATCAGGGTTGTCAAGGGGGGTATCTTTGTTTTGTAACATTTCCACCTGGGTTGTAAGAGTAACAGAACATTTTGCAAGAGTAGACACAAAATGTCTCTGTCCAGATTTCCTAAGTGCTACCCTTCTGCTGTAGGTACACACACTGGAGGGAGGTAGAGTGACAGGTGAGAATACCCCAGTAAAATATCACACAGTGGTTGGCTTAGACAGCAAGCATTCCTGGCAGATGCAGAGGTCTGACTAAACGGGAGACCTGGAGGTTGGCAATCTAGATAAGCCTGACAGCCTGGTCACCTTCTGAGGAGGATTTCCTTCCTGAGTCAAAGGTGACCACTTTTTTTGTTTTGTTTTGTTTTGTTTTGTTTTTTAGATTTGGTTTTTTCGAGACAGGGTTTCTCTCTGTAGCCCTGGCTGTCCTGCTGGAACTCACTCTGTAGACCAGGCTGGCCTCGAACTCAGAAATCCGCCTGCCTCTGCCTCCCAGAGTGCTGGGATTATAGGCGTGTGCCACCACAGCCCGGGCGACCACTTTCTTAATGTTTCTTTTCATTTCTTATGTGTGGACTATGCCCTCACCAGTACACTAGTAGAGCAAGGTTACTCACACCTCTGAATCATGGCCCCTGGCTTCTGATGTCCTTTAACTCTACTTAGAAGCCTGGTATGTAAATACAGGTGTGTTAGTTAGTTTCTCCTTGGCTGTGACCTAATGCCGGACAAGAAGCAACAAGAAAGAAAGGGTTGATTGGCTTGCAGTTTTAGGGGATACTGTCCATCATGGAGGGGACGTCATGGTGGCAGGGACATGCAACTTGTCATGTTTTGGAGTCAGGAGGCAGAGGGATGAATGTTACTGTCCTAGTTTTGTGTCTGTTGCTACTGTAGAGATGGTCTACATTACTGTTCTGTTATTACTGTATAGAGGCACCATAACTGAGGCTACTTACGGAAGAAAGCATTTAATTAGGGGCTTCTAGTTTCAGAGGGTGAGTTCATGGTGAGATGTGGGGTAGCAGGCAGGTATGGCTCTGGAGCAGTAGCCGAGAATTTACATCTATTTTGAAAGAGGCAGAGAGAGCTCCAATTGCAATGGTGTGGTTTCCAAAGGTGACACACCTCCTCCAGCAAGGCCACAGCCTCTAATCCTATCAAATGCCTAAACCTGTGAGAGTCATGCACACTACAAAGACCATGACCGAGACCATGAACAGCTCAGGGAAGAAATTTATATTTGGCTTACAGTTTATAGTCCATCCAAGGAAGCCAAAGCAGGAACTTGAAACAGAAATGGAAGCGGAGACCTTGGAAGATCACTCTTTATTGGCTTGCTCCTCATGGCTTTCTCATTGTGAATGTGTGTGTGTGTGTGTGTGTGTGTGTGTATTCTAGGGCCAACTTCCTAGGGGCAGTATGGCCCACAGCCCACATCAATCATTTATATATATATATATATATATATATATATATATATATATATATATATATATATATATATATATATATAAAAGGCATCCTGACAGGCCAGTCTGAGGGAGGCAGTCCTTCATGGGAGAGGCTGTCATCTCAGGAGACTCTTTTGCTAAAGTGACAAAACACAAGTGTTTCACTGCCACTCAGCTGCCTCTCTCATTTTTATTCAGCCTGGAACTCTAGCCTATGGAACAATGGCACCAACATTTGGGGAGAGTCTTCTTACCTCAGTTTACCTAGCCTAGGTGATCCCTTAGTCACATGTCTAGACATTTTTCCCCCTTGTGGAGATTCTAGAACCCACCTGTCTCGGTGTTGTGTTTCTGGGAAGAGACATCATGATCTTGGAAACTCTTCTAAAGGACAGCACTTGATGGGGGCTGTCTTACAGGTTCATAGGGTTAGTCTACTGTCATCACAGCAGGGGACATGACCTCTGAGAGTTGTAAATGCAGACCTGAAGGAAGAGAGAGACTCTGGGCTTGGCATGGGCTTCTGAAACCTCAAAGCCCACCCCCATGACACACTTCCTCCAACTAGACTGCGCCTCCTAATAATCCTTTTGAACAGTGCTGCCCCCTGGTGAGCCTGGGAGCCACTGGGGGCCATTCTCATTCAGGAACCACCTTGGTTAGGGCTTCAACACAATTTCTGAGGAACAGCCATTCAGCTCATAACACAATGCTTTCTGAAGAATTTGAATATAAATTTCAGGTAACATGAGGTTTTCCCAGTAACACTCATGATCTACAACAATAGCACACTTAGGCTCAGAAATATTGGGGGAAATTGGCTTTGTTTATTTTATTGGCATCTTATTTTTGGCTGTATGGAGTTCTGTTCCAGTCTTTATTGTTTTCCTTTTGTTTATATTGGGCTTAGCTTGCTTACTTTTATAGTTTTGGAAGTGGACTATCTCATTGATCTGAACTCTTCTGTTTTTTAATAGACATTTTAAACTGGTAACATCTTCCAAAAGAGTGCTTTGGCTGCGATTGTTCTTAAGTTGTTACTTTTTTTATTTTCAAAATACATTTCTCAGTTTTCCTTTTTGATTTCTTAACCCAGCCAGAATTGATACATTTTCCAAAAGCTTTGGGGATTCTCCAAATCTCTTCCTATTGATTTTAATTCTTTTCTGACAAGAAAATATACTTCTTTGTGTGACTTAGTGTAGTGGCAAATTTGTTAACCCACCATGTGCTCCCTCACTCCCCCCCATAAGAGTGCATGCGCATGCGTATACACACACACACACACACACACACGCACACACACACACACACACCAGTTAATTTTGTGCCTTGGCTAGCTCAAAGGCTGGGCACTTCTAATCCCTTCCAATTCCCTCCGGGATTCGGGATTCGGGGTTAACATCCTTAAAATCTATATTTCACCTCTTCTACCTCAGATTCAGTTGGGGACATGGCCACTAGAGCCACTTCCCCGAATTCTTACATGGCTGGACTGTCCTCCGCCCCTCATAACGAGTCTGCTTCTTCCTCCCCTCTCTCTCCCAAGCCCAGGTGGCATAAAGTCCCTGTCTGTGTGTCTTGCCCAGGCATTGGCTGCTGGCATCTTTATCCACCAATCAAAGGCAACTGGGGTAGGGTCCCCCAGTGTGTCCTACATGCAGACACTCCTGTGAGCAGTTTTGGGGACCAAAATTAACCTTATAACCCAAGCAGCATTAGACCAAATCCACTTCAACTTAGATTCTCTTAAGTTTCTCCTCTCTTCTTTCTCCTCTCTTCTCTTTTCCCTTCTTGTTACAAGGTTTCACTTTATAGCACATGTTGACCCCAGACTCATTGTATGTTCTATGTTGACACCAAACTCTCCCCCCCCCCACCTCAACCTGAGTGCTGGGGTCACCACCACACCAAACTTCTGTCACCCTAACGTTGTTTGTTTGCTTTTGTTTTGATGGGACCCTGTCTCAGACTTTGTCTGTTGCTGAGGATGGATGCCCTTGAACTCCTGACTCTTCTGCTGCCGCCTCCCGAGGGCCAGGATTACAGGTGTGCAGCACCGAGCTGTTAGTTACCAACTTTACTTACATGAGGCCTTTTACAGGGTCTAAACATTAGGGCTACCTGGGAGGAGGAGAGGGGAGGAGGAGGACGAGGAGGAAGGAGGAGGAGGAAGGGAGAGGAGGAGGGAAGAGGAAGGAGGGAGGAAGGGAGGAAAGAGGAAGATAGGGAGGAAGAGGTGGGAGAGGAAAGAAAGGGAAGGGAGGGGAGGGGAAGGGAGGGGGGAAAAAGGGGAGGGAAAGGGAAGGGAAAAAAAGAAAGAAGGAAAGGAAAAGAAGGAAGGAGGGAGGGAGGGAGGGAAGGAGGGAGGGAGGGAAGGAAGGAAGGAAGGAAGGAAGGAAGGAAGGAAGGAAGGAAGGAAGGAAGGAAGGAAGGAAGGAAGGAAGGAAGGAAGGAAGGGCCTTTCTGCTTGGCTGGTCTCCTGTATAGGAGGCAGCCATGGCACCCAGCCGGAATGGCACGATCCTGAAAGCCCCACTTGGCAGCAGCGAGTGGACACTTGGCTCAACCAGCCAGCAGGCAAGGTCCACAGATACAAGGCCAAGCAGGCGAAAGCATTCCGCATTGCTTCTCCTCTCCGCGACCGGCCCCATCAGGCCGACCATGAGGTGCCCTACAGTTAGATATCACACAAAGGTCCAGGCCGGCAGGGGCTTCAGCCTGGAGGAACTCGGGGTGTCCGGGCCGGCAGAGGCTTCAGCCTGGAGGAACTCGGGGTGGCTGGGATCCACAAGAAAATGGCTCGCACCATTGGCATCTCTGTGGACCCAAGGAGGTGAAACAAATCCACTGAGTCACTACAGGTCAGCGTGCAGCGCCTGAAGGAGTTCCGCTCCAAGTTCCTACTGTTCCCAGGAAGCCTTCTGCTCCAAAGAAGAGAGACAGTTCTGCCGAAGAACTTAAATGGGCCACCCAGCTAACAGGACAGTGATGCCCACCCGGAATGTGTACAAAAAGGAAAAGGCCAGCGTTGTCACAGAAGAACTTTAAGGCTGTTGCCAGTCTCCGCATGGCCCGAGCCAAAGCCGGGCTCTTTGGCATCCAAGCAAAAAGGGCGAGGGAAGCCGTGGAGAGAGATGTTGAAAAGAAAAAGTAACGTGCGGCTGGGAATTGCAATAAATTTTCCATAAAGGAAAAAAGGAAGGAAAGGAAAGGAAAGGAAAGGAAAGGAAAGGAAAGGAAAGGAAAGGAAAGGAAAGGAAAGGAAAGAAAAGGGAAAGGAAAAAGGAGAAACTTCTGCGTGGGTTAGAGAAATGGCTCAGCAGTTAAGAGCGCTGGCTGCTCCTCCGGAGGACCCGGGTTCTATTCCCAGCACCCACGAGGCGGCTCGCAGCTGCCTGTAACTCCGGCTCCAGGGAGCCGACACCCTCACACAGGTGTACATGCCGACAAAACATAATGCACATGAAATAAATCCCCCCTCAAAAGAAACCTCTGGTACCCTGGAGGAGAATGGATCTGTGTGGGCGAGCTGGAGAGATGTGGAGGAGTCGGATGGTTGGTAAGCCCCGTGTTTTGTCTAGTTCTTCTCAGCCATAGACGGAGCCCTACAGAGTGACCACTGCTGTTCTCACGCCGGTTTCCTCCTCCCGAGGTCAGTATCTGCTTTACATATTCAGTGGTCCATTGTTGGGAACACAAATCCTGCTATAATGGCCGTTATGGTATTAGCATGTGCTGTTCATGGGTTTTTTTTCCCTTCGTCTATTTGGACTACTATGAGGGCGGTTCTTCTGTCTTTGTTGAGGTCACTGTTTCTATGGTATGTCTTTTCCTGTTCTTTGCTTTCAGTCTGCCTTTGGCTCTAAACTGCGTCTCTCCACCAAGTGCACAGTTTAATCGTGCCTTATGAGTTAGTCTATTTTGAGTGGAATTAGTTTAGCCATTCTAGCCTTCTTATGGCCTGTTTGCAGAGTAGACCTTCCTGCATTCCTGGTTTTCTGTCTGTGTCTTCGAATCAGAAGTGCATGGAGTCCCCTGCAAAGCCTAAGTTTGGTCTCTGTGACTTGTCCATGTGGCAGTTAATCTCAAGTGTCAACAGGACAGGATTCAGAATCGCCTTGGAAGCAAATCTCTGGGCATGTTGTAAAGGATTTTCTAAATTAGGTTAACTGAGGTGGAAAACCCTACCGTGAATGTGGGTGGCACCAGTGCATGGGCTGGAGTCCTGGACTGAATATAAAGAGAAAAAAGGGGAATTACGTGTGAGCTCTGTGTCTGCTGCCTGACAGAGCACTGAGGCCCTCATGCCCAGTCTAGCCCCTGATGTGGCCGGATTTCTGCCGACTATTTCTCCATTTATTAATTTCAGGCTTTTTGTTGTTCTTAATCTGCCATTTATCATTTTTATGTAAACTATTTTCTAGTATAATTTTTTTTAATCCCCTCATTTTGCCAGGCATAATGACTCATGAGCGTAAACCAAGCTCTCAGGAGGCTGAGTAGTAGTTGTCAGGGCAGTCTGATCTGAGAGTCAAACCCTACCCCAGATACATAAATAAACTTGCTTTCTTGCTTTACTTTTAATGTATTATAATATGTCTATATTATAATATGTAATATACACATACATACATACATCATATACACATACACACATACATGTCATATACATATATATCATATACATATATATATACATCATCTACACATACACATACATATCATATACATATATCATATACATATACATAGATATATATCATACATGCATATGTATACATCACACACACACACACATATATATGAATGGTCACTCATTCCCGTTGACCTTGGTGTCTCACTAAATGCATGAAATACAGAAATTGTACTCCCATGTGTATGTATGTGTATGTGTGTGTGTTTGTGTGCACATGTGTGTGCATAGGTGTGGTGTTCCTGTGTGTTCAGGTGCCAAGCACATTTGAGGATGTCAGCCATGAGCATTTTGGTGTTAGTCCTTGAAGACCAGCCGGCCTTCGGGCTTCTGGAGATGTTCCTGTCTCTGCCTGTCATCGCCCACAGGTGAGCTGTGGTCACAGACACTTGTCCCTCTCTGTCCCATGTTCACTTGAGTTCTGAGGCCCGTAGAGCCCAGCCCCTCACATGGGGTTCAGTTACCTCTGGGGTCATTTGTTTCAGGCCAAAGGACTCCCTTCAGGGTAGTTTGGAAGGATTTACTTGAGGTGAACCCTCTCATGCTGTGTTTCATAGTGTTTCTCTGCTTTGCCTCCACGTAGAAGGCGCTACTCGGTTTGCTCTGGGTGTCTCTCCCTCACCTTTCTTCTCTCAGCCTCCTGCCCCTCCTCCACTGCTGCTGCAGCAAAGCCAAGGGTTCTTTTCCCTGGATCTGACGAGGTTTGCTGCTGTATAGAGATTGCCTTTGTCTCTCAGGTGTTTGATTGTGCTTGTGTCTAGCTGTGGATCCCATGTCTATTCTACTTAGAGTTTGTTGTGCTTTGCTGATGTGTAAATTAGTGCCTTTTCTCACATGGGGTAGGGGGATTGGATTTTCTCTTTCTTGATTCTATTTTAATTCAGTTACCTCTCCTCCCACCCTTCTTCTCTCACCTGAATGTGACATAGTACGATCTTTCTTCTTTCTCTTTAGACAGATATCCTGCTGTGTAGACTAGGCTGGAGTTGAACCCGTGATCCTAGATCCTCTCTCCTTAGCCTCCTGAGTACCAGGAGTGCATGAGGCCTGGCCTGGATGGTTTTTATTTATCTGTTTTTAAGTTTTTATGCCAAGTCTGTGCTGTTGAATCCTTTAGTAAACATGCTTCTCTGTGTGTGTGTGTGTATGTGTGTGTGCACATGTACATATGTATATATACACATACTGTTTCTATTTGTTGCTAGGCTGGATTCCGTGCTATTGCTGTTATATCCTTTCTTTAGCTCCCTAGCCATGATTTCTCTTAGGTCTTTGAACATACTTACAATGGCTGCTTTGAAGTCTTTGTCTAAAGCTAGCACCAGAGCCCACATCACCGTCTGCTGGCTGCTACCCTAGCCTGCAAAGTGGGGGGTCACACTTATATTTCTAATTTTTGAAAATGGAACATTTAAGATATAATATTGTAGCAACTCTGAATCCTCTCCTCCCCTCTTTCTCTCATACACACAGTGTGCAAGGATCGTTGCTAAATGTATTCACTGATGTCACTGAACAAACCCTACAGTCTCTGAATCTTGGGGCTTGCCGCTGAGGCCTGGCCTTGTCTGTTCTGTCTGTTACTCCTGGTTTTTCACTGGGTGCTTCTGGATCAGCATATCTGCTCAGCTAACAATGGAGTTGTACACTCAAAAGGCCTTGCAGCTGCCTGGGTTCCCGCTGCTCTGTGTGGCCTTGTGTGTGGCTGAGAGGACGTGTTCCCTCAGGTCAGGCAGTGGACCATGCACCTAGCTCTCCTTCCTCCCCTTTGCCAACCCAGTACAGGCACAGATCCTCACACTCAACCAGAGAAGTGGCCTGCCTTCCTGAGTGTGGGCCTTACCCTGCCCACCTGTGCTTCCACACAAGGGAGATGTAGGGAACGCACTAAGGGTACCAAGGCCCAGGACTCCCGTTCTCCTCTCCTCTGGTTGAGTTTCTGGCTAGTCTGTAGCTCTGACATCGGCATAGCTAAATCATATTCTCAGGCTTGCCACAGTTTTGCTCAAACTGTGAGTGATTGTGTCAGGCGTTTGCAGGGGCTTGCCTGCTCTTGGTTTGTTTATGATCTTCTGTCAACTCGCAGCAGCCGATGCTGTGTTGATGAGCGTGCCACTTTGACAGAGCCCAGGCCTGTCCCTTGGCTTTGTGATTCTTAGTGGGGCTGGGTGATCCACCCTGACTTGCTCTGTCTGTCAAGGTTCCAGAGGAGCCTCCCACAGGCCCCTGATGCTCTCTCCTTAGCAACCCCCACCCCTACCTGGGAGGGAGACAGCAATGAGCAAGAAGCAGTATTAGTATAATACGTTCACACCGGGGCATCCCATCAGTAGTGGCTAGGACAGAGACTTGCAGAAGATGCAGTCACCTGAAAGGAGATGCTCTCCCAGCCAGTGTCTCTCAGCAGCAGTCCAGAGTCCTGGTAACCCTTGGCCCAAATGGAATCTCTCCCCTGGGGAAACTGGCAAGGATGTGCCCACGGTTCAGCTTACTGTGAGGCACAGCTACCAGTCTGCTTGGACAGATCGCCAGCTAGTACAGGATAGTTTCCACCCTGCCACTGCCACCCCTCTCAGAAGCCCAAAGCCCTGCGCTACAGGTGCCAGAGAATTCGAGTGGCCAAGAGTGTGTCATGTTCCAAGTCTGTCACAGTCACCATGAACACGACTCACAGCCCCAGAGGGAAGCCAGTCCCTGTGTCATGGGCACTGAGGCTCCAAGACATCACACCCTAATTGGCTATACTTTGATCAAGTCCCCCCACGGGCACCCCACTGTTTTCCAGTCTCTGAATGAAAAAAAAAATGGAACCTGTTTTTGGCTTTTGTGTGCAAAGAATGACAGGTAGGTTCTTAGAGTCAAGCCTCTGGATTTAGGACGATTGCCCAATGGCCACTCGGTAGAGGCATTTCCTGTGTGCCTTCGTTAGGGAGGCGCCAAGATTCTTTCCCTCCAGGTACCAGGCCAGTTTTGGAATGACCCAGAGTGTGGCTGGCGGCCCTTTTAAAAATATTTATTTTTTTATGTATTCACTTTACATCCCAATATCAGCTCCCCATCTCCTCCCGCACTGGAGGAACCTTTCCCTATTCCTCTCTTCCCTTCTCCTCTGAGAAGGGGAGCCCCCTTCCACTATCACCCCCAGCCCAGCCCCCACCCTCACCCTCAGTATATCAGGTTGCTTCAAGACTAGGCGCATCCTCTCCTACTGAGCCTGGACCAGGCAATCCATGTAGGCCAACGGGATCCACAGGAAGGCAGGCGGCAGGTTCAGGGGAGCAGGCTGCTCAGGTGATAACGCAGGGGCCTTGGCCCAGCCATGCTTGCTCTTTGGTTGCTGTCTTAGTCAGGGTTTCTATTCCTGCACAAACATCCTGACCAAGAAGCAAGTTGGGGAGGAAAGGGCATATTCGGCTTACATTTCCACATTGTTGTTCATCACCAAAGGAAGTCAGGACAGGAACTCAAGCAGGTCAGGAAGCAGGAGCCGATGCAGAGGCCATGGAGGGATGTTTCTTACTGGCTTGCTTCCCCTGGCTTGTTCAACCTGCTCTCTTATAGAACCAAAGAATACCAGCCCCCACAGTGGGCCCTTCCTCCTTGATCGCTAATTGAGAAAGTGCCTTACAGCTGGATCTCAGGGAGGCATTTCCTCACCTGAAGCTCCTTTCTCTGTGATAACTCCAGTTTGTGTCAAGTTGATACACAAAACCAGCCAGTACAGCTGGCAAGGCTTTTAAGACAAGCTATTTTGAGAAGACATGAGGGGCCTGAGGAGAGTCCCCTTCCTGACAGTCATCTGGACAGTCAAGGTGAGAATTCTGTCCACATGGCTCATTCTCCAAGGATGGCTTATTTGCAGGGAGATTCTTTTCTTTTCTTTTTTTTCTTTTTTGGGGGAGGGGTCACATCACTACTGTCTACTTTTGAAGAGGTAGCCCCAGGGCAAGCTACCCTAGTCAGGTATCCGGGAGGGGCGGGCGGACGGGGGTCAGGCTTCAGTGCCAAGCCACCTCACCAGTTTCCTAGATGAGCCTTTCACCGACATCGTCATTCTTATCACCTTCCTGCAGCCCGAATCGCACCACAGCGCTCCGTCCTAGGCTAAAATCCTCCCCAGGATGATGGATTCTGTACAGATGGCAGCTGCTCCCCGTCTGCAAGCAGCTACTAGCAGGGAGAGGAGAAAAGCCAAACCTGGCTTCCCTGCTTGACAGTTCTGGAGCCTTCTTCCAGAAGCCTGATATTCACTGGGGCTCAGAAGAGGATGTCTCCAAATGAAGGCCTCAAAGCTCCCCAACCCCCTGTTCTGCCTCCTGGTCAGCATTGTCTTTTGAGGCAAGCTAGAGACTAGAGTGTCTCTTTCCTGAGGCAACCCCTTTCCAAGGAGCCAACTACAAAGCCTTAGCACACACAGTTCCCCGCAGCTGGAGCCGTAGCCCACGCCAAAGCCTTTGCCAAGCACACACTAGTTCCTGAGTTCAATCCCACACCTCAAGGCAAACGCCTGCTATCTCCCTACTTCTCTCTGTGAGAACTGTCATAAAGCAACCCCCCTGGGTAATGCTATTTGACTGATGGTCATAAGACCCTGCTCCACCCGTTCCAGAGGGATCCTGCCCGTTCTTTAGAGAGGAATGACAGAGAGAGAGGTCACTATTACTGTCTGTGTGAAATCCCCTCATGTGCTGACTGTTTGAACCTCAGCTGATAGCACTATTTTAAGAAGGGCTAGAAACATTAAAAGTTTGAGGTAGTTGATTCATGGGTACATGACCCCCTCCCCTTCTCTCTCCTTTTTGCTCACCATGAGGTAAAAGGAGCCCTCCACACTCTTCTGCACCCATGATGCTCCACCCAGGCACACGGAACCAAGCAGCCACCGACAGAACTCTAACTCTGTGAATGAAGTAAACCACTCTCTTTCCGGTTGTTTCTGTCAAGTAACACAGTCACTGTGATTTTTGAACATGCAACTCAGAAGAGTCAAGACATGTTGGCTGTGCTGGTTTGGATGAGAAATGTCCCGAATAGTCTTGGGCCTTTGAACACTTGGTTGCTGGGGTTAGGAGACACAGCCTCGCTGGAGGAGGAAGTATATCACCAGGCACCGGCTTTGAAAATGTTTTTGTTTTTGCTTTTATTTTTGTTTTTTGAGACAGAGTTTCTCTGTGTAGCCCTGGCTATCCTGGAACTCACTCTGTAGGCTGGCCTCAAACTCAGAAATCTGCCTACCTCTGCCTCCCAAGTGTTCGGATTAAAGGCGTGTGCCACCACTGCCCTCGGCTTTGAAAACATAAGGCATCTCCCTACTTCCGGTTTGCTCTCTCTGCCTTCGAGATGGGAGCTCTCAGCTCCCGTCCCTGCCTCTGCTTCCTGCCGTGCCTCCCAGCCATGATGGTGATGGACTCTTACCCTCTGGAATGGTAAGCCCAAAGAAGCTATTTCCTCTATAAATTGCCTTGGATGTGGCATTTTATCACAGTGACAGTGAAGTAACTGCCACACAGGCCGTTCTGAGTCCCCTCTCTGTCTGTTATATTAGATCACAACCTGTATGTGGCTTCTATCCAACCTTGCACCTACGTGGTTGTCCATGCTGCACCCAACCGCAGCATACAAATGAGTAGTTAGTTCATCTTTTTCCCCCTCCATCCATGTTACATAAGACTTTGGCCAAGATAAGCACATTTCCCTTTTATTGGTCTGTGTTTCGTGAGAGGAGTGTTGGTCATGACATTCTATGAAGGGCATCTCTTTCTCTATTCCTACTAAATGTACCATGAAGATTGCCACCCAGTTCTTTGGGGCAGGGGGGCCCCAAAGGGTCCAAGAGTCCGTGAATCACAGTGCTTGGCCTGGTAGAGCGGGGCGGGTCAGGTGAACGCCATGACACTCCAACACCATCAGCATACAGTGGAGCCTGCCAGGACCCTTCTGCCATACAGGTGGATCTAACACACAAAGGCCACAGGAAGTGTGGGCTGTGAGGGTCAACTCCACCCTTCACTTTGCTCTGTGGAAGGGAGCTGCCTGGAGACACACACACACACACACACACACACACACACACACACACACACGTTGCTGCCAGCACACTTCTCTGCACGCTTCCATTTTTCCTGCTTTCTGAGGATTCACCACCCAGGGGTCACTGGGTTAGGAAGGTCACTGCCAACCACAGGCTCACTCCGAACCACAGTGGAACCTCAACTTTAATCTTGGGGTGTGTCTCTAACCACAGTGGCCTGAGTACTACACATGCTGACCTGGAAGGGTGCCGGGGCGGTGCCCAGCCCCCCTCATCTGTCACTCACATATAGGTGCCCAGTGGACTCCCCCCCCCCCAGTAGTCTTTCTGTCATACTTGTTTCCATCACTGGGGCAGCGTATCTGTGGACACCTGCCTCCACCCTGAGCCTCAGCCCTCAGAGCACACAGCTCTGCAGGTTAAGGTGGCCCTCTGTTTCCTTCTTCGGGACTTCCACATGTCTGGTACTTAAGGGCCAGGCTCCTGGGCATGAGAGAATGAATCATGTCTCCTCCATCCTTCTTTTTCTCCCACCTAGGGTCAACCCTGTCAGTCCTTGCCAGGTCTTGTCTGTGTTCCCCAGTAGCACCCTCTTCCTGGGTTCCCATCTTCTCCAGCTGGGGACTGCTTTCAGGGCTCACTTCTCACCTCCTCTAGGAAGCCTTCCCTGACTGCTCTCCACAGCGGATCTAGGATGGTAACCCTAGGCCTCTGTGTGCCTCTGTGTCTACTACCTGTCCCAGCAGCTGCCTTTCCTGCCTGTCTTCCACACAGAGGCTGCCCAACAGTGGGCATTCATTCTTCTACCTGCTAAGTCCAAAAACACAGCCAAGGGCGGGTGAGCTGATTTTAGAATGTCCTGAGCTGTCCACTTAAAGGGGAGACACATATTTCAGAGACTGAAGAGCCAAGCCAGAAAACATGGCCACCTACCAAACAAACTCATCATTAGGGGATGAGGGCTTAGTGATTCAGTACTGACCCACTGTGAACAAGATCCTGGGTTCTACCTTGGGGACCACAGAAGAAAAAGATGACTTGTCATGATCTAGAAGCAATGTTGTCCTTCCTGGCCACCACCAGCACTTAAAGATGTGTCTCTGAAAGACCGTGCTAGCCTGTTCCCCTCAGGATCACAGAGAACTGAAGGGGCCTTGCTGACTTTCACAACAGGCATTAAGAAGAGATTTTGAGGGTGCTCCTGGAGGCTACTGCAGTGATACCGAGCTTCCGGGTATACCTTTAAATTTCTAGCGTTTTGCTTGATGACCCTTGGTTTCCTTTCTGTCTTGAGCCAACAAGGGCTGTAACACATGCTGCTGATTAGGAGGGCACTAGAGTCCTGGCCCGGGTCCCCAGATGCCCTGGAACCCAGGGTATTCCTACCGAGTTTGCCCTTCCCCCTACTCTAAGAGGGTGGTCACCAGAGTCGTGCTCCAGCAATCAACCAAAGCTGCCGGGGAGCCTGAGGTACACCTGGATCACTGGCCCTGAGCCTCTGCACCCGTGTCACCTCCTTGATTGCCTGCATCTGTGTTACTATAGCGGAGTCCCTATCCCTGTGTCATTGTGCCTGGGACTGTTTGTGGCCCTGGAGGGGAGGGGAGGAAACAATCTTCTTCAGTGATGAACGGAGATGGGCATTTATGGATGGTTTACTGTGGAGAGGGGAGGCTTCCCAGGGGGCCACTGTGAGGACTCTGATATCTGGCTACATTCACAGACCACTGTAGCAGTAGCAGGAACTCTCCCAGTGATGACAAGGGATTACAGCATCTCTTGCTGCTGTGGTTGAACTTGGAGCTGGAATAACCCTGGATATCTCCGGAGGCAGGAGGGTAACTCTCATCAGGACCTTCAAATGTCTCATGGCCCCCACAGGTTACTCTGCCCTCACACAGCTGCCTCAGGCATCCCTACTGTGGTCCACAGAGAGCCCATTACTTTCCACCTGCTGGGCCTGGAGGATCGCCTTCTCCTGTGCAGGCTTCCAGGGCCGCGTTGAAGGTCTGAAGTTAGCCCCCGGACGCTGTGTGTACCTGTGAGCCCACTGCTGTCGTAAGGTGTATCTGATGGCGCATGCTCCCCTTCTGCCTGCTACCCACAGGCTTTTGTTTTTCTCACAAGAGGATTGCTCAGACTAGAGACAGTTCAACAAAGTCCTTGGAGCCGCCCAGCTCTGGCAGGCCATTCCTGTTGGGAATCAAATATGGAGAAGTCACTTGGGGCAGCCAGAGAAGGCGGGGCAAGGGCCACCTCTGGGTGAACTGGACCCTAGGTGACAGGAGGAAGCATTCCAGGCTAGAGCTCTCCCCTCACGGAGTAGGAGACACGGGGAGTGATTGTAAAGTGTGTCCAGAACAGGAGAGAAGGCCCTGGGCAGGGATACCAAGAGACCCACCCGATCCCCTGTGGACGGCAGGGGGATTGCAGGAGGAGAGAAGTGTGCTAGAGTGAAGTGCTGGGGGAGGGGCAGAGCTGCAGGGTAAGCTAAAGAGAGGAGGGCCAGCCAGGCAGGCAGGGCCAGGCAGGCCAGGAGCGAGGATGAGGTGTGGGCGTCTTCCCTGGCCAGCTAGCAGTGGTGATGCCGGTCTAGAAAGCTGGAGAGGCCAAGGTTGACAAGAGCAGACACCAGGGAACATCAGGGCCAGGAAGGAGACCTCTGGAGAGAAGCAGTGGTAGGGTAGAGGGAAGATCTGGGCCACAGATGTGGCAGAGGAGATACAGACATGGGGGGATGGGCAACAGGGAAGGAGAAGCCATGTGTGGGAGGGGCTTTCTCCAGCTGGGCTTCCTCATCCCCTCTTCCTATGCAGAGCACTACTCCGTTCTTCAGGGCCTCTAGACTTCCCTCCTCCTCCTCCTCCTCCTCCTCCTCCTCCTCCTCCTCCTCCTCCTCCTTCTTCATCTCTCTCTCTCTCTCTCTCTCTCTCTCTCTCTCTCTCTCTCTCTCTCTCTCTTCTTAAAAGGTTACATAGATTCTTATGCTGAGAGGAAGACTTTTAATCTGTTACATCTAGACATTTTAAAGCCCACAAGGCAGTTGGTCTTACTGGGGATTTAAAAGACAGAAAAATCTGCCTACACCACCACGAGGCCCTTGCTGGGTCTGGATGCATGGGTCTGGCAGGGTTGCCTAGCTTCTGGAACATATACCTGGCCCCTGGCCCAGGTCTCAGGTCTGGCTCCTCCTTCTGCTCCTCGCTTCCCCAGAGTTGATATTCAGTTTCCAGGCAGTCCTGGGACATGCCCTTGGTGGGATGGGGGCGGGGGTGAGTTCTGACCAAGGCAGGCAAGAAACCAGAAACATCTCAATTTCTACGTGTAGAATGCAGCAGATATAAGAGGTCGGCCGAGGGAGGGGTCGGCCGAGGGTTGGGTTGACCGAGGGTGGGGTCGGCCGAGAGAGGGGACAGTTGGCCTCTACCTCTAGCCCCCCACGTATCCACGGACCACAGTGAGGTGGGACACTCCAACCCAAACTTTGTCAAAGAAAGCCTGTGATAAGATGTGTCTTAACAAGTCAACAACTGCCTTGTAATGCATTGTGTTCAAGTTAAAAAACTTGTTTGTCAGTGGTCAGTCTATAATGTTGTTACTGGAATTTCCCTCCACGGTTTGACTTTCATGGCCAAAACACAGGACACAGCAGTCTTTTTTTTTTTCCCACTTCAAAGACTTTTAACCTTTGGAGTGGTGAAGGCTTCAGAATAAAGAAGATGACCCATTTACTTGATGAAGCAGAGCTTAACAAGTAATAAACACTTAACAACTAATAAAAACTGTTGGGGACAACACCCAGAGCAAACTGCACTCCCAGGCGCTCTAACACACCCAGATCATAGGATCAGAGGTGAGGAGGACACATCTGTCCCAAAACTGGGAGTAACTGGGACCAGCGGGACCCAGGCATGCAGGAACTGCACCGGTTCCTTCCAGTGCCCTGAGAAGGCCTTGGGCACAAACTTCGAAGCCTTCCTACAAAACACCCAGAGGAAGCGCCACTCCCAGGCACTTTTACACACCCAGGATCCCAGGATAGTCAGATGGCAAGAGGCAAGCATAAGAACATAAGCAACAGAAACCAAGGTTACTTGGCATCATCAGAACCCAATTCTTCCACCATAGCAAGTCCTGGATACACCATTACATTGGAAAAGCAAGATTCAGATCTAAAATCACTTGTCATGATGATGATAGAGGACTTTAAGAAGGACATAAATAGCTCCCTTAAAAAAATACAGGAGAACACAGATAAACAGTTAGAAGCCCTTAGAAAGGGAACACCAAAATCCCTTAAAGAATTGCAGGAAAACATAATCAAACAGGTGATGGAAATGGACAAAACCATCCAGGATCTAAAAATGGAAGTAGAAACAATAAAGAAATCACAAAGTGAGACAACCCTGGATCTAGAAAACCTAGGAAAGACATTAGGAGTCATAGATGCAAGCATGACCAGCAGAATACAAGAGATAGAAGAGAGAATCTCAGGTGCAGAAGATACCATAGAAAACATTGACCCAACAGTTAAAGAAAATGTAAAAAGCACAAAGTTCCTAACCCAAAACATCCAGGAAATCCAGGACACAATGAGAAGACCAAACCTAAGGATTATAGGTATAGAAGAGAGTGAATATTCCCAAATTAAAGGGACAGTAAATATCTTCAACAAAATTACAGAAGAAAAGTTCCCTAGCCTAAAGAAAGAGATGCCCATGAACATACAAGAAGCCTACAGAACTCCAAATAGACTGAATCAGAACAGAAATTCCTCCCATTACATAATAATCAAGACACCAAATATACTAAACAAAGAAAGAATATTAAAAGCGGTAAGGGAAAAGGTCAAGTAACATATAAAGGCAGGCCTATCAGAATTACACCAGACTTCTCACCAGAGAAAATGAAAGCTAGAAGATCCTGGGTAGATCATAAGAGAACACAAAGCCAGCCCAGGCTTCTATACCCAGCAAAACTCTCAATTACCACAGATGGAGAAAACAAAATATTCCATGACAAAACCAAATTTATATAATATCTTTCCACAAATCCAGCCCTACAAAGGATAATGGGAAACACCAACACAAGGAGGGAAACTATACCCTAGAAAAAGCAAAAAAGTAATCTTACAATAAACCCGCACAAACATAATTCCATCTCTAACAACAAAAATAACAGGAACTAACAATCACTTTTCCTTAATATCTCTTAATATGAAAATTAATATTACCAACATATCCTAATCAATTGAAATTCAAAAATATTAGGAATTAGAAATTTGTTGGCTCTTACCCAACATTAGTCTCTCTAATCTGGTAATTGGAGAAATATGCCCAAGATCATATAATCCATATACACTTTCTTCTTGTTTGTAAGTGACAGTGTCTTGCTGTGTACCACATAACGGTTTTGAAACCATGCTTCTCCTATCTCACCCTCTCTATTAATAGGATTGTTTATTTGATGTTTTCACACTATATTATGATTTTCAGAACAGCTTACATATTTCAAAAATATTTATATAGCCAAAAGAAATGTAGACAATTAATTAGGGAGGTGGCTTGTAAGAGAACAACAAAAAGATATTTATAATTATTGTATCAATTTTGAAGAAGATGACCTTATAAGTTACTCTTTTTCTGAGATGAATGCTTTTCAAAATCATCACAACAAATGAACCAGAATCTTACCCTCACCTAATGTCTGTGCCACCCTCCAAGCAGAACCATTGTTCATTGAAGCAGTTGATGAATGACTTCATGGGCAGACCATCTTAAACCACACATCATTTCTTAAATGAATGTAACCTGCTCCCTGTGGGCCGAGAATGATGACAATCACTCAAGTCAAATAGCTTTGACCATAGCAGGAAATCTGAATCCAAATAATTGTCTCTACAATTTATTCCTTAGTGCAGTAGAACTGTCAACTCTTAGTTTAGCTACTGTGGAGGTAAAATCCTTTGGTGATGCGAGGGACATTGAAGTACAGCCTTATGACAATGAACTCCAATGTCTAAAAATTGTTCTTATTTGGGGTTTGTACCACAGTAAGAGCCAAGATTTTAAGCTCTACTAAAAACAAAGCAAACAAAAAGACTTTATCTTTTTATGTTCATTTAATAACATCCATCATTTTTATCATTGGTATAAAAATATATATTGTGTTGAATATAATAAAAAAGAAAAAGAAAAGAAAAAAGAAAAAAAACTGTTGGTGCCAGAGGGGTGGCTCAGCCATCAAGAGTAGGCACTGCTCTTCCAGAGGACCTGAGGTTGAATCCAAGTTGTGAGGCTCACTCTTACCTGTAATTCCACTCCAGGGGTTCCAATACCTCTAGCTTCTAGACATTCACAGTCATGTGCGTTGGCAATTAAGAATCAGTCCTATAAAAGAAATTGTGTAAGTCAGATGAGACTCCATGGGCCTTCAGAGAAGAAGCCGACTGTGCCACTATGGGTCCCTGAGGGTAGGATGTGAAGAAATGGAAGGAGTTATAAAAAAACAAAGCAAAATGTTTTTCTTTTGGAACAATGACTCTGAGACTAATTATTCATCATTAAATGCATAAGCCATAAGCTTTGGCTCATTCCCTGACTAGCTCTTAAGTTATTTAACCATTTAAACTATTCTGTGTCCACTGCTTGGTTAGTTACCTCTCCTTCAGTCCCGCCCACTTCCTTCCCATCTCCTCAGTGTCTCTCTCAGTATCTTGCTCCAATCTCTCCTTATTCTATCCTGAGTTCAGCTGCCTGCTGGTTTACATCTGTCTCTTCGCATCTCTCCAGGCAGCTCTCTGGAATTTCTCTTTTACACTCTCACAATTTCCCAGAATCCCCTCTCTTCCTGCCGGTGTCCCACCCCCTATTTCCTGCTTTAGCTCATTGGCCAACTCTATTATCTATCCTATCTTGGTGAGTTTAGAGTTCTGTTCTTAAGCCATTTTCTATCATAATTTGTTTAGGCCTGAGAACATTTTTCTAAATCCTTGCAATTTATACTTAATTGTGAGACTATCTAGTCTTCAACCCTATCAGAGACCTGAGAAGGAATATTACTTGAGTATTGAGGAAGTGCAGAGCAAGCAGCTTCCAAAACTATTGAAATGACAGATGTTTCTGGCTGCCTGGACAGTCATAGAAACAAATCGCCTCTATAACATTGGAGCATCCATCTTCGGTCTTCTGGCCCAGTATATGACATTTTTTTTGTGTGTGTATGAAGCAGGAATTATGAAGGACTACTTTGTTGTTGCAAAGCTTGGCAGTTGATTTCCCTGCATCTTGTTTGTCAGGTTTGGACAGTATTCTGTCTGCAATTGATGCAAGGATGTTCCTTGCTGAGTGGTTGGCTCGTCCCATATGAGGCAAACTCTATATAGTGGCTATTGATGCTTACCATCTTTGAAGTGGAATGAAGGTGCTGCCAGAGGCAGACTGGTCTCCTAGTCAAAATAGATCTTTAAATAATAAAACATCTTTAAATGCCATATTCTGTAGATCTTTGAGGTTTTGAAGGCTATCTATATATAGTATATCTGCATTGTTTCTAGTTATCTACTAGCTAATAAACTAGGCTAGTATCTAACATGACCATGAGTTTGAGTGATTAACTACTAGCTTGCATTTCTTACTCATCCTGAACAGTTTGTAATAACAGATTTCAAATGGACTAGAACTTAAGATTTTTTAGGAATTACATAGGTACAATACCTTAAACAGAGTCAATACATAGTATGTACCCTTAATTTTGTAGGGATATACAAAGATCTATACCAGTGTAAGCTTTTTGTCTTCTTACTACTCATTGGTCTAAGAGTACATTCAATAATCTACCCTTTTCCCATTATTTCTATATTATTCCCATATCCCCCCTTTTTCTTTTCATCTCTTCTCCCTGCTTTCCCCCTAACACTAGATAGGAAAGAAAGAAGGACAGAGGAAAGAAAAAGCAAGAGAAAAAACCCTGAGTCTAACCTTCCATATTTTCATCCTTTTCAAGACCATTACAATTTGTTACCACCCCTTAAGTGGCGACAAACATTTGTCATCCGTGGAACAACCAAAAACCACCAATTCCACCTCTTGGGAATGAGACATGGCTCTCCTAATATTGATTCCTGCTAAATCTGGGAATCGTTTTTTTCTTTTGGGGGAGCCCAAGAAAATTGGGAAAATGGTCAAGTCTTAAGCTATCTGTAACAGTTGTTGTCCAGACTCTGTATGCTGAGAAAGTGCAGGCTCAAGTGAAGCCCTGACTGGATCAGTCTGTTTGGCTGGATGAGTTGAGGTCCTCTGGGATCCTCAACTTTCTTTGAAAGTGTCCAGAAAGCAAATTCTGATGAAACAGCTGTTAATGCAGTCTGAGGCAGCATCAGTCAGGATGCTGGGACAATGTCCTTGGCATCTCAGTGTCCCAAGGGTGAGTCTCATCAGGGTTGCCTGCCTGGCTGTTTTTGTTTATTTATTACTGTTTTCTTGTTTTGTTCTAGGAGAAATTTGAGGGAGACAGGTGTAAACCAGCAGGTAGCTGAGCTCAGGATAGAATAGAGAGCTTAGAGGAGATGCTGAGACACCGAGGAGATGGGAAGGAAGAAGTGGGCCAGACTGAAGGAGAGGTAACTATTCAAATAGTAGACATGGGAGAGTTTGAATGGGTTAAATAAGTTAAGACTAGTAGGGGAATAAGCCAAAGCTCATGGCCTAGGTGTTTAATAGTAAATAGTCTCAGAATCATCATTCTGGGAGCCAGGGCTGGGAAAGGAAAAATGGATTTAATTTTTTTTTTAACAGGGAGTCTTTGAGTGATTTACACCATATAGTCCTAACCTCATAGTCCTTCAAGTTGGGACCATGATTAGGCTCCAATCCAAACAGGGCTTGCAAGGACCCCAGAGAGCAAATGAGTCAGATGTGTATCCAGGAAGCCCACTGTAGCCCAGGAGTGCTGGAATAGCAAATTAAACAAAAGGCCAAGGTAGTGAAGGAAAGTGGGCATTACCTGCGCGGTGACAGTTATTCTCAGTGATTTGTAGCTATACCACAGTTCCATAGCAGGAGGGGAGTTCTGCTGCTTTATGGCCCAGTAGGGTGAACACTGTCAGGAGCCATGATGGGACATGCTAATGACCAGCAGGTGATCATCCTGAAATGGCCTGCTTCGGATTATTATATAATCTGCAACAGGTGCATCCTTATTAAGCAGGGCTGTAAGGGATTCATTTTAGGAAAGATTCCTGCTATTAATATGCTTTTCCTATTCTTGTTAAGCATATATAACAATCGCTAAGTAGGAGCACACCCATTTGGAGCAGATCTCTGCAGATCCACGAAGATGCACTATCTTAGAGTGATGCCATGTAGACAAATAGATGACTTAAGTCTTAGTGGTGATTCTATAAGAATCTCTAAAATTGTAGCTGTGATTATTAAGCTCTTTTTATAGTGGGTCCTTTTATAGTGGGTCCCTGATATTAGGTCCTTTTCTGATAGTCAAAGCTGCAATGAGAACTCTGCGAGTCTCCCAAGTGTCACCAACTAATTGCTCTTAGATGGTAACCAGACTTTTTCCTCCTCAGAGCACATTCCAAGAGGTTGTAAAACAATTAATCAAATGTCATAAAAATGGAACTAACAATTTATTATAGGTTCTAGGACAGAAGATAAACTATTGACTGGGTTTATCTATACAAAACTTCTCTTATAGCTTAGTTATGGTTTTTAAACTTTTGGTGAACCTGTGGCGCTGAGACAGGTGATGGGTGTTTAGCTAGATAATTACTCCTAATGGATATGCAAGTAAACATTCTCTGTTGTAAACTTCTATTTCAATTTATGATTTGATATTTTGTGTGAACTTGTGATGAACTTTGTAACATGTCATCATGTGTTCTGAAAGATGTTTAAGTTCTGAGGACAAAGGACCAGTGGTGAGAGAAACGGAGGTGAGAAGAACTCAACTGTGAGAGGGAACTGAGCTGAGGAGAGGTTTTAGACAGAACACCTTGTAGACAGAATTGAACTCAAGAAGAACTTACAAGTGTAGGCACAGCTTTCAGAGAAAAGGCACTGAGAGTAAGAGCGTTGTTGTGACCTCAGAGCAGGAGGAGAGAGCAAGATTAGAAGGAGAATGCAGAGTGGAATAACTTAGAAACTATAGGTAACATAAAAACTAAGAGAGCAATGTGCAGAATGCAGAGGGAAAGAGGAAAAAAGAAGACGCTACAGAGAGCAGAGGAGCAGGCAGGCTTCTCCTCACCATGGGGCAGGACAGGTCCCACGGTAAGGACAAGGCAGGCTTAGTCTTATTAAAAGGAACAAAGCTTTTTTCTTACAAACATGGACCCAATTCATTTAGCATTAAAAGGGTGGAAGCCTTTTCTTTCTCTATGCAATAAAGATTGGAACTCATTTTTTATCCAGAATGAGTGAGTTCTTTCTGCACAGGTGCTTGGTCTTTTGCTCCATATGTATATGTAAATATGGATGTGTATATAAGTATGCAATTGTGAGAATGTATGCATGTGTGTGTGTAAGTATGGAATTGTGAGAATGTATGCATGTGTGTGTAAGTATGCAATTGTGAGAATGCATGCAAGCTGGGCCCAACTGGATTTGAATGGAAATGTATAATGAGCAAGCATGAATCTGTGTATGAACTTATGTGAGATTATGCATATTCATTTATGTAAAGCTTTTCTTTCTGCAAGTGTTATTCTCTTTTCCTGGTTTAATAGAAGTTTATTGCTCCAAATTTCCCCCTAGCCTTACAAGCAAGAGACATCTGGACAATAGGGAAAAGACTCTAGCAATTAATCCTTTACTTAATCTCCTGTTGTTTTAGGATGAGGTGCTAAGTGCCTGAGACTGCAGTCTCTGGCCTCAGAGGAACACAGAAGCCAGGTCAGCTACAATAGCAAAGTAACTTAGATAAGTAAACTTTTTATTATACAGCAACCCTAAATATCTCTTAAGACAAAGTCTTACCCTGGAACCTCGTAAAACAAAGTCTTACCCCACCCCACCCAATGCCCTTCCCCTTACACTGCCTCAAGAACCAACCCAGCCCTGGCAGAACACAGACAGTGAGTGCATTGTCTACCTCAAGCAGTGAGAAGAGATGTGTTTGTGTGTGTTAAGTGTATTGTGTATGTGTAAGTATATGTGTGTGTCTATGTGTGGTGTGAGTATGTATATTGTGTATGTATGTTGTGTATGTGTGTGGTGTATGTATATGTATGTTGTGTATGTTTGTGTTTATATGTGTTGTGTATATGTGTGGTGTGTGTGCATGCGTGTTGTGCATGTGTATGTATGTGTGTGGTGTGTGTGTAGGGGCTATCCTTGTGTGTATGTGCAAGAGAACTTGCCCCTGTGCACAAGTGTCAAGGCCAGAGGTGCCTTCCTCGGTCATGGCCCACGTCATGCTTTGATACATGGCTCTCTGGTCCTGAAGCCCATATTTTGGCTGGATTGGTTGGCCACCTGAGACCTGGGATCATCTATCTACCATCCCAAGACCTTGCTGGGGTTACAGATGTGTGAGTGGTTTCTGTGTGGGCAGTGGAGATCCCATCTCATGATTGGAGAGCAAGCACTTACTTTTCCAGTCTCTAGAAGGGAAGATTTTGAACATTCACCATCCCTGGTCAGTGCATCATACCTGATACCATTTGCAGTTAGTAAGCACACATCATTATATCCAAGGCTGTGTTCAAAGTCGTTCAAAGACTGTGACTCAGTCCCTCCCTTCCTTGATCTCAGGGAGACCACAGCTCTTTTCTACAAGCCAGTGTCTGGGAACCAAAGCTGTAATCATCTTTCTGATCTACTCCAGGCTAGACCCTCCATGTATCCAATGCCACCCTGCTTCTTAGGACTGGAGCTCTCTTTGGGGACACATGCACTTTTCTCTGTCACTTTTGTTTCCTCTCCCCTGCCTGCCACAGGAACCACTTTCCTTTCCCCAGAGTTTCCCCACCCCTGCTGTAGCTCTTGCATGGAAAGGGTAGGAATTTGACAGGTTACATTTAACCTAGATTAAAATTGCTTCAAAATAAGACATTTGAAATTTGCATGCCAATCGAGTTTATCACAAATACGAGGTGCAATCAGCTGCTTTGTGTTGACAGCCTCGCTGACAAGCTGAAGTGGTTGCAGGCGTTCAGCCTCTCAAAGCCCTGACTGGATGTGATGAAGGCCCCTGGTGGTCGATGTAATAGGCTTAGTGTGTCATGTATGAGCGCAGTGGTCAAGCACTCCCAACTGCCACTTCCAGGTTCAGCTAGAGCTTCAGCACTTATGGTAATAGGGGAATTCGGATTCTTTTTTTTTTTTTTGACTGTCCTAAATTGTTTATTGGATATGAATTATACAAGTATCATGTGTATCGGCAGTAATGGTGGAGCTGGAGAGTATTGCGTCTTCTCCAGGCTGCACAGCGAGAACCACCAATGTGGTGGAACTTGTGGCCCTTTCCGAGGCCACGGCACTTTCGGCCAGCAGATGTCAGCCCACACATCTCTCTGTGCTTGTGGACTGGTTTGGTGATCCACTGGGTGTCAGGATTTCTTCTGTTAGCTTTATGGAGTGGATCAATGAGGATAACCTCAAAAAAATTTATATGTGGAATCTTCACCAACCCAGTAGGAATTCAGGACTCTCAAAGCCCCACAATGGCGTCCAGCTCTCTCCTCAGCAACAGTCTGAGGCTTCGGGCAAATTTCAGCTGGTTAACACCATGGTGGACAGGCTTGCTGTAAGTTGCACCCTTAGGAATGGGGCGTTTGCGACCACCACGGTGCACACATGAATCCTGTAAATGACATAGTCTTGCTTAGCTTTGTACCCCTGTCTTCGTGCTTTATCAGGCCGGGTGGGGCGGGGAGCCCTGTGCAGCGTGGAGAGCTGGCGGTATTGCCAGCAGCGGACCCTCAGAAGAAAGCGCATCACGTCGGACTGCTTCTTCCTCCATAGCTCCTGGATGTACTTGTATGCACCCATCTTAGCTCACCTGATGGCTGCTGCCTGAGGAAAGGAAGGGGAATTGGGATTCTGTAGATAACCAAGACCCAGCACCTCCATTAAATAAATAAACCACACCCAGGAAGTAATCCAACTTCCTCTTTCCCAGCAATGTCTAAAATAGAATTAGAAAGGCCACTGGATCTTTTCTGACCCCTTCTCCCTAAATGTGGGATGAGCCCAACCCTTCCCTTCCTGGAGGAGCTGCAGGGTGGGGAGGGTGTAGGTGGGATTGGGGGGGGGGGAGACCAAATAAGAATGACCCCTGGGTAAGCCTTACAGACAATGAGCAAGTAAGTTCTCCAGGGCCAGCAGTCAAAGCAAAGGCATTTCCTTCTGGAGGCAGCTCTGAAAGAAGTGCCCTCCAGCTTCAGGCTTTGGCTCAAGCTCTTCAAGCCAGGCAGAAGGATCAGGGGAGACCCACCTGCCAGGAGGAGCCTAAGGCCCAAGAGAGGTGTCTGTCTGTCTGTCTGAATTTCAAGTGTATGGGGGGGGGCATTATAAATTGTGGGTGTGAGTTATGAGAGAAAAATGGGTGTGTGTATGATTGTGAGGGTACCCGGAGTAAAAAAAATGTGTGAGTTTGGAAAGGGCATATGGACATACAATGATTATTAACCTTCGTCATCAGGTAAACAGGGAGATAAGGAAAGTATAGTTCCGGGTATGTCTGGGGTTCTGGCCTACTCAGGATCAACCCCTCAAGAGCGTCATAAAAAGATACTCTTCTTGGGAGGGGATTAAAGATAGCAGATAGGGTAGAGCTGGAGAAAGCTGGGCACTGGGGTAGGCGTCCTGCGGGTTCTATGTTGCCCTGACTCCTTCCTGTGTCTCATCTTTCTCTGCCTTTTGGTTTCCATGGTGTGAACTGTTCTGCTCCTCGACACAGTGATATACTGAACTGTAAACTCAAACCCTCCCTTCATCAGTGAGGATACCAGGGCAGCATGAATGACTGTGAGTTGTGTAAGAATCTTTATATGAATATAAGTAAGAGTGAGATTGCTTTGGGGTGTCAAAGCCCATGCTAGGGTGTCTATGTGAGAAAAAAGAAGCACGTGCTTGTGCATGTGTGAATGTGTGTGTGTGTGTGTGTGTGTGTGTGCGCACGCACATATATGCATGTGTGCACATGTGTGCGCTTGCGTGTGTATGCATGTGCATGTGTATATAAATGCACTTGGGTATATAAAGCCATTTTCTTCCTTGAAAGACCTATAGCACAGCTGGAAGCAGTTGTCAGTTTGTACTACCAAAGTTGGGAGGACTGAAGTCCACACAAGTACTGTCAGTAATGTTTTACCTGTTCTTTGCCCTAAGAAAACAAAACAAAACAAAACAAAACAAATCACATTAAACTTTCTGGCTACTAAATATAAACACTTTAATTCAGTGGTCCTCAACTTGTGGGTTGTGATCCCTTTGAGGGGTCAAACAACTCTTTCATAGGGGTCTCCTGCCTATCAGATATTTACTTTATGATTCATGACAGTAGTGGAATCACAAACATGAAGTAGCAACTAAAATAATTTTATGGTTGGGGTCAACACAAAGTGAAGAACAGAATTAAAGGGTCACAGCATTAGGAAGGCTGACAGCCACTGCTTTAATAGAATAAGAGCACAGACAAGGCTCTCCCAGACCCGATCCTCCAGGCTCACCCCTAAAGCTGCCACAGCACACCAGCTTCAATCTTCCCTCCCCACCCCTGCCCACATCTGCTGTGGATCCCACAGACCATCCCCCCTAACCTCCCTGCCACCATGAGTTGCTTTGTCCCAGATCCCAACTCCAACAGGCGCCCCCTGCTAACCCAAAATCTGCTCCTCCAGGGCAACAAGTAGGCTGACAGACCCACACCTCTCTAATTGCTTTGTTTTTAACAAAATCATACAAGAAAAATTTCCTAACCTAAAGAAGGAGATGCTTATAAAGGTACAAGCAGTGCATAGAACACTGAGTAGATTGGACCAGAAAGAAAGTCCCCTTGCCACATAATAAATCAAAACACTGAACAAACAGAACAAAGAAAGAGTATTAAAAGCTGAATGGAATAAAAGACCAAGTAGCATATAAAGGCAGTCCTAACAAAAATTCAATACAATGCTTGAAGTTCTAGATAGAGCAATAAGACAACTAAAGGAGATCAAGGGGATACAAACTGGAAAAATTTAAAGTATTGGTATTCATAGATGATATGATAGTATATACAAGTGACCCCAAAATTTTTACCAGAGAACTCTTCCTAAGCTGATAAACAGCTTCAGCAATGTGGCTGGATACAAAAGTAATAAACAAACAAACAAAAAACCAGTAGCCCTCTAATATATAAATGGCAAATGAACTGAGAAAGAAACCAGAGGACTAACACCCTTCACAATAGCCACAAATAATATAAAATATCTTGGAGTAACTCTAACCAAGCAAGTGAAAGACTAAATTTGATTTGAGGGCTGGAGAGATGGTTCAATGGTTAAAAGCACTGGCTGCTCTTCCAAAGGTGCTAAGTTCAATCAATTCCCAGAAACCACAGGGTGGCTCACAACCATCTGTAAAGGGATGTGATGCCCTTTTCTGTCGTGCAGACATAAATGCAAATAGAGTCCTTGTGTACATAAAATACATAAATTAAAGCCAGATGTGGTGGTGCACACCTATAATCCCAGCACTTGGGAGGGAGAGGCAGGTGGATTTCTGAGTTTGAGGCCAGCCTGGTCTACAGAGTGAGTTCCAGGGCCTGGCTTACAGAGTGAGTTCCAGGACAGCCAAGACCATACAGAGAAACCCTGTCTCGAAAAACCAAAAAGAAAAGAAAAGAAAAGAAAAGAAAAGAAAAGAAAAGAAAAGAAAAGGAAAAAACCACATAAATTAAATCTTTAAAAAAAAAAAACCTGATTTGAAGAAAGAAATTGAAGAAGACATGAATGATCTCCCATGTCCATGGATTAGTAGGATTAATATAGTAAAAATGGCCCTCCTATCAAAAGCAGTCTATAGATTCAATACAATTCCCATCAAAATTCCAACAAAATTCTTTACAGAACTTGTAAAGACGATTCTCAACTTCATATGGCAAAACAAAAAACTCAGGGTAGCTCAAACAATCCTGTATAATAACAAAACTTCCAGAGGCATTAGCATCCCTGATTTCAAGCTGTACTACAGAGCGATAGTAATAAAAAACACATGATATTACCATAAAAACAGACATGTTGATCAATGGAATCAAATCAAAGACCCAGACATAAATCCATATACTTGTGCAATCTGACTTTTTAATACAGAAGCCAGAAATACACAATGGAAAAAAGAAGGCATCTTCAACAAATGGCGCTGGTCTAACTGGATGTCTGCTTGTAGAAGAATGCAAATAGTTTCATATTCATCACCCTGCACAAAAGTTATGTCCAAGTAAATCAAAGACCTCAACATAAAACCAGATACACTGAATCTCATAGAAGAAAAAGTGGGAAACAGCCTTGAAAATCTTGGCATAGGAGACAACTTCCTGAACAGAACACCTATACCACAGGCACTACGATCAATAATTAATAAATGAGACCTCAGGAAACTGAAAAGCTTCTGTAAGGCCAAGAACTCTGTTAATAGGACAAAACAGCAGCCTACAGAAAGGGAAAAGATTTTCACCAACTCTGTTGGTGAAAGGCTGTTTTAGTTGGGGTTTCTATTTTTGTGACAAGACACTATGGCCAGGGCAACTCTTAAAAAAGGAAAACATTTCATTGGAGTTGGCTTACAGTTCAGAGACTCAGTCCATTATCATCTTGGTGAAAACATGGCAGCACACAGGCAGACATGGTGTCGGAGAAGGAGCTGAGACTTCTACATCTGGATCTGAAAGCAGCATGGAGAGAACTGGCTTGAGTTTCCGAGACCTCAAAGCCCATTTCCTAGTCAAGTGCCTCCTCCAACAAAGCTACACCTACACTAACAAGACCACACCTCTTAATAATGCCACTCCCTGTGTATCTATGGGGGCCATTTTCATTCAAACCACCACAAGGGCTAATATCCAAAATATATAAAGAACTCAAGAAACTAGACATCAACAGACCAAAAAAAAAAAAAAAAAAAAAAAAAAAAAAAAAAAAAAAAACCTAATTAAATAATGGGGTACAGATCTACACAGAGAATTCCCAATAGAAGAATCTCAAATGGATGAGAAACACTTACAGAAATGTCCAACATCTTTAGCCAAATGCAAATCAACACTACTTTGAGATTCCATCATACATCCATCAGAATGGCTAAGATCAGTAAAACAAATGACAGCACATGCTACTGAGGATGTTGAGCAAGGGGAACACTCCTCCATTGCTGGTGGGAGTGCGAACTTGTATAGCCACCATAGAAATCAATTGTGATCGATCTCAAGATCCAGCTATACCACTCTCGGGCATATACCCAAAGCATGCTTTATCCTACCACAAGGACACTTGCTCAACTATGATCCTTGTGGGCTTATTCATAATAGCCAGAAACTGGAAACAACCTAGATGTTCCTCAACAGAAGAATGGATAAGGAAAATTTACATTTACACAATGGTATATTCTCTGCAGTTAAAAAAAAAACAAACAATACCATCATGAAATTTGTAGAGAAATGCATGGAACTAGAAAAAAAATCATCCAGAGTGAGGTAACCCAGACTCAGCAAGATAAATATGGTATTTACTTATAAGAGTATATTAGGTGTTAAGTAAATGTTAACCAAGCTAGACCCAGAGAGGTTAGATAAAGAAAAGGGGTCTACAGGAACATAAAGATCTTCCTTGGAGGGGGAAATAGGATTTATGGGCAGACTGGGGGTGGGTGGGGATGGGAGCAGGGTGGGTAATCAGGAGCAGGGTTGGGGGAGACATGGGGTGGAGTGAGAGAGTGTGGGGAGAGAAAGTTGGAATTAGGAGGAGTGCTTGGAGGTAGTGTGAAAACTTGATGCAGTGGAAGCTTCTGGCAATCTACAAAGGTGCTTCTAATGAGGATTCCTTGTCACGGGGGATATGGAATCTCAAGTGGCCACCTCTAGTATTCAGGCCAGGCTTCTAGTGTTGGGATTAGGGTGCATTCATTTGAGATGCTGGCCAAGGGGTCCGGTAGAAAATTTCAAACAACCCAGGGTATTGCTAAGGCTAAAAAGCTTCTCTCTGTCAATTTACAGCAGGGGTGGGATCAGGGATGACCCATTGCCAAGGACAATACCCTCACAGTGTATTGAACATGAAGAAGTCAATCTGGTGCATGGAGTCCTCACCCCTATGTTCTAGTCTCTAAGAGACTATACGTTGCAGGGTACCAAGAAAGAAATATGGATACCAATCCAGCCACAAAATCTTTGACAAGGTTCACTCTAAGGGGAGGAACCATACCCAACACTGCTAGGGTAACTGTCTTAGTTAGGGTTTTCCTGCTGTGAACAGACATTATGACCAACTCTTATAAGGATAACATTTAATTGTGGCTGGCTTACAGGTTCAGAGGTTCAGTCCATTGTGATTAAGGTAGGAGCATGGCAGCATCCAGGCAGACATGGTATAGGAGGAGCTGAGGGTTCTACATCTTCATCTGAAGGCTGCTAGTGGAAGACTGACTTCCAGGCTAGGATGAGAGTCTTAAAGCCTACAGTGACACAGCTTCTCCAACAAGGCCACACCTACTCCAACAGAGCCAAACCTTCTAATAGTGCCACTTCCTGGGCTGAACATATACAAACAATAACAGTTACCAAGAACCAGAGACTAGATGCCGCAGAGATCTAGGATAAAATCAAACACTACTGGTCTAGAAAAAAGAAAAGAGTTAATAAAATGATCCCTAGTGATATTTTGCTACACTCATAGAGCAGGGTCTTATCCAGTCCTCATCAGAGGCTAGATCCCATCAGCAGCAGATGGGAATAGGTGCAGAGACTCATGGACAGTCTTTATGTGGGGAGACAGACTCTAGGTTGGAGGGTTCCATCAAATCCCCTCCTTTGGAGCTCAGGTATTATTAAGGAAGAGGAGACAGAAGAGTGTAAGAAGCAGAGGGGATAGAGGATACTGGGAGACCAAGGCCTTCTGAATCACCTAAGCAAGGCACATATGAGCTCACAGCAAACACAGGGCCTATGTGGTTCTGTACCAGGTCCTTTCCATACATGCTATAGGTGTTAGCTTAGTATTTCTATGGGACTCCCAACTGTGAGAACCAGTGGGTCTCTCACTCTTGTGCCTGCTCTTGGAGTTCCTTTTCTCCTGTTGGGTTGCCTTGTCCAACTTCAATATGACAGTCTTGCTTCATCTTGTTGTATTTTATTTTGTCATGTGTGTTTGTTATCTCTTAGAAGCCTGTTCTTTTCTAATAAGAGACAGAAAGGGAGTCTTTCTGATGGGGGGGGGGAGATGGGGAGGAACTGGGAAGAGGAGAGGAAGGGAAAGCTATACTCAGGATAGAGTATACAAGAAAAATACCTGTTTTCAATAAAAGAAAAGGTGGAAGCACAAGCAAGGAAAATTACTGTGTACAAATCCACTCCTTACCCCACGATAAATAGTTATTATTTTAGAATACTTCCTTAAAGTCTTTTCTGTGCCCCCTTTTATGACACGGGGATGTGCTGGCATCACCATTAGTGAGCGTCATATCACACTTTGTGTCCCTACCACTTCCTTAACTGCACTTCCACACCAGCTCCCCACATGGAACTCCAGGTAGATCCTGAATCAACTAATGTCAACTAATTCAAGCCATTTAAGTTAGCCAGCTGTTTTGTGTGTGGTATGAGTGCTTGGAGGAAGTCCAGAGCCAATGTGTCTTCCTCAGTGGCACTCCATTTGATTTTTTTAAAAAAATATTTATCTTTTATTTTAATGTGTAGGAGTGTGTGGTTGTGCGAGATTATGTGTCCAGATGCATACAGGATCCCTGTGGAGCAGAAGAGGGCATGGGATCCTTTGGAACTGGAGTTACACAGGGTCGTGAGTTACTACTGTTGGGAGTTGAACCTGGGCCCTCTGGAAGAGTAGGGTCCCCTTAAACTGTCTCTCTAGCCCCGTCACTGAGGACACGGTTTCTCACCAATTTGGCTGGACTGTCAGGTCAGGAAGCCCCAGGGATGTCCCGTCTCTGCCTCCCCAGTGCTTGGGATTACAGGTATGTGTCTCCAGGCTTAGCTTTTTATGGGCACTAGGATTGGGGTTCAGGTCTTCAACCCTGTCTGTCCCACACCCACAGCAACTGTCAGCATTCATGGAGACCCACATCCTGCTGGCTCTGCTCCAGGGTCAGGAAAGTATGACCTGCTGTCCTTTCCAGGGACATGCAGGACTCTGCACAGTCCATCACCCTTCAAGTGTGGGCCTCATACCCTACAAGAAATCACTCCATAGGGTTTCTGCTGCCCAGGTTCTGGCAGACCCTAACCAACTTTCCACCTGGCTTTAGCTGTTCCACACATCTCCTTACCCTCAGATCACACAGTCTAAACAGCATCCATTTCTCTTGTCTCATCAGTTGGGCCCTTGGTCTTCCGGCTGCTTCCCCTCTGTGAATAATGCCCATGATCAGTGAGCAGTGTTATCTTGTCTCCTTGATTTGTTGTTGTTGTTGTTGTTTTAGTTTTTTTTGGAGACAGGGTTTCTCTGTGTACCTCTGGCTGTTCTGGAACTCACTCTGTAGACCAGGCTGGCCTCGAACTCAGAAATCCACCTGCCTCTGCCTCCCAAGTGCTGGGATTAAAGGTGTGTGCTACCATCGCCCAGCTATCTTGTCTCCTTGATCAACTGCAGAATCGTAAGAAGGATGGAAGACAAGTTTCCAAGGTAGGCAGCTAGTGAGAGCCCTCATCCTTTGGGAAAGTCAAATGCTTATTTTCAGGTAGTGAAAAGTGCCAGGGGGAGAAAAATCAGAGCAAGGTGACATAGCAAAAGGCTGCAAGCAAAGATAGGATGCTGCCATGGTCTGATTTGCATTCTCTGGAAAGCCATGTTGAAATCCCAGCCCCAAATATCAGCAAATGTAACCTTGTTTAGAAACAGAGTCCCTAAAAGTAAAACTGTTTTCCCTGTATGAGAAACAAAGGCCTTGTGAAAACCTGTTTAATAAATAGGAAGAAAGAAAGAAAGAAAGAGAGAAAGAAGAAAGGAAGGAAGGAAGGAAGGAAGAAAGGAAGGAAGGAAGGAAGAAAGGAAGGAAGGAAGAAAGGAAGGAAGGAAGGAAGGAAGGAAGAGAGGAAGAAATGAAGGAAGGAGGTAAGGAAGAGAAAGAAAAAAGAAATAAAGGAAGGAAGGAAGGAAGGAAGAAAGAAAGAAAGAAAGAAAGAAAGAAAGAAAGAAAGAAAGAAAGAAAGAAAGAGGACTAGGTGTAAAATACTGCTTTTATAGGAAGAGGAAAGCAGATGTACAGAGAGAGTGCCAGGCGGCATGGATGCATGGGCTGAAACAACGGGTCTGTAGTCACAGGACATCAAGACCTAATGGAAACAGGCAGTCAAAAACCCCCTGCAGAGCTGATTCCCCCGTGAGTGCCTTTAGTAGGTACATGCCCGTGGACACCTGGAATTTGGGTTTGTGGGTACCATAGAGACTGTTTCTGCTGCTAAAAACCACAGGGCAGCCTTGGGGCACCAGCATGAGTATGGAGGGTTTCCTTGGTAGCTCAGAGGCTGTAACATGGACAAACCTCTTGATGGGACGGTCTGGCAGACTCAAGAAGCAGCATGGAACAGGCTGGCAGTTTTAAGGGTTAGACCTTGTCTTAGTTAGGGTTTCTATTGCTGTAATGAAACATCATGACCAGAATGCAAATTGGGGAGGAAAGGGTTTATTTGGCTTATGTTTCCAAATCCAGTTCATCACCAACAGAAATCAGGACAGGAATTCAAGCAGGGCAGGAACCTGGAGGCAGGAGCTGATGCTGAGTCCATGGGCAGGGACAGGCAGGGGCGGTGCTACTTATTTACATGCATGGGGGAGTGTCTTGCTTCCCCTGGCTTGCTCAGCCTGCTTTCTTATAGAATCTAGGACCACCTGCCCAGGGGTGGTCCCACTCACAATGGGCTGGGCCCTCCTGATTAATCACTTACTGAGAACATACTCTATAGGCATGCATGTAGCCCGATCTCATTGAGGGGTTTTCTCAACTGAGGCCCCCTTCTCTCCAGTGACTCTAGCTTGTGTCAAGTTGACATAAAACCATCCAGCACAGACCACTCATATAAACACAGTAAGGCCTTCAGTTTGATCTCATATGGGTTAGGAAACCATTTAACGTAGAGAATGGCTGACTTAACACCATCAGCTTTCCTGTAGAAAACAGAATGGGGTGAGAATGGTCAGAGGCTGCGATGCCTACTCTTGGCTGTCAGCTTGACTACATCTGGACTTAACTAATGTCCAAGTGGCTGGGCACACCTATGAGGGATTCCTTCTTAATTAAGTCATCTGAAGCGGGAAGAGCCACTTTTAATCCAGATCTTTTGAGCTGGGAAGAGTCACCTTCACTCTGGGCCACACCTTCTGCTGGCAGCCTAAGAAAGGACATGGAGGAAGGAAGCTTGCTGCCTTTGCCTGCTTGCTCTCTGCCTGGCAAGCCACTGGCATTAGAGACTAATTCTTCAAGATTCCCGTGTATACTGAAGACCAGCTGAGACATTCAGCCTTGTGGACTGAACAACAGCTGAACTCTTGGACCTTCTGTTGGTAGATAGTCATTGTTGGACTAGCTGAACCTGTAATATATATATACTCATCCTGTCAGCTCTATTACTCTAGAGAACCCTGACTAATACATAGGCCATCACTAACAATTTGCAAATTAAATAAAGATGTCCAATATGTACAATATCCCTAGCCATCAGGGAAATGCAACTTAAAATAACTTTGAGGTTCCATCTTGCTCTAGACAAAGTGGCCAAGATAAACACACACACACACACACACACATTGGCAAGGATTTGGGGAAAGGGGAACTCTACTGTAACAGGCACAACTCACACCATGGTAGAGGCACCAAGATACCACTCTGACCTAGAAGCCCTGCACACAGACCCCGACACCTGCCAAAAATGAGAACAAAGACTTAGTCCATCATACTTCATAGTTGAGGGAAAGTCCCTAAATGTGCTAACTTTGATTTTTGCCTTCTGTAGTAACTCTGCTAACTGTTCTTGCTAACTGAAGTGTATCAATCAGGATATGTTTTTTGTGCATAAAAGCCAAGATTGGTAGGGCTTGAGGCTGTATGATTACAGCAAGTTCCCTGTGTAGCCTGTCAGCCAACATTAACACGTGGCTCTAAGAGTCTGAGTGTTCTCTGAAGGAGTTACCTTACGGCACTGCTCATTGATGGTAGAAGTGTAGACTAGTGCAGCTACTATGGAAATCAGTGTGGAGAATAACGCTAAAAGTAGACTCAGCTATCCCAATCTCGGGCATGTACTACAGGGACACATACACAGTCACACTGATTGCTGCTCTGTTCGCCACAGCCTAGATGTCTGTCAGCAGATGAATGGTAAAGGAGAACGAAGTATGGATGCACAATGGAAACACACACAGCCATAAATAAAAATACACTATGAAACATCAGGGGAAAGGACAGAACTAGAAAATATTAAATTAACTGACTCAGAAAGACAAAGGCTGCATGTTCTCTCTCATATGTAGGTTTTTAGCATCTCCATTTTATACATGTATGTTTATGTCAGGGAGAGCACACAGAAACCAAGAAACTGGAAAAGAGCCTTTGAGAGGAAAAAAAAAAAAACAATGAGGCTTTCGAGGAGAGGGGTGTGGAATGATCACACGAAAATGGAAGGGGTGGTATTTAGGGGTGAAGTGTTTAAGTGGGGGCAGGAATGGGGAGGTGGGGGAGAGGAGGGCCTGGGGGCGGGGCATAAACCATATAGGAATATCAGAAGGAAACTTTTTTTTTATTCGATATAATTTATTTACATTTCAAATGATTTCCCCTTTTCTAGCCCCCCACTCCCCGAAAGTCCCGTAAGCCCCCTTCTCTTCCCCTGTCCTCCCACCCACCCCTTCCCACTTCCCCGTTCTGGTTTTGCCGAATACTGCTTCACTGAGTCTTTCCAGAACCAGGGGCCACTAGAAGGAAACTTTTTAGTTGAACCTTTCTGTAAGCCTGTGCTGCAGCATCCAGTCGAGGCTGGGGCAGGAACATCAGGCAGAGAGCAAGAGTGGTTTTAAAGGCACCAGACCGTAGCCCTTGCCTTCACTGGGAGCAAGAGCGACTGGGAAATACTGCGTAGCATTGCATTGGGTGAAAAGGTGGATCCAGGTTCAGCCATCTGGGCTCTCTGATGCAAGGAAGCATGAGATGTGACCGGGAGATAAGAGAGTCCCAGGGGAGATTAGAAAAAGAATTCCGTTCCACCCCAGAAAGCTACAGAGAGCTTGCAAACCAACCCTGAGTGTTGGCCAGATCCACTGGAGACGACATCTGCGCTGGTGCAGTGAAATTTAAAGAGACTGAGGAGCTCTGGCAGACGAAGAAAGTACATTCCTAGGACCACAGCCCTTGGAAGCCGGCCCGTGACCCTTCCCACATCTGAGATGCGGAACGGTGGTGTGCGAGCAGGCACCAGTGTGGCTGTGCGTACTCTGCGACCACGTTCTGAAAGTTAGAGTGCACAGTGCTGAGAAAGTGCAGCAATTAATTTTTACACTACCGAATTCTTTAGTTTTTAATACACTTAAGTAACAAGAGGAATTTATGGGCAAAACGAGTCTACCTCACTCCGATACTATTGCTAGGAATGATTCTGTGAAACCTCTCTCTCTCTCTCTCTCTCTCTCTCTCTCTCTCTCTCTGCGCCCCACCCTCCCCCTCTATCTTCCTCTCCCTCGTCCTCTTCCTCTCCCCCCTTCTCCTCCCCTCCCCTCCCCCTTCCTCTTCATCTCCCTCCCCCCTTTATGGTTATGGGTCAAACTCAGGGCCATGTGCACGCCAAGCAAGTCCTCTATCACTGGGCTATACTCCAGCCATACATGTCTCTCTCTGTCTATGTCTGTGAAGGTCCTACAGCTTGTACTTGATCAACGGGACCTGAGCAGTCACCGCACAGATCAAGCACCCAGTTAGGATATGAATTTGTTGGACTGGCCAGCAGGGTGAGGCCAGTGCAGGCAACCTACTAGTGCAGGCTAGCTCAGAGACGTGCCCTAAGCACAGAGTGGGAGAGCAAGCAGAGACAGGAAGGAGCTCCAGAACTCCCAGGTTTCAGAGGAGCAGCCACGCAGCCACCCACGCGTCTGGGGTTAGCAGGACCCAATCATTAAAACAGTGGGGCTGTGAGGAATACCACATAACGAGTGGACAGAGAGGGCATTTCATGGATATCACCCTTCGGGACATATATTGATTATAAAAAATAATTCCATCACAGACAAACTCCTCAGAGGTCTGAATTTTGACAAGCAAGTGCAATAACACAGCACCCAAAGCACATGATGTTACTTCCTTTTGGACAGCTCTGCTCGCCCTGTGAGACTCTCCTTTTGGGCACTCCATCAGACTTCCACAGGTTAAAGGAAGAGCGCTCTGACCTCTTAGGCAGATGTGGATATGGAAACGGCAGTATCTCAAGGGTTAATATTTGCATCCCAACAGACAAGAGCACTTATTCCACTGCTGTGACAGTGAACATTGAGAGTCAACATGGTAGGCTCTGGAATCACCGGAGAAACAAGCCTTCGGGCCTGTCTGTGGGGAAGTGTCTGGTCGAGGTTAGCTGGGGTGGGTCGACCCATCCTGAGTGTGGGCAGCCCCACCTCCCCAGCTATGGTCCTGGACTAAATACAAGGAGTAAAGCCAGATAATATGATGCACACCTTCAATCCTAGTGTTGTGAGACAGAGGCAGGTGGATTTCTGTGCATTTAAAGGCCACCCTGGTCTATATAGAAAGTTCCAGGACAGCCAGAGCTACACAATAGGGGGACTGCCTTAAAAACAAAAATAACCAAAGAAAGAAACAAAACAAAGGAGGAATAAACGGCTCTCATCTCCCCCTGGCTCCTAGATGCTGCAGTGTGTTCAACGGCCTCACCTCCTGCCCCCATGACTTCCCCCATGATGGGATGTCCACCCTTCAACTGTGCACCAAAATAAGCCTTTCCTTCCTTCCTTCCTTCCTTCCTTCCTTCCTTCCTTCCTTCCTTCCTTCCTTCCTTCCTTCCTTCCTTCCTTCCTACCTTGCTGTTGCAGTGAGACAAGGAGGTTAGCAGAGCTGAGTTTCACTTTCTACATGGATTTGGCCAAGACCCTAGGGTAAACGCTAATAGGTAAAGGCAGCACATAAGCTGCCAATGGCGTTGGGACTTTCGTGTCCTGCTGCTTTAGGTGTAAATAAATTTCTATGCATGCATTCGGCTCTTTAGTTGTTCCATGGAGTTGTAACAGCTGGCCTGACATTACTTGCTTCCTGTTGTTTATTACAGTCAGGTGTTAAAGTCTAATCTTAAAGATAAATTAGTCAGATATAAATCACACCCAAGCTTTATGATAGGAAGTTTCATCTTCTCAAAGTATACAACCGTCTTAGGGTTTCTATTGCTGGAATAAAACACTCTGGCCAAAAGTAACTTGGGGAGGCAAGGGCTTACTTCGGCTTACTGCTTGTAGTTCATTATCCAGGGAAGTCAGGGCAGGAATCTGGGGGGGCAGCTGGAGCAGAAGCCGTGGAAGAGTGTTGCTTATTGGCTTCTTGTAGTTTTCTCAGCCTGCTTTTTGCTGGACCTCAGCACCACCTGCCAGGGTGGCATTGCCCACAAAGAGCTGCGCCCTCCGACGTCAATCACTGATCAAGAAAATGCCCACAGACTTGCCTACAGGCCAATCCGATGGAGGCATTTTCTCAGTCATTTTTTTTTTTTCTCTTCCTAGATAATTCTAGGTTTGTGTCAAGTTGACAATATCCAACCAGCACAGTGACCCCTGCATTCTTCCCATTGGACCTCGGGTTTCTTCCTCTACCCAAACACTGAAGGGCATTGTTGACCGAGTCTGCTAGTTTTCATTACATAAACAGTGACAGATCAGCAAAAATGCTGTAATTGGAACCATGCTCTTAATTCATGAGACTAACATTAATGCTTTAGAATAGTTATTTGATTCTAATTGGAAAAGATGACGATACTCCATAAAACCTATTTTACACACTGGGTATCTTGCTATGGTTTGTCAGCGTGAAACCCAAGTTTGCTGTGTTTTAACAATACTCATCATTTTTAGTTTAATTGGTTTGAAAGAAGGAAACCATTTTCGAGGGTCAACCTGAAAGGCATATGAAGGAATGTTATGTTTAACATTATTTGTAATAAATAACTCCAGCTGGAAACAATCCGAATCATTTGTGGTAGCAGGTAGGTAAATGATATAGAATGATCATGCTATAAAATACCATAAAGCAATAAAAAATGAACAGTGTCCTGTGGGGGCCAGAGGTTGATGCCAGGTGTCGTACTTGATGATGCTCCACTTGTTTTTAAAGACAAGTTGTCTCACTGGCTACCCTGGTTGTCCACTGAGCTCCAGGGAGCCATCTGTCTCTGTCTCCCTTGTACCAGACTTACAGGTGTGTGCTGCCTTGCCTGGCTTTTTACAAGGGCACAGGGGATATAACTCGGATCCTCATGCTTGCACGGAAGCCGCTTTAAAGACTGAGCTATCTCTCCAGTCCCCATACAACTATTTTTGGACATAAAGCTATTTAGACGATTTGATTTATATAAAGTTCCGAGTAAGAAAAGACTGCTCTATGGAGTTAGAAGTTAACTCGTTTCCTTTTCAGAGGGATAAAAAATGCTTTGTAGAAGGGCGCTTGTAGATGAGAACCACTTAGCCACCAGCCACGTAGACACTGCACTTACGTAATTTCATTATGTAAGTTGCAGGACAACCAAGAGATTTAAAGAGCCCCAGGAACAGGAGGGCCTTTGTGGTTTTGTCTGTTGAGAATTGCACCCTGTCCCCTGGCAGGGTGGGGTGGGCCAGTGTGCATGGATATGCGTGAGTCTCCTGCTGCAGTTAGGAAGGAGTTCTCATGAGGCTTGCTATGATCTGGCAAGCTATGTACTCTTGGTTGCCCATCATCTTTGTTATTGTCATTCAACGCTGCTTTTACGTATCAGCTCTGGCTGCTTAGAGCCGTGTTCAGCTCTGATAAGCATGGTCAGGTGTTGGTGTAATTAGTTCTGCAGGCCTTTCTCAACAGTCCTAACTTGTCCAAGATACAAGGTGACCCGGAAGGCCAGCTCGGATCATTGCTGGGTGCTGCAACAAGGCTCTTTTTCGTTTTGTTGATTTTTTTCCAATTTGACCAGGGTATGCTTTATACCTTACAATGTTTTCCCCTCCAAAATAATGTTTTTATTGATTATTTGGGAATTTCATACAATGCACTGGATCACGCTCACTTCTCATGCCTCCCAGGTCTGCCCTCCCACCCTTGTTCCCTCCCAGCAAAAAGGCAAATAATAATAATAATGATGATGATAATAATAATAATAATAATACACCAAGTCCAATTTGTGTCGTGCAAAATACTTATTGGAGCAAGGTCAAACTCCCGGTGGTCAGACCTTTAATGAAAACTAAACCCTTCCCCACCCCACAGCCCTCCCAGAAGCTATTGACGGAAAAGATATACTTCAGCGTCTTTCTCGTGTTTTTTTTTTTTTTTTTTTTTTTTTTTAAAGAACTCTCCCAATAGCTTCTTGTCTGGACTGTTTTCATTTTATTTTTTTAATTTTAATTTTAATTTTTTGAGGGGAGTGTCACAGAGACCTTTACTGTCTCTCATTCTCAACAATGAGTCTGTAGCTATCCATACCACTGCATAAGAAGCTTCCTTGCCCATCACAGCCAACAGCAGCGCTGATCAATGAACTTCACATGGTTTCTGGTAGCAGCACAGACCACAGATCAACATGGTCTCCTGCAGCAGTCCTGATCAGGGACTTCAACATGGTCTCCAGTGGTAGCAGGAATCACAGATACAAACATGGCCTCCAGCAGCAGCATCAACCATGGAAGTCTGGGCAAAGCCTTTGGGGGCAGAACCTTTGAGAGCTCCAGGATGAGCATCACCCTGCTGGCCCTACATGCCTGTTGCTTCCGCTGTTGTATCTCTAATCCTGTTTCTCTCTGAAGCCCCATTCCACCATCTTTTTTTAAACAATTGTATACATCTTTCCATGAGACCTTTTTTGTTTGTTTGTTTGGTTAGTTTGGCTTTTTATTTTGGTTGTTCCAGATATCTGAATGCTCTGTAGACTCATCCTCCTCCGAGCTGTGTCTCTCCTTGAAGCCCCTACGGTTCTTAGGCTCCTAGGGTGGGTGCCCATGGCTTCTGCCATCTTGACTTTTTCTTGTCAATCTACACATTACAACTTTATTTCTACTTTTTATTTGTTTAATGTTTTGAGGCTAGCCTTGGACTCACTATGTTGCTGAGAATCACACTAAACTTCTGATATTCTGCCTCCACCTCCTGAGTCCTGCGATTATAGACATGCACCATCACACCCAGTTTATACTGTCCTTGGGGCAGAGCACAGGGCTTTGTTGATACTAAGAAGTTTCTACCAACTGAGCTACAGTCCCAGCTCCACAAAATAATTTTCATTTGAGTATGGAATTCTATAAGATTTGAGCACTGTATCCAATTGTGTGGCCCCCTACTACTAGCAACCACTTACCATGACACGATTATTGTCACCCTTAGAAATTCTCTCTTAGATGGTAGTTCACCTGATTCAGATCATGGCAGACCCTACCTTGCTTATCTGGGCATGCCTGTGAGGGATAATTCAGGTGATCTACAGGTATATAAATATTATTGTATTTACATATAATAGTACAAACTATTTTCTTTTTATTTATTATTATTTATTTTATGTGTGTGGGTGTTTTGCCTGCATGCATGTCTGTGTGCCACTTGTGCTTGGGACCCATAGAGGCCAGAAGAGGGCATCACACACCCCTGGAACTGGGATTACAGACAACCATGAACCATCAGTGGTGTGTCCTTGGGAATTGAACTCGATCCTCTGGAAGAGCAGCCCATGCTCTTAGCCACTGGGCCATCTCACCAGCTCTGAGAAAATATTTTCTAAGGTTTTTATACCCATTTGTTTTATCCCCAGCAAGAAGTCTTTCAGGGATTAGTTTAAGATAGTCAGTGATTTGGACTCCTGGTCATCTGCTAGCAAACTAATGCTTTTGGCCCTTTCTTTGGTAGAAAGGATAGAAAGGATTTGTGGTAGAAGATCCACAAATCCAAAGATCCAGACTGAGTGACTTTGCTGTATTATTAGTTGTTAAGCGCCTCTGAAAAGGATACCTTCAGAATGCTTCAAGAGAATGCTTTCAGTTGGTATCTTTTCCAGGATACCTAATATTTGGGTTGAGAGGTTCAAAAGGACAAGTTTTTTTTTTTTTTGTTTTTTGTTTTTTTTTTTTTAAACCAAGTTTCTCCTTTGGAAGATAAGAATAGTATGTTAAGTCCTCTTTGACAGTATTGAGTTTGGTCTGCTTAAGGTAAGGGCAGATAGTAGCAGGCCTGCCTTAGTTTTGTGAGTCTTCTAGTTATTAATTCATGAGGTTATAGTCTACAAGTCCTTGAGTAGGCTACCCTAATGGTTCCTGGGTTCAGACTCTCAGCCAGGGCCCTCCAAGGGTTCCAAAGAATGTACTCTATTTGAGTTTTACTACATTTACTTTTCTTAGAAGCTGGAGAATAGGGCAATATAAGTTTTTATAGTTTGCCAATTTCTTTATGCCAGTGGCAGTTTGCCCTGATGGGAGAAAGTTGTTTTTTTCTTTTTACCTGGCTTTTGTAATGGCTTTTCCTTTTGAGATGGCTTCACGATCCAGAGAATTTACAAGCAGTCCCTAGAATTTGCTCATAGTCTTGTAACTTGACCAAATGGATAAATCCCATCTTTAAGTGTTAAAACATCCACTGGATTATGTCTCGCCTTTGTGGTTTTTCTTTCTGGGTCATGACAGTACAGATGAAGTATAAATCTTCCCCATCTCCAGCATCCAGAAAGAAGCTTCCCCACAAGCTTATTCATCATGGAGGTGGCACTGTCTGTCCCAGTTGGCATTTGTGCCCATGTGTGGTATGGAAAGCAACCCTCTCAGCCGTGTTAGAGAACACGGTGGTAAGTGTTCTCTGGAAGAATAGAAGTGTAACACAGTGGCCAGACTCTAGCTGCTGTTTCTATTCTCCGCATCTGTGACTAAGCACCTCGAAGCAGATCTCATAGTTTTTCTCATTGCTCCCTTCATACATAGCTCAACTGTTCTGATCTTATGATCTGCTGATACCTTCTGTACCATTGCCCCGACTCTGTTTAACCTCTAATGTGGACATACCTCTTGAAAGTGTAGAATCTTTTTCTTCACTTAAAAACAAATTAGGACAATTTCTCTTAATAATAAGAAAGCCCCAAAGTGTGTCATTGATACTTTAATACAGTTTTAAAAAAAACCAGCAAGAGCATTCCCCAGGAATTGCTGGGGAATCATGTCATTGCTGGCATGCAATGACTCCTTTTGTGACCATAGAAGTTTCCACATAATCTTATACGGTGTCCCCCTACTTTTTGGAAGTCCTTTCTGAAAGGAGGACACTGAGGCATAGGAGAAAAGGGGGTGGTCTGAAACAGGCCCTTCCACACTTTTATGCTTACCTAAACAAGAGTGACTATTCCCCCGAGTCATAGTCTATAACAAGGACAGTGAGCCCTCCGTGGGCTGGCCTGACTTTGAGGACCAGCCTGTCTCCTCACACCATTTCCATAGTCACGGCCTAGGCCCAGTGATGGTGACACTGAATATATAAAAGGAACACCTGCCCACATTCCCTCAAGTGACTTCCTGTGGTGATCCTTCACTCCAGGTAGAGAAGCTGCTAAAGAAAGGATTTTGTCCAAGTCAAGGCAAGCTTGGGAAGCCAGGGACTTTACTGGCTTGGGGAGCACGAGGTAGGGGCAGGCACTCAAAGGCAGCTGTACCACTGGGAAGACACTTGAAAACCATGGGTTAGATAAACCACTGAAGAGTCCCACCCACAACATGAGGGATCAACAAAAAACGTGCACCATGGAGAAGTCTCCCTGGGCATGTGCTTGCAGCTGTGGCTAGGGAAAGTATCTCCACCAGTTCTTCTATCTCCACCTCTGCCACGGCAACTATTCACCTCCAATAAGACCTCAAGGAAGGGAGGTGAGTTGTAAAATCTGGAGAAGGTTCCTGAGACCCCCATCCCTTCACCCCCCCCACAGAAAGAAATGCCAGCAACCCTAAGCTTGTGAAGGTGAGTTTCCTTGGGTGATCACAGCTCCTCTGATTCAAGATGGCAATGATCTTGTCTAACCTGGAGGAAACAGCTCCCTGCACCTAATAAATCATCAAGTGGGTCTCTTTGGATATATTCAACTTTCTAATTGCTGTTAAAACTTCCTGGGGCTTTTGTATGTCAGGTTGTGGAAGGGCCACTCCAGACCTGACATTGTCATGTTGACAGCAGTTGTAAATGCTGCATGTGAAATGGCAGCAGGGCTCTTTAATTTTCCTTATCCATTAGCTGTGCCCCTGCCCGAGGATAAGAAGGCTCCAGAGACTTGTGGACCCTGAGGTTGACAGTGGTTCCCAACCTTTGTCATTCCTCAGAATAACGAGGTGAGCCCTAGCTTCAGATACTAAGGAAATTCCCAAACTGAAGGTGGCTCCAGGGGCAGTCTCTGGTCAGCACCTCTGCACCTTTTGGCTTTAGCTACAGGAAGCATGCTCAAAGGGCACATATTGTTTCATTTTATATGTGCTCCACATGTCCACTGGAGCCAGTGGAAGCCAGAAAAGGACCTCAGATCTCCCGGACCTGGAGATATAGGCTATTGTGAGCCACCATACGGGTACTGAGAACCCAGCGTATGTCCTCTGAAAGAGCAACAGTGCCGCATACTGCATGGCCCCAGCCCTGGCTTGAATGCTTAAGATCCTTAAATATCGGTTTCTTATTTTTAATATTTTCTTCAGAATGGGTCTCATTGAAACTCTTGGCTAAAGTGATCCTCCTGCCTCAGCTTCCTGAGTAGCTAAGATTACGGTTGTGTGCTGCCTCACTGAGGTCCTCTAGATCAACCTATGCCCTTGGGCAGAGGCAGTAATTCCTTAAGTAATACCCTACCTTCTCGATTAAATAGTGAGTTTTCTCTCTGATCTTTTTTTCCTGGTATTTTAAATCATATCTGCCATTTGCACTTTAAGGATGGGTTAGATCCTCGCAAGGGTTTGTCCAGGGGAAATTACCTCAAGGTGAGGGCTGCTAGATTGAATGGCATTTCCTGTTGGGAATGTAGTCTCTTTGTTTGTACAAGTCATCTTTATTTTGTTTGAATATAAATTACCCAACCAACTGCAATATTGGAGTGATTAGAGACAACCATTAACCAACAGAAATGTCTGAAGAGACTGGAAATTTAGCCACATTACTAAATATATTAGCCACACGTGGCTACTGAACATCTTTCCATCTCACTAAACATAATGCAGTGTTTAGATAATTGTGCTTACTTGTGAGGATTGTGATAGCTCTGTGCAAATGTACTGAGCAAACCACAGGGCTGCCTTAGAGCCATGTCTACAGAAATGCAGTGTTAGTTTTTCCAAACAAAGGGAAGCAGTCTGTTTGAGGAGATGGAACTAAGGCTGAGGGCCATGGATAGCAGCCGGCTGTTTAAATGGAATTGAAAGTTGAATGTTGCCAGAACAGGATGCTCCTGGAACCCTGGGGACAGCTTGATGAATGGTTGCTGAGTCTTACACAGGCCAAGCCTTTCTGTATTTGTGATATGATAGGGAACTCCATAGGGGAGTTGTCTCATGACCTTACAGAGGCTTAGAATACATAACAGGATTGTAAGCCAGAGATGCTGTGATGTGTCTTTGGCTTAGTCCATATTTGAAAACCCAAAGGCCTGGAGACCCATGATGTGAGCCCTGGAGGCCAAAGGCCAGAGAGTCACTCCATTATATATATCTGCGCGCACACACACACACACACACACACACACAATTACATATTCTACAGCTGGTTCAAAATAGGACATACATGCTAGATGACAAATAGATTTTCATTCTGGAAGCATTTTTCTTCCAGATTTCTCTTTTCAGAATGCAAAAGTCAACCTGGCCCAAAGAATATAGGATCAATTTTAGGAGCTGATGCTTTAGATAAAATTTCCTGCTCCAGACAAGGCTTTGTCCTGACTTCTCAGGGAAATCCACAGTCAAAGCCCATAGTCGCACCAGTAAGGCAGGCACTCCATTTCTTTTAAAAGGTTATCTATATCTATATCTATATCTATATCTATATCTATATCTATATCTATATCTATATCTTTGTATTTATTTGTATGTATGAATGATCTATCTATGTATCTATGCATGTATGTATGTATGTATGTATGTATGTATCTATCTATCTATCTGTACAGGCATCTAAGTATGTATGTATGTATGTATGTATGTATGTATGTATGTATGTATCTATCTAACTATCTGTACAGGCATCTATGTATGTATGTATATATGTATGTATCTATCTATCTATCTATCTAACTATCTGAACAGGCATCTAAGTATGTATGTATGTATGTTGTATCTCTGTACATGTATCTAAGTATGTATGTATGTATGTATGTATGTATGTATGTTGTATCTCTGAACATGTATCTAAGTATGTATGTATGTATGTATGTTGTATCTCTGTACATGTATCTAAGTATGTATGTATGTATGTATGGTATCTTATGGTGTGTATATGTTTGTGGGAGAGTACATACACAAGCACATACACATGTGTACCCCTTGGCACGAGTGGAGAACCAAGGATAACTTTTTGGAATAACTCTCTCCTTCTGCCATGTGAGTCCCAGGAATCCAATTCAAGTCCTCAGGCTTGTGGGCAAGGGCCTTTACTGGCACAGCCATCTTGCTGGCCCATGCTCTTCTTGTCTCTGATTCCTTACTATATGTGGATCGCCTTTTCAAAAGCAGCTGGCTATTGTCAAATAATCAGGGAGGATTACACAGCAGGGGGCTGTGCTGTGTGGCAGGGTCACATTATGGGGCTTTTCTTCCTATAGATTCCATGCAGTGCGCTTGACTCTACTCTCTAGAACAACCTCTTCCTTGTTAGTGCCTGGCAGGAGGATAAGCATGGCACAGCCCTGCAGCACTTCAGTCCCATGTAGGGAGTCTATACCCTGCCCTATGGAACAAAAACTCCTGAGCAGGCTGTAAATGAGTCTGCTCCAGGCTCGTAGGCCCTGTGTTAGTCAATTTTTCTGTCACCGTGGTTAAAGTTCTAAAGGGTCTGTCTTAATTAGAGTTGTATTGCTGTGAAGAGACACCATGACCAAGGCAACTCTTATAAAGGCAAGCATTTAAACGGGACTGGCTTACAGTTCAGAGTGGCATCAAGAATGGCAGCATGCAGGCTGGCAGCGTGCGAGAGTTGCTGCGACTTTTACATCTTCATCCAAAGGCAGGCAGGAGGAGACTCTCTTCCACACTGGGTGGAGCTTGAACATGGGAGACCTCAAAGCCCACCCACACAGTGACACACTTCCTCCACCAAGGCCACACCTCCTAACAGTGCCACTCCCTATAGCCAAGCACTCAAACACAAGAATCTATGGGAGCCAAACCTATTCAAACAACAACAGAAGGAAACTCAAAAGCAATTATAAGGAGGGAAGGTTTCTTTGGCTTACAGTCTTGGTGGCTCCAGTCAGTGGGCAGCTGAATTGGGTCTCTGCTAAGGAGTATGTCGCGGCAGGATGGTGAGGGAAGCTGCTTACCTTGTAACTTGTAAGCAAGCAGAGAGATGGGAAGGAGCCCTGTTCCTAGTGTCTTATTTAAGGGCACATCCCCAGGAACCTATTCGGAGCTCCATTGTGCCAGTAGTATTCCACAAGGATGCAACCGAGCCTTTAACACACAGACTGCCTCAGCAGCATTCAAGATCCAAAGTACATCCAAAGAACTGTAGGTGGCGTAAATAGGGAAGAAGTGGGCAGAGCCAGCTGCAAATTGCAGGTGGTGCCTGCAGTACTGACAGGGCCCTGTTTGGGGTGTTTTCTTGCCTGAGAGCAAGAAGGGAACAGAAGTCTGACATACTCATAGATCTGAAGCCTGCACAGCTTTTACTTCTTTACATGTTGGGCAAGGATGGGTGTCTTGTCTTGCAACCCATGCTGGCCCCCAGGGCTTCTCTTCTTCATTGTGGACATTTGCAACTGGTGCATCTATTTGAAGGGGCACTGAAGATCTCATCCTTGGGGCCTCCTTCCCCACAACATCAGAGGTATCTGGTCAGGAGTGGGAAGTACCAACCCTGCAACTGGCAGAACCCAGGAGGATGGGCATGGAGCCCATCACAAAACCCTCGCCCATTTGTCAAGCTTCTGTGCATAGGGATATTAAAATAGCTAACTTCTGCAATGTCTGATTGCAAAGGCATGCACACACTTACTGAGGCTAAGCATTTCCCACTCACTCATCTATTTTTGTTCTTTGCTTTCCTGCTTTAATTGAGTGTTGTATAAAACTCTGCTTACTCCCATCCCAACGTTATAATAAATACAGTTAACTGTCCGCAGCTCCAAAATCAAATGCAATTTTTATATTACGATGTATAAGCTGACTTACTGATCTGGCATCAAAATATATCTTCTGGAGGGATGGCTCACAGCTCAATGGTAGAACATGGGCCCTGTATTCTTGAGGTCCTGAGTTCAATTCTTAGCACCAAAAGCAATTTCAAATCTTATAGATCACTAACGAGATACAAATAATATTTCAAGCATTGGAATCAATGCTTCTCATCTGAACCCAATTCGCCAACAACAGCAAGTCCTGGATACCCCAACACACCAGAAAAACAAGATTTGGATTTAAAATCACTGGTCATGATGCTGTTAGAGGAACACAAGAAGGACATAAAAAAATCTCTTAAAGAAATACAGGAGAAAATGGATCAAAAGTTAGAAGCTCTTACAAGGGAAACATAAAAATCACTTAAAGAAATTCAGGAGAATATGGGTCAAAAGATAGAAGCAAATAAGGAGGAAATGCAAAAATCACTTAAAGAAATACAGGAGAACTTGGGTCAACAGGCAGAAGTCATGAAAGAGGAAACACAAAAATCTCTTAAAGAATTACAGGAAAACACAAACAAGCAAGTGAAGAACTGAGCAAAACCATCCAGGATCTAAAAACAGAAGTAGAAACAACTAAGAAAGCACAAAGGGAGACAACTTTGGAGAAAGAAAATCTTGGAAAGAAATCAGGGGCCATAGATGCAAATATCAACAACAGAATACAAGAGACAGAAGAATCTCAGATGCCAAAGATACCATAGAAACCATGGACACAACAGTCAAAGAAAATGCAAAAAGCAAAAAGCTTGTAACCCAAAACATTCAGGAAATCCAGGACACAATGAGAAGACCAAATCTAAGGATTATAGGTATAGATGAGAGTGAAGATTTACAACTTAAAGGGCCAGCAAATATCTTCAATAAAATTATGGAAGAAAACTTCCCTAACCTAAAGAGAGAGATGCCCATGATTATACAAGAAGCCTACAGAACTCCAAATAGACTGGACCAGAACAGAAATACCTCCTGTCACATAATAATCAAAAACCCAAATTACTAAACAAAGAAAGAATATTAAAGGCAGTAAGAGAAAAAGGCCAAGTAACATATAAAGGAAGACCTATCAGAATTACACTAGACTTCTTACCAGAGACCATGAAATCTAGAAGATCCTGGGCAGATATCATGCAGACTCTAAGAGAACACAAATGCCAGCCAAAACTACTATACCCAGCAAAAAACTCTCAATCACCATAGATGGAGAAACCAAGATATTCCATGACAAAACCAAATTTACACAATATCTGTCCACAAACCCATCTCTACATAGGATAATAGGGGGAAAACACCAATACAAGGAGGGAAACTACACCCTGGAAAAAGCAAGATAGTAACCTTCTCTCATCAAATCGAAAAGAAGATAACCAATCAAATACAAAAAATAACATAAAAAATGACAGGAAGTAATAATCACTATTCCTTAATATCTCTTAACATCAATGGACTCAATTCCCCAATAAAAAGACAGACGGGATACCTAAACAGGACCCTACATTTTGCTGCATACAGGAAACACACTTCAGTGTGAAAGACAAAAACTACCTTAGAGTAAAAGGCTGGAAGACAATTTTACAAGCAAAGGTCTCAGGAAACAAGCTGGAGTGGCCATTCTAATATCAAATAAAATTGACTTTCAACCTAAAGTCATCAAAAGAGACACAGAAGGACACTTCTTGCTGGTCAAAGGAAAAATACAACAAGAAGAACTCTCAATTCTGAACATCTATGCTCCAAATGCAAAGGCACCCTCATTCATAAAAGAAACTTTACTAAAGCTCAAAGCACACATTGCACGTAACACAATAATTGTGGGTGACTTCACCAGTCTACTCTCCTCAATGGACCAATCAGGAAAACAGAAACTAAACAGGGACACAGTGAAACTAATTGAAACTTTGGACCAATTGGATTTAACACACACACACACACACACACACACACACACACACACACACACACACACACACATATATATAAAACATTTCATCTTAAAGAAAAAGAATATACCTTTTTCTCAGCATCTCATGGTACCTTCTCCAAAATTGATCATATAATTGGTCAAAAGACAGACCTCAACAAATATAAGAAGATCGAAATAATCCCATGCCTTCTATCAGATCACTATGGAGTAAAAGTGGTTTTCAATAGCAACAAAAACAACAGAAAGCCCACATACACATGGAAACTGAACAATACTCTACTCAATGATACCTTGGTCAAGGAAGAAATAAAGAAAAAAATAAAAAAACTTTTTAGAATTTAATGAAAATGAAGGCACGACATACCCAAATCTATGGGACACAATGAAAGCAGTGCTAAGAGGAAAATTCATAGTCCTGAGTGCCTCCAAAAAGAAACTGGAGAGAGCATACACTAGCAGCTTAACGACACACCTGAAAGCCCTGGAACAAAAAGAAGCTAACTTACCCAGGAGGAGTAGAAGACAGGAAATCATCAAACTCAGGGCTGAAACCAATCAAGTAGAAACAAAGAGAACCACACAAAGAATCAACAAAACCAGGAGCTGGTTCTTTGAGGAAAATCAACAAGATAGATTAAACCCTTAGCCAGACTAACCAAAGGGTACAGAGACAGTATCCAAATCAACAAAATTAGAAATGAAAAGGGAGAAATAACAGAAGCTGAGGAAATTCAAAAAGTCATCAGATCCTACTACAAAAGCCTATACTCAACACAACTGGAGAATCTGGAGGAAATGGACAATTTCCTAGACAGATATCAAACACCAAAATTAAATCATGATCAAATAGATCATCTAAACAGTCCCATAACCCCTACAGAAATAAAAGGGGTCATAGAAAGTTTTCCAACTAAAAAAAATCATGGAACCAGATGGTTTTAGTGTAGAATTCTATCAGACCTTCAAAGAAGACCCAACAACAATACTCTTCAAACTATTCCACAAAATAGAAACAGAAGGAACACTACCCAACTCATTCTACAAAGCCACAATTACACTGATACCAAAACCACACAAAGATCCAACAAAGAAAGAGAACTTCAGGCCAATTTCCCTTATGAATATCAATGCAAAAATACTAAATAAAATTCTTGCCACCTGAATCCAAGAACACATCAAAATGATCATCCATCATGATCAATTGGCTTCATCCCAGGGATGCAGGGATGGTTCAATATATGGAAATCCATCAATGTAATCCACTACATAAACAAACTAAAAGAAAAAAACCCCACATGGTCATTTCATTAGATGGTGAAAAAGCATTTGACAAAATTCAGCATCCTTTCATGCTAAAGGTATTGGAAAGAACAGGAATTCAAGGCCCATACCTAAACATAGTAAAAGCAATATACAGCAAACCGGTAGCCAACATCAAACTAAATGGAGAGAAACTTGAAGCAATCCCAATAAAATCAGGGACTAGACTAGGCTGCCCTCTCTCTCCATATCCTTTCAATATAGTACTTGAAGTTCTAGCTAGAGCAATTAGACAACATAAGGCGGTAAAGGGGATACAAATTGGAAAGGAAGAAGTCAAATTATCACTCTTTGCAGATGATATGATAGTCTACTTAAGTGAAGCAAAAAACTCCACCAAAGAACTCCTACAGCTGATAAACAACTTCAGCAAAGTGGCTGGTTATAAAATCAACTCAAGCAAATCAGTAGCCTTCCTATATTCAAAGTATAAGCAGGCTGAGAAAGAAATTAGGGAAATGAAACCCTTCACAATAGCCACAAACAATATAAAGTAACTTGGTGTGACTCTAACCAAACAAATGAAAGATCTGTATGACAAGAACTTCAAGAAGTCTCTGAAGAAGGAAATCGAAGAAGACCTCAGAAAATGGAAAAAATCTTCCATGCTCATGGATTGGCAGGATTAATATAGTTAAAATGGCCATCTTGCCAAAAGCAATATACAGATTCAGTGCAATCCCTATCAAAATCCCAACTCAGTTCTTCATAGAGTTAGAAAGAGCAATTCTCAAATTCATCTGGAATAACAAAAAACCCAGGATAGCTAAAACTATTCTCAACAGTAAAAGAACTTCTGGGGGGAATCAGTATCCCCGACCTCAAGCAGTACTACATAGCATAAAAATTGCAATGGTGTTGGCACAGTGACAGGCAGGTGGATCAATGGAATAGGATTGAAGACCCAGAAATGAACCCACACACCTATGATCACTTGATCTTCAACAAAGGAGCTGAAAACATCCAGTGGAAAAAAGATAGCCTTTTCAACAAATGGTGCTGGTTCAATTGGAGGTCAGCATGCAGAAGAATGCGAATTGATCTACTCTTATCTCCTTGTACTAAGTTCAACTCCAAATGGATCAAGGACCTCCACATAAAACCAGACACACTGAAACTAATAGAAAAGAAACTGGGGAAGACCCTTGAGGACATGGGCACAGGGGAAAATTTCCTGAATAGAACACCAATAGCTTATGCTCTAAGATCAAGAATTAACAAATGGGACCTCATAAAATTACAAAGTTTCTGTAAGGCAAAGGACACCCTCAAAAGGACAAAACAGCAACCAACAAATTGGGAAAAGATCTTCACCAACCCTACATCCGACAGAGGGCTAATATCCAATATATACAAAGAACTCAAGAAGTTAGACCCCACAGAACCAAATAACCCTATTAAAAATGGGGTACAGAGCTAAACAAAGAATTTTCACCTGAAGGAATTTGGATGGCTGAGAAGCACCTTAAGAAATGTTTAGCATCATTAGTCATTAGGGAAGTGCAAATCAAAACAACCCTGAGATTTCACCTCACACCAGTCAGAATGGCTAAGATTAAAAACTCAGGAGACAGCAGGTGTTGGTGAGGATGTGGAGAAAGAGGAACACTCCTCCACTGCTGGTGGGATTGCAAGCTGGTACAACCACTCTGGAAATCAGTCTGGCTGTTCCTCAGAAAATTGGGCATGATAACTCTGGAGGACTCTACTATATCACTCCTGGGCATATACCCAAAGGATTCCCTGGCATGCAATAAGGACACATGCTCCACTATGTTCATAGCAGCCTTATTTATAATAGCCAGAAGCTGGAAAGAACCCAGATGTCCCTCAATGGAGGAATGGATACAGAAAATGTGGTATATTTACACAACGGACTACTACTCAGTAATTAAAAACAATGAATTCATGAAATTCTTAGACAAATGGTTGGAAGTGGAAAATATCATCCTAAATGAGCTATCTCATTCACTAAAGAACAAACATGGAATGCAGTCACTGATAAGTGGATATTAGCCCAGAAGCTCTGAATACCCAAGACACAACTCACATATCAAATGATTCCCAAGAAGAAGGAAGGAGAGGGCCCTGGTCCTAGAAAGGCTTGATGCAGCATTGTACGGGATTGCCAAGACAGAGAACTGGGAGGGGGTTGATTGGTGAATGGGCAGAGGGAAGAGGGCTTATGGGACTTATGGGGAGGGGGGAACCAGGAAAGGAAAAATCATTTGGAATGTAAGCAAAGAATATAGAAAATAATTTTAAAAAAAGGGGAGGGGGAAGAAATCAATGCTTCTCCTACCCCAAACTTCAAAGCTATCGGATAGCTGAAGTACATGTCTTTCTTTCTCAGAGAAAGCTAAGAGTTGGAGGTTCCAACCTCTGCACAGAATTCTGGGTTTCCTAGAGAACTTACTGTTATAGGACATTGGAGCTGAAATATCCATCAACAGAAAGTTGACTCATTCAGCAAGCAGAATCCATTCCAACAGGGTTCAGGACTAATGGCTGCTCCAATCCCAACATTACCAGCCAGGCCAGAGGTGGGAAGTCTCACGTTCTTGCAACTTTCCTCAGGATGGCTGTGTGGCTCGTTGAAGATGGCTGGTTTCTCTTACCATTCCTATTGCACCTCCTCAAGATTAGACTTCTCTGTTCGGACAGCAAAGAAGAAGTGGAGGCAGCAGGTAGAGGTGGCTCAGGAAGGATCTAAGCCAAGGGACAGAACTGCCAATGGCCTCTCAACCTGTTGTTGGAGTCCTGCCACCAAGGCCTTGTTTGCTGCGGTCTGCAGACAGAGTCTGGGGTACAGTGCACCAGGCCTGTGCTATCTCTGGTGTCTCTTCCCTGCAACTGAATGGGCAGGGGCAAAGGGCTTCAAGCAAGGGCAGTTGTAGCACCACTGTGGCAGCATTAACCTACGCATAGGGTGACCACAAAAAGCAGTGAGTTAAACTTTAAGCCTCGCTACTATCTACTGGGAAATACCGATATGATACTCATATTTAGGGGATTGTGGGAAATGGTGCTGGTATTTAAGGAAGGAAAGGACTGCTTTCTTCCCACTCCTCTCAATCTTCCTGTGGGAAGACCTGACTCTTGGGCTTGCTCCTCTGTGAAGGCAGATTTGTGACAGGATGTCTGGCTAACAGCAAGCACTTGAGGTCCCCTGTGTCAGTGTCATTTGTCATTTTTAAGTGTGGGGGAAGCAGATTTCTCTTTGAGGTGATGGTACCTGCAGAGGGGCTTGTGTCAGGGACAACCCACGCTTTTCATTTCAATACCAGAGCAGTTAGGAACCAAGCAGACAAACCTTCCTTCCAAAGGCTGCAATAGATGCCCAGGCTTTCTTCCGCTGCAAGCTGCAATGCATTCAGCTAAATGTAAAAAAAAAAGTGTAAGCTTGATTCTTCACCACATTTTACTATGAACACTTATGGATGGAGAAATTAAGCAAAAAATGCTGAGGAACTTTCCAGTCCCAAAGCATCAGGAGAGGAATATCTGGCTTGAAAAAGCAACCAGGCAGGTCTAGGCAAGCATGTACCAGTGTGATGCAGGCCCCCAGCTCCGTTTTGGCGTTACAGATAAAATCCCTGGAGATATTTCAGTCGGGGACCAAATGGGCACTCAACATGGGGAGCAGAAGGAAGGCTGGCTGGAGAGATCAGGGATGGGAGGTGAGGCTGCGAGTTCCTCCAGTCCCTCCAGGACTCTCTGTCTTCCATGTATTTCTGTCTGCATTCTGAAGAAGTTGAAATCCAGACACAAGCAGCTCATGCAAAGATGGGCTCTGAAGAACCATAAACACTCCGATTGAGAAGCCTCTAGCTGTCTTGATAATACAGACTGCTGGGCTGAGGCAGGGTATTATCTAGTCTCAGTAGGAGGTCTCTGTAGGGGGGCAGTCTCAGGGGGCAGTTACCCTGAAAGAGGAAGCTGATATTGAAACCTTCTGCACACGCAGTCGACATTCTTATTCTGGCCAAGGGAAAGCTTTACCATCCTCTTGGGTCTAAGGCGTTGGTGTCTGGGACAAGGCTGTCATCACGTCAATGATGTGTATTCACCGAAGGCCTCATCCACTCTCCACACAGACCTACCTGAAGGGTCAGATAAATAAATCTGCAAGAAAGCTTCCTTCTTCTAGCAGAAAGATTGGGAAATGGACAGCTCATCAGACAGAATACTTTTTAGTCATGCCCCCTTAACTCCTAGCTGAACACTATAAACTTATCTGGCACCACAGCTGAAGGGAAACCTGTACAGAGAGCCTTAACTCCCACCCCTGTCCTGCAGCAGCAGCAGCAGCAGCAGCAGCAGCAGCAGCAGCAGCAGCAGCAGCAGGAGCAGCAGCAGGAGCAGCAGGAGCAGCAGCAGCAGCAGGAGCAGCAGGAGCAGCAGGAGCAGCAGGAGCAGCAGGAGCAGCAGGAGCAACAGGCACCCTGGATGGTCATTGTTCTTTTGCTAGAGGGCCAAGTGAAAACCAGACAGGGAATGTGGATTCTCATTCCTTCTCAGCACCTTATCCTCTGGCAGGATGGAGGCAGAATGGTGGCAAGATGGCCAGGGACATTTGGACATCTGTCCTTATTCCCTGTCAGAAAGCAGGAAGAAGGTCTTAGAGAGGCAAGACCTGGAGGAGGCCAACCTTCAGACCTACACAGAAAATGGGGAACAAACAACTGACTAGACTCAAAATACCCCAGAAGGTTTTAACTGAAAGGTATTCATGCTCGTGAGCACACACACATACACACACACACACACACACACTCCGCCACCAGAGTTTAGAGGAAACTGGGAGCAAACAAACAAAACAAGCCAGATGCTAGCATCACTACAGGAGATCTGAACAGAAGTAAGCTGACCCCTGACTCCTGCATCTAAACAGGGAAGCAGCACCCAGAGTCCCCTCACAACAGCCCATCGGCCCTGACACACTCAAAGGACACTCATGTAATCCTGCAGTGTTTTCAAACTTCTGATGTGCTACTCTTTGGCATTCAGGGTAATAAATCAATATTCCTAGGCATTCTAAGTTTTCAAAATGATGACATTTAACTCATGCTTCTAATGATCTTCATAGTCTCTAACTGTAATAGTTACATTATATTTTGTTTGTTTTGTTTTGTTTTTTTTGTTTTTTTGTTTTTTGTTTTTTTTTTTTTTTTCTTTCGAGACAGGATTTCTCTGTGTATCCCTGGTTGTTCTGGAACTTGCTCTGTAGACCAGGCTGGCCTGGAACTCAGAAATCTGCTTGCCTCTGCCTCCCAAGTTCTGAGATTAAAGGCACGTGCCACCACTTCCTGGCTAGTTACATTATTTTTAAAGAATAAAAGACACTATGTTTAGCAGTACTTACAAAGAGCAACATCCTAAGGGAATAGCCAATGAAAATAAATTGTAAAAACCCAGTTTTTTTTTTCAATAAGGTAATAGACCCTTTTGGATTCATGTGTGGGATCTGCCCATTTGAGTGTTCATTCGTGTTGAAATTATGGGATAGCTTGAGACAACATTCAGAGGACTTACACAAAAATGTGCATATGTGGGTTTATTTGTTACTCTCCCAAAGCAAGTAGCAAGGGTCCTAGTGGGAGTGCTGGAAGTATGTTGGGGTAAGTTTGTTGGGATCCAGTTAGCTTTCTGTTGCTGTGACAAACTATCAAGACAGACAGGTTAACAGGAGGAAAGGTTCATTTTGGTTTATAGTTCTGGAGGTTTCTGTCTCTGGTCATTTGGACCCATCACTTTGGGCTGTGGCAAAGCAGAACATGATGAGAAAGTGGGAGCAGTGCTCACCACACAGCGTTCGGAAGTAGAGAGAAACAGGAAGGGTCAGGATCCTAACACCCTCTTCCATGGTACGATCCTAATGACTTATCTCCACTAGATCTCGGCTCCTAAGACCCTTACCATCTACCAATAGCCCTATTATCTGGGAACTACACAAGAGTTTGTGGTGCAAGGTATGGTGGTGGGCTTGTATTTAAGGTGTTTGACATTTAAGAGGCAAATCATAGAAGGTTCTAACCTTGGTACATCCTAACTTGAGTTCCCACGTGTAGCTAGTGGAATCGTAAAATCAGTACAGTCACTCTGAAAATTGGTTTGACAGTTATTTCAAAAACTAAACATGCAGTAGGCATATAACTGAATATGCAGAATCTTGTGTCTGAAATCTCTTGGAAGTTTTATTTATAATAATCAAGATATGGAATGACCCAAATGCTCTTCAAAGAGCAAGAGGTTGACTAGATTCTGGACCAAGGAAATTTTACTGAATAACAAGAGGAATGCGCCATTGGCCCCAGCATATGCGACAACCTGAATCTATCTTAGGGATATTAGGTATAAGGAGAACAGCCTGTCTGAGAAGGCTCTGTGTGAGTTCACTGACAGTGTCCTCAGAGTAAAAGTACAGGAAAGTACAGGCTGGGCATTTCCAGGGGACAGGGTAGGTGTGTGTGGATGGTGAGGCTACAGAGATGGGATATGAAGAACATTGGTGGTGACAGAAGGTGAGAGCCTCCTTCCTGTCACCATAACACATGCTGAGATAGTCTGCTTGGGAGGAGAAGTTTACTTTAGTTCACAGCTGTGAGCATTTCAGGTCATCACTGATGGTGCCGCTTGCTTGGGGACGAGTCATCAGGAAGGGAACATATGACGGAGCAAAAGTGCTTACTCCTGCAGGGGAGCATGTGAGCTGTGGTGGGGCACATCCCCGTGAGCTAAGGACTGTCCGCCAGGCCCACCTCTTAATGTTTGTACCTCCTCCCAACAGTGCCACGTGGGCACCAAGCCTGGGTCACGCCAACCTTTGAAGGACGGTCTTTCTCTACGTGTCTCCTCCATTCCATCTCTTCATATTCAGCAATCTTTTCACTTTGGCTTACCAGATTTTTAATGTATGCTTAGATTTCTATTCCCCCTTTTATATTTTACCTTCATTTTAGAACTTTTTCAATACTGGGAAATTTTGTTTGTTTTCCTTTTCTTCCTTAAAAAATGTAGCCTCTTGCTCTTCTCTTCTCTGAAGCTTTCTCTCCACCCCCTCTTTCTTTTCCATTCTTCTATCAAACTCGCTTTCCCTCTTCTCCACTTTGCCCATCTCCTTTCTTTTTTTTTAATTTTTTTTATTCGATATATTTTTTATTTACATTTCAAATAATTTCCCCTTTTCTAGACCCCCACTCCCCGAAAGCCCCATCAGCCCCCTTCCCTCGACCTGTTTTCCCACCCAACCTTTCCCACTTCCCTGTTCTGGTTTTGCCCTATACTGCTTCACTGAGTCTTTCCAGAACAAGGGGCCACTCCTCCATTCTTCTTGTATCTCATTTGATGTGTGGATTATGTTTTTGGTATTCCAGTTTTCTAGGTTAATATCCACTTATTAGTGAGTGCATACCATGACTGATCTTTTGAGTCTGGGTTACCTTACTTAGTATGATGTTCTCTAGCTCCATCCATTTGCCTAAGACTTTCATGAATTCATTGTTTCTAATGGCTGAATAGTACTCCATTGTGTATATATACCACATTTTTTGCATCCACTCTTTTTTTTGGGGGGGGGGGCGGCAGCAGCAGCAGTAGCAGCAGCGGCTGGTCCAGAGGAAGGGCCATCAGCAGTAGAACCAAGCTGACAGGGTCCAGGCAGACCCTGCGCCCACGACCACTGGCCATCGCTGACCAGCCAGGCTGCAAGCAGCGGCGGGTTTACGGCGCCTTTCACCACGCAGAAGCCACATCAGAACTCTGCCTCCTGCCAGTCAGTTACGAGAGACTGGCCTCCATCTTGGTTCTCGGACGCCAGAGAGATCAGACAGACTGAGGTATGCAAATACAACCCGAGACCAACATCGCGGGGGTCTAAGCCCGACGGGCATTGGCCTGCACCCAGGCCCGGGGCTGGTCGAGGGGCCACCGCTGTGCAAACCCGGCCAGGAGGTTGTTTGCCCAGGCCGGCGCGTGCGGGCGCCACTCCCATTTTGCCTACGGGAAGCCAGAGAGTCCTAGCAGGCAAAACCAAACTGGCTAACAGGCATAGCCCGAGGCTGACATAGCTGGGGTCTAAGACGGTCAGGCCCTGGACTGCTCCCAGGCCCTGGGCTGCTTGGTGGGCCATCTGTGTGCAGACCTGGCCAGGAGGTTGTTAGCCCAGCAGACTCTCCAGGCACTCTCAGGGAGCGCACGCATGCCGCCATCCTGGCCACCTGACAGACCCAATTAACACTCACAGCTGAGGGGAACTTTGCTCGGACATTGGCCTGCCAGGCTTTTGCCTAGACTCAGGGCCTGAGCAGTGAGGCTAGCCTTGTGTGCACCAACCCGGTTGGGAGTTCCACTGGCCAGCAGAGTGATCAGTATGCAAAAAAGGTCCCTGCAGCATATACCATCAGCACTCCCTGAAGGACCAAACAGGTACTATCTGGTTCACAGACACAATCTGGGGCAAAGCACACTAGGGCTGCAAGGGCACCCAAGAGGAGGACAGTACATCAGCAGTCTGCAACAGGGGAAACTCTGCCATCCAGTGTTGCAGAAATAACCCTAGAGCCTCTCAGGAGGCTGAAACACTAGCCAGAGACAAGACCAACTAGCTCCAGAGAACAAGATGGCAAAGGGCAAATGCAGGAACGCTACTAGCAGAAATCTAGGCAATATGGCAGCATCTGAACCAAACTCTCCAACATCAGCAAGTCCTGGTTATGCCAACACACCAGAGAAACAAGATTTGGATTTAAAATCACTGGTCATGATGCTGCTAGAAGAACACAAAAAGGACATAAATGAATCTCTTAAAGAAATACAGGGGAACATGAATAAGCTAGAAACCCGTATAATGGAAACACAAAAATCACTTAAAGAAATGCATCCACTCTTCTGTTGAGGGATACCTGGGTTCTTTCCAGCTTCTGGCAATTATAAATAGGGCTGCTATGAACATAGTGGAACATGTATCTTTATTACATGCTGGGGAATCTTCTGGGTATATGCCCAGGAGTGGTATAGCAGGATCTTCTGGAAGTGAGGTGCCCAGTTTTCGGAGGAACCGCCAGACTGATTTCCAGAGTGGTTGTACCAATTTGCAACCCCACCAGCAGTGGAGGAGTGTTCCTCTTTCTCCACATCCTTGCCAACATCTGCTGTCTCCTGAATTTTTAATCTTAGCCATTCTGACTGGTGTAAGGTGAAATCTCAGGGTTGTTTTGATTTGCATTTCCCTAATGGCTAATGAAGTTGAGCATCTTTTAAGATGCTTCTCTGCCATCCGAAGTTCTTCAGGTGAGAATTCTTTGTTTAACTCTGTACTCCACTTTTTAATAGGGTTATTTGGTTTTCTGGAGTCTAACTTCTTGAGTTCTTTAAATATATTGGATATTAGCCCTCTATCTGATGTAGGGTTGGTGAAGATCTTTTCCCAATTTGTTGGTTGCTGATTTGCCCTTTTGATGGTGTTCTTTGCCTTACAGAAACTTTGTAATTTTATGAGGTCCCATTTGTCAATTCTTGATCTTAGAGCATAAGCTATTGGTGTTCTGTTCAGGAACTTTCCCCCTGTACTGATGTCCTCAAGGGTCTTCCCCAGTTTCTTTTCTATTAGCTTCAGAGTGTCTGACTTTATGTGGAGGTCCTTGATCCATTTGGATTTGAGCTTAGTACAAGGAGACAAGGATGGATCAATTCCCATTCTTCTGCATGCTGACCTCCAATTGAACCAGCACCATTTGTTGAAAAGGCTATCTTTTTTCCATTGGATGTTTTCAGCCCCTTTGTCGAGGATCAAGTGGCCATAGGTGTGTGGGTTCATTTCTGGAAAGAAAGAAATCAGAGACTTTTTAGAATTTAATGAAAATGAAGGCACAACATACCCAAATCTTTGGGACACAATGAAAGCAGTGCTAAGAGGAAAACTCATAGCCCTGAGTGCCTCCAAAAAAAAAAAAAAATGGAGTGAGAGCATATACAGAGCATATACTAGCAGCTTAATGACACACCTGAAAGCCCTGGAACAAAAAGAAGCCAATTCCCCCAGGAGGAGTAGAAACCCATCTCCTTTCTTTTCGTATTTGTTTACTGTTCCCGAACTTACCCTAAATCATTTGTAGCTCATTCTACAACAGTTTGGGCCTTTTCAGTTCTGTGGTCATTGGCGATGGATTAGCATACTGTAATTATGTTAACTGTGTCGCTCTATTTTGCATAGTGTGATGTGGCTCTGCTAAGGTAGTTTGTTTCTGTCCTGCTGAGTGGTATGCAAGGGATTTGTACCTTCAAGGCTTAAGCTCCTCAGTAGGAAGATCCCTGTCCTGCTCCAGATCCTGAAGAGATGCTCAAACTGAGAGATGCACAAATTTGCACCCAGAAAGGCCAGGAACGTGGAAGAGCAGAGAAACGTGGGACTCGAAAGATCACCGGGCCTTCTCAGCTGCTGAACTCGGATTCTGAAATAGCAGTGTGTCAGATGAAGACTCAAGTTTTGTGGCAAAAATGATGGATGACCTAAAAGAAGTTACAATCAAGCATATTGATCCAATTCAGGCCCCGGAGACAGAAGTCAGCACCACAGGGGGAGAAGTCAGCGGAATGAAAAAGAAAATCAGCAACAGTACTAATGAAAAAGTCACAACATGGAAGAAAAAGCCAGCAAGGGACTTCGGATTTGAAAAAAAAAATAGAAACGTTGGAAATGGTGAACTCAGTGACTCACACAGAAACACAGGGGAAAATATTAAGAACCAACTTAGAAGAGCAGAAGAAACATATCAGGGGCTGGAGAAGGCTGAGGAGATGCTGTGTTCAGACTTTGGCCCGGAGGCAAGGGGACAGGATATGATCATGACATTTGAGAGCCCCTGGGTATGGATAAGGTTTCAAATGTGAGAATCCAAGACAGACACTGAGACAGACACCAAAGACACAGAAAACATACACTCATATTTAAATGGAGATAGTGCAGAAACATTCTCAAAATGTTTCTCTAGAGAAAGAAATAGGCATTGAGACTCAAGGAGGCATCTGGTGCCTCAGAGAGATGTGGTCAGAGGAGAATACCTCGTGACACACAATAGTGAAGATGCCAAAGGTACAAAGCAAAGGCACAACATTAAAAGCTGCAAAGGGAAAATGCCAGCTCTCCGACAGAGGCAGAATCATCAGCCTAGCACCAGCAGCCCTTGAAGTTAGGAAACCATGGAAACCAGAGAACCACCAGCCATTCCCTTTGAGTCAAGATTTCTCCTTGACCTGGAGCTCTCCATATAGGCTACCCTGGCTGGCCACTGAGGCCCAGGGATCTACTTGATTCTGCCTCCCTAGTGCTGGAATGGAAAGTGTGCACCGCCACACCCAACCTTTTTATGTAGGTTCTGTGGATCAACCTCAAGACCTACTGTGTGCAAGGCAAATCTTTGTAGACTGAGCTCTGCCTCCCCCAGCCAGCCCAGAAAGGAAGAGATCTCCAGAGAGGTGGGAAATGGAAAGGGAAATACATGGGATAGGAAAGCAGAAAGGAGACTGTCAGGGAAGCGACGCGTCTGGGGGAGAGAATCAGGGACTGAATGAGAACAAAGCCCTGTAACACATATGCATGAACAGGATGGAACCCACTACTTTGTATGCAAAACATAAAAAAAAATTACAAAGCAGAAAGAAACAAAACATTCACGGGTATTTCCAGATATCCTTCCGGGAGCTGGCATTTCCACACATTCTGTATTTGTTGTTAGTGGTGTTATCTTATCCAAGGGAGCCTTGCTGCCTACTGGTGGGGTCTTCAGCTTGTACAGCTAGACAAACTGTGCCCCAGTTTTCTCTCCTCTATTTAGTGCCCGTGTGTCTTTACAAAACCTGCCCTTTGCGTCCCTGCTGGAACACAGAGGGAATCACAGTCTACCTCCTTAGCACTGTCAGTGGGAAGGAAATTGGATCACAGCAAACCATTGCATTGTGTTAACGTCAGTAGCCTGTAACTTGGGCTCCGTGACCTTAGAGTCTCACATTGGAATCCACACTCAAACCCACTGAGGACATGGCTGCCAGACTTTTCCTCGTTGAGATGGTGAGTGTACAAAGAAGACTTCTCAGGGGAGATACCACAGCACGGCTAATGAACGTTGATGTGTTTTCAATGTGTCAGAAATGGACCCTTCATTTAAAGTTTCTTGTTCAAATCACCTAAAAGCAAAGCGAAAACCAGCAATAGAAATACAATTCAATTGCTTCCAGAGACTCCACCATTGTCAGGAAGCCATGGATTGTGGCGTTTAGGGTGAGGATGCTCATGGGCTGTCACCTAGCTGTCCAACAAACACTCCTAGCCTCCAGCTCAGGGGTGTTTCCCCTGACTGTGACAAGTCCCAGCCTCATACTGTTATCATCTCCATAAACACTTTGCCAACCTCTGATGCTCACCCGGTAGAGCTAACCATGTCAGGAAATGTATCTGTCTGTCTCTTTCTCTCTGTTTCTGCCTCTCTCTGTCTCTCCCTGACACACACACATACAAGCACCAATACGATAGCAGGTTAACATTTTGCAAAACAAATTTAACAACTTCTGTAAAATCTTTCAAAGAGACCATTGTGTGAACATCAATGACTCCTTGAGTAGGGGAATTAAGAGAAAATGTAGAACCCAGGTATAGTATCCCAACTCCCAGCAGCCTTAGGGGCTCATCATGGCCTTTTATATGGTATCAAAAGCCTCTTCTTCACATACCTCAAGCTTGCTTCTGCCCCATCTTAACAAACAGAAGTCTGCCCTCAGGGTTAGGTGCTGCTAGTCTGTCAAAGGCATGCCTTAGTGAGGAGCTTTTGTGATGGACAAGGGGCTGCTCAGCCTGAAAGGCTTTATTCCAGAACGAGGGTTACACATCAAAAAGGACTTGTCTGCTCTGAAGTTTGCAAGCTGCCACATATTCCTATTGTTGGAGGTGCATTGTCTAGTACTGATGCTCGTGTAATCCTGCCACAGAGGAACCCCTGAGGTCCAGGTCACTTCAAGTGATATGTGAACCACAACGAAAGCTAACTTCCTGAGTACCCATTCCTCAAGTATCTAGGCCATCAACAAATGCGCTATTGAACAGGGTTTGTATCTCTTAGAGAGAATATCTTCACACTGCAATGCCGAGGCAAGAAAAGACCGGTTCAGAACCAGACCTGCATTCTCTCCTCTGAGTCTCATATGCCAACATGAGATTACTCCCTGTTGAACAGCTTCAGAGAGACTTTAAGGGATTCCAGTACAGATGGGAAACCTACGAAGTGTTCCTGCGGCAGAGTTCCAAATATGTAATCAACATGGAAAGATGGAGTCTTATTTTTAGGACCATTAAGTATTTGCAGAATAAGTAGCAAAAATAACAGAAGTCCAAGATAGGATCAAAATTAAAGGGAAAACCATGCCATCTGACTCTCAAGGGGAAGGAAGACCTCGAATATGTAGAAGATCCAGCAGGCTATCAAGAATTACACAGCAGAGCAAAATAGGGACAGAACCTTTTATACATATATCGGGAATTTGCCCAGATTAAATCAGAGAATAGAAGGTTAGGGACACAGGTGTAGCCATGGGTGATAAAATACCTTGGCAGAAACAGCCAGTCAGCTTGAAGTAAAAGGTAAATTAAGAAGACCCTTGATAGTGACCCAAAGACATTTCCTGAAGGAGATTTCTGTGCCAGAGAAAGATGAGGCTGGAATGACTTACCTTTTCATTCAATGGAGATTAATGAATGTCAGGAGCGTTTGGGAGGAGCAATGGAGTTCCTGGAGATTGGGATGTGGTTTGAGTTAACCTTGTTAACACATGGTTTAGATTTAAAATTTCAATCTATGTATTGACAGCTTGGATCCCAGTGAAGCAACATTCAGAGTTGGGGCTTTGGAGATACATGGATCAAAGGGGTTTTAAGCTCATCAGTGGATTCTCCAATTGTGGGCTCAAAGCTTAATGGGCTTTTAGGAGGTGGATAAAACTTTACTAGACGAGACACAGTAGAAAGGTTGGGTCCCTGGTGGGAAGAGGGTTTGGAGGAATTCTTTGCTCCACTTTACTATTGTTTTAGTCAGAGTTCTCTAGAATCATAGAACTTACATAATGTCTCTCTATATTGAGGGAATTTATTGTGATGACTCACAGTCTGTAGTCCAACTAACCCAACAATGTCAGCTGTGAATGGGAAGTCCAAGAATCTAGTAGTTGCTCAGGCCCACAAGGGCCTGTTTCAGCTGGTCTTCTGTAGAAGTAGGTTCCAACAGAAGTGCTGGCAGGCGAAGAAGAGTGAATCTTTCTTCTTCCAATGTTTTATGTAGGCCTCCAGTAGAAGGCGTGGCCCAGATTAAAGGTGTGTACCACCACGCCTGGATCTGGGACTGCTTTGTCCCATGCTGACCTTGAACTCAGAGATCTTCTTGCCTCAGTCTCCTGGATTAAAAGCATGTACTACCTTGCCAGGGCCTAAGCTTTTCATGGCCACTATGCCTCAAGATCTCCATGTCAAGATCCAGGTCAGAAGCCTGTGTCTTGATCTAGATCACAGGTGTACCTTCCAATTCTGGATTGTAGTTCATTCCAGATGTAGTCAGGTTGACAACCGGGATAGCCACTATAACCATCATCTCTCTATTTCTGCTCCAGAGATGCTATGTAATTGTGCTCCAGGCTATGCCCCTGCTACTATGCTCTGCCTCTCCATAGACTCCGAAACAATTGGGACAAGTGACCTTGGACTGAAACCCTAAATCAAACAAATCATTCTTTTAAATTGATCTCTCTCACGTATTTCATCACAACTAACTGACACACCATGTGTCGAACATCATAAAAGAGCCAGGATGTAGGCAGAGACTTGAATACTTAGCTATAGGAAACTTGGCTGTGTACTGATAGAGAGGCTGCAATTTTTTAATGAGATTAGCATGATTAAGAAAAGGCATGTTCTGTACTGGACAAAGGGAAGGGTGCCCCTTAGGGTATGACCCAGTCCAGCTAGGCTTCCAGTGTGTGAAAGAGAGCCTAAAGCATTTTCTGCTCCCAGAAAGTAATTCAATAAAAATGTTCCAGTTAATGTGATTCAAGGGATTCCATCGTAAACTGGCACCCAATCTTGGCAGTGCCATCTGTGTGGTCATCCACTTTAGCATGTCTGTTGGTGTTCTCATTCAGCTCATGTTTAGGCAGTCAGATTAGTGAGACTTAAGTATAGCTTCTGACATTCCTAAGAGACACAAACTCACAACAAACTCCGTTCCTCTGGCTCTTAGAATCCTCTAGTTCTCGCTTTCTCAATGATCTCTGAGTCTTATGTGCAGGAGTCGTGTGTGTGTGTGTGTGTGTGTGTGTGTGTGTGTGTACATATATATCCATTGGCATTGAGCTCTGCATTTTAACTGGTAATAATCTCCTTCTGTTGCAAAGAGATGTCGCCTTGACGTGGAGTGAAGACGACATGTATCTGTGGTTATAAAGACAGATGTTTAGAACATAGTGAAATAGTGGTTGTTGATTCCCTTCCAAGTCGCATGGCTTCAATTGCCATGGGTAATTGTCTAAGTTTACCACACCAGGCAGGATTTCCCTCTTTTTGGGTAGATCTTAAGCCAATTAGGGAAGTGCTTGTTACTGCCAAGCAATGCATAGCACCACTGCAGCCTTAGGTTGTCACTTGATGTTGGTCGTTCTTGTGGTTCGTAGGCGTCCGAGCTGGGTAGGACTGTTAGTCACCTCCTTCCTTCGGATGCTTGCATGGCGTCTTCTGGTTTCATGAAGGCTAGACCTCAGGGAGGAGGCTTTTAGATGAGTTCCAGCTCAGTGGTCTCTGGGCTCTGTGTCTGAAGTTCACGGTGTCAGCAAGCGAGGACAATGATAACAGCAGCGGCAATAGCTTGAAATATTTCAGGAGCCTTTCTATGACCCGGATGAAGGACCCAAGAGAGGACTTCTCATGCTTGGTGTTAGGGTTTTTGTTAGGTGGTCTTTAGCTTTTAGAGGGATCATAGTCATCACAGATGATAAAGTTTTATTTAAACTCTTTGCGTGTGCTTATTCACACTTACATGCATTATAAATATTTTTAGGTAGATAGTTATTGTGATTCCTTTTGATTATCACAAACATCTTCACTGTTATTTTACCCTTCTGGATTTAACTCTTCCCAGTTTGAGCAGCCTCTTATTTCTTCCCCCTTGTCCCATCAAATCACATATACCCTGTTAACCCCCTCACTTCTGATTTATACCCCAGAGATGGTCTCTTTTTTTTTTTTAATATTTTTTTTATTCGATATAATTTATTTACATTTCAAATGATTTCCCCTTTTCTAGCCCCCCCACTCCCCGAAAGTCCCGTAAGCCCCCTTCTCTTCCCCTGTCCTCCCACCCACCCCTTCCCACTTCCCCGTTCTGGTTTTGCCGAATACTGTTTCACTGAGTCTTTCCAGAACCAGGGGCCACTCCTCCTTTCTTCTTGTACCTCATTTGATGTGTGGATTATGTTTTGGGTATTTCAGTTTTCTAGGTTAATATCCACTTATTAGTGAGTGCATACCATGATTCACCTTTTGAGTCTGGGTTACCTCACTTAGTATGATGTTCTCTAGCTCCATCCATTTGCCTAAGAATTTCATGAATTCATTGTTTCTAATGGCTGAATAGTACTCCATTGTGTAGATATACCACATTTTTTGCATCCACTCTTCTGTTGAGGGATACCTGGGTTCTTTCCAGCATCTGGCAATTATAAATAGGGCTGCTATGAACATAGTAGAGCATGTATCCTTATTACATGGTGGGGAGTCTTCTGGGTATATGCCCAGGAGTGGTATAGCAGGATCTTCTGGAAGTGAGGTGCCCAGTTTTTGGAGGAACCGCCAGACTGATTTCCAGAGTGGTTGTACCAATTTGCAACCCCACCAGCAGTGGAGGAGTGTTCATCTTTCTCCACATCCTCTCCAACACTTGCTGTCTCCTGAATTTTTAATCTTAGCCATTCTGACTGGTGTAAGATGAAATCTTAGATGGTCTCTTTTTAATCTCATGTTTTCTTCAGTTACTCTAGGATATATACTACATGTGAACATATGGAACTAGGAGACTCAGTTGAGAAAGAATGAGCAACATTTATCTTTGTGGGCATGGGCTATCCCACTCAATATGACCTTTTCTAATTCCCTTCATTTACCGGCAAAGTTCACGATTTCATGTTCCTCACAGCTGAATAGCATTCCATAGCATACATGTGCAGTATTTTCATTATCCACCAATCCGGTAGGACATTTAGGTTGCTTCCATTTCCTAGCTATTGTGAATAGAGCAGCAATGGGCATGGTGGAGGCTGGGGTCTCTGGAGTAGAAATTGGGTCCTTTGGAGCACATGTCCATGTGATATGGCTGGGTCATAATGTAGATTTACTTTTAGATTTTTGAAAAGTATTCACACTGATTCCCAACATGGCTGCACAAGTTCGTAATCTCATCGACAGTGAATGGGTTAGGGTTAGGGTTACAGTTAGGGGTATATTCTGCTTATTTGAGTTCCTTATATATCATAATATGGATATTAATCATTTCTCAGATGTATAGTTTGTGATATGTGATGTATGTATGTATGTATGTATGTATGTATGTATGTATGTGTGTATGTGTACATGGCAAGAGCTTTCTCCCATTCTGTGGGACCTTTCTTCACACTCTTTGGTTTTATGAAGTCCACTTGCCACTCGCTGCCTCACTGGACCCCTTTAGCAGTTGCTGCCAGTCTCCTTGTTGACCTTAGACATTATGACTGGATCAAGACAAAATCTCAAAGTTCTTTTGATTTGCCTTTTACTAATTGCTAGGGACAAATAGATTTGGAGATATTTCTTAGCCATTTTTCTTTTCTCTTTTCTCCTCTTCCTCCTCTTCTACTTCCTCCTTCTCTTTCTGATCCTCCTCCTTCTTGTAGATAATTCTCTATTCAGATCTCAGGCCAATTTTTTAATAAGTCACATGTTTTTTGACTCTTTGTTTTGTGTTTTGTGTTTCTTATATATTCTGGATATTAATCCTCTGCTAGATGTATACTTTGTATATACATACATACATATATACACACACATACAGGTCTATACATACATATACATATATCCATACATATACACATGCATACATGCATACATATACACATACACACACACACACACACACACACACATGCACACAGCAAAGGTACAGATTCTCTCTCATTCTGTGAGCTTCCTCTTCATCCAGTTGATTGTGTCATCAGCTGTGCAGAATCTTTTGGTTTCTTGAAGTCCCATTTGTCAATTGTCAGCCTTAATACTTGGGCAAAGGGAGTCCGATCAGAGAGTTCTTTCCTACACCAACATCATGTAGGTGCCAGGTTTCTTTCTTCTGGTAGTTTCAGTGTTTCAGATTCCATGTTTAGGCCATTGATCCACTTGGAGTTAGGCTTTGTGCAAGGTCCCATTTCATTCTCTTGCACGTGGTCAGCAATTTCCCTAGTGTCATTTGTTGAAGACGCTTTTTTTCCTCCCATGTACATTTTGCCATTTTTGTTGAATATTAAATGGCTGTGGTTATATGTACTGGTGTTTGGGTCTTTGCTTTTGTTTCATTGGTCTTCCAGGTCTGTTCCATATTAATTCATCAGTATATCTCTACAACATGTCTTCGAGCTGGAATTATCCCTGCAGTCCAGCATTGCTCTGTTTGTTCAGGATTGTTTTAGCTCTCCAGAGACTTTTGTGGTTTCATACAAATTTTATTTTTTCTATTTACCTAAAGACTGAAATGAGGATTTTGATTGAGACTACATTAGATCTGTAAGTAGCTTTTGGTAAAATGGTCATTTTTACAATATTAATTCTACCAATCCATGAACATAGAACTCTTAATGTTTTTGTGCCTTTCACTATCTCTTTCTTAAGAGGTTTAAAGTTTCCATTGTAGTGATCCCTCAGTCCTTTGGTTAGGTTTATTTCTAGATACTTTATTTTCTCTGAGGCTATTATGAATGGGAGTGTGTCCATGATCTCTTTTTTGTAGGTTTGCTGTTGGTGTATAGAAAAGCTATTTGTGCATCTTGATTCTGTATCCTGCCATATTGCTGAGTTAAAAAAAATAATTTCTAGAAGTTTTCTTGTAGGATTTTTGAGATCTCTAATGTTTAATATGTCATCTGTAAAAAGAGGGTTGAACTGTTCTTTTTCTATTTGTATCCTTTCTTCTTGTCTTATTGCTCTAGCTAGTGTTTTGAACATAAATTAAAAAGGAGCAGGTTAGCAGATGCCGCATATCATTCCTAATTTCGGTAGAACTACTTTGAGTTTTTCTCCATTTAGAATGATATTGGCCATGTGTTTCTTAGATACATACCTTTTACTATGCTGAGGTATGTTCCCTTTAGTCTTAAACTCTCTAAGACTTTTATCATGAAGACATGCTAGGTTTTGTCCAAGGCTTTTTCTGTACCCATTGAGATAAACATATGCTCCTTATCTTTAAGTCCATTTATGTGGTTTATTACATTTATTGACTTTGTATGTTGACTTATCCCTGCAGTCCAGGGATAAATCCAACTTGGCCCTGGCAGATAATCTTTTTGATGGATGTTTGTATTCTGTTTTCAACTATTTTATTGAGCATTTTTAAATCTATGTTCATCAGGGATATTGGTCTGCAGTTTTCTTCCTTTGTTGCTTCTAACTGATTTTGCTATTAGAGTGATCCTGGCTGCATACAAGAAGCTTTGAAATGCTCATTCTCTTTCTATTATTATTTTTTGTCTGTTTGTGGATATTTTGTTGAACATGTTTTTAATCCACATATACTTGTAGTTTTCTTTATTGCGTGTTTTTGCTGGTTTTGATATTAGAATGTCTCTTATTTACTTTTCTATTGCTGTGAAGAAACACCGTGTCCATAGCAACTTATAAAAAAGTGGTCAATTGGGGGCTTGCTCACCTTTTGGAGGGAGAAACCATGACCATCACTGCAGTGAGAAAGGCCACAGGAGGCAGGCATGGAGCCGGAGCAGTAGCTGAGAGCTCCTATCTGATGAGAATAGCCTATCTGACATGTGGGCTTTTGAAACTTCAGATCCCACTCCTAGAGACATACATCCAACAAGGCCACACCTCCTAAACTTTCCCCACACAGTTTTACAACTAGGAACCAAGCACACAAATGTATGAGCTTGTGGGGACCATTCTCACTTAAACTACTGAAGAGTGATGCTGATTTCACAGACGTCTTCTATGTTTATTCTTTTGAATTGTTTGAGAAGAATTGGCTGTAGATCTTTGAATGTCTGTTAGAATTCTGTCCTGGACTTTTTAAAAAAATCCTACCCTTGGAGGATTTTTATTATAATTTCAATCTCATTTGCTATGGGATTGCTATTTAGGCTGTTTAATTCTTCTTAGTTTAATTTTGATAGCTTGTATAAATCTGGAAATTCATCTATTTCTTTTAGGTGTTCCAGATTAATGGAATACAGTTTTATTTTTAATATATTCCCTTGTAATATTCAGAGTTATTTGGTGTTTGTTGTAACATTTCCTTATTCATTTCTGATTCTGTTAATTTTGTTTTGCTTTTTCCTTTCTTTTGGTTAGTCAGTCCAAGAATCTGTCAATTTTGTTTATTTTCTCAAAGAACCAGCTTTTAGATTCACAAATTCTTTGTATTATTGTTTGATTCTATTACATTAATTTCTGCTCTGATTTTTGTTACTTTTTATTCTCAAGTGCATTTGGATTTCTTTGTTTTTCCATTTTTTCCAAATGAATCATTAATTTATTTATTTGTGTTCTTTCTGAAGTTTTAATGTAGGCAATTAGAGATCAGGATTTCTCCTATAGCACTGCTTTTAGTGTGCCCCAGGGGCCTCTTGTGTTATATTTTCATTTAGTTCAGAGAAACTTCTATCTCTTTCTTGATTTCTTCTTCGACTCATTCAGTAATGAGTTCTTTAATAGTTTGTGTATTTACTAGAGGTTTATTTTCTGTCAATTTTAAGTTTTATTGCATTGTGTTCAAATAGGATACACTGAGTTGCTTCAATCCTTTTTAATTTGTAAAGATTTATCTTGAATCCCAGAACTGGTCTATTTTACAGAGATTTCCATGTGCTGCTAAGTAGAATGTATTTTTTGTTGTTTAGATCTATAGAAATCTATCAGGACTTTTTGGTGTATGATGTCAATTAATGTAGATTTTGTCCAGATGATTTGCTTATTGAATAAAGTGTATTAAAATCACCTGTTAGTGGGTTGATATTAATTCGTGTCTTTAAATCCAGTAGTACACCTTTAACGAAACTGAGTGTACCAGAGTTTTGTGCATGTATGTTTATAATAGTAATATCTTCTTGGTTAACTTTTCCTTTGATTAGAATACAATATCACTCTTCATCTCTTCTGATTTGCTTTAGTTTGAAGTCTGTGTTTTCGGATATTAGGATTACATAACCTATTTTGTTTCTTGACCAATTCATTCTGCCTATGTTTCTTGATTGGAGAACTGAGGTTACTAAAATTTGAGTTATTACTGATGTGTGTGTTAATTGAGATAATCGTGTTCTTGATTTTGGGTGCTGCTGTTTGTGTCCTCAGTGGTGCTTGGTGTTAAGTTGGCTTTGCTTTCCTTTGCAGTGTCTCTTGGCTATGGCCCTTTCTCTCTTCAACCAAAAATACTTCTTGTATTTTCTTTAGGTTTGGTCTGATGGATATAAAATTTCAAAAGCTGTTTATCATTGAAATTTTTCTTTTCTTTCAACTATGGTAGGTAGTTTTGCTGGATATATTAGTGTAGGTATATGGTCTTTTAGGACTTGTAATGCATTGATCTTCAGTTTTCACAGCCTCCACTAAGAAATCAGCTGTAATCCTTTATTTTTTCTTTTTATACTTATGTTTTTTTTTTTCCAACAAATAACTTACTGTTTTAGTGATGACATGCCATCGGACTTTCTTTTCTGGTCTTGTCTATCTGGTCTTCTGTGTGCTTCTTGACCTGTATGAATATGTCTCTTCTTAGTTTGGGAAGTTTTCTTCTATGACCTTGTTGAAGGTCTGTTTTATGCCATTGAGTTGGAATTCTTTCTCTAATCTTTGTGTATAATTCTAAACTTTGACCTTTTCATGGTGTCCTGCATTTCCAATATGTTCTTTTCTTGTGCTTACATTTTCTTTTCTATTCCTTGCTTATTTGATTTAGATCTTCTGCTTTATCTTTGAGTCCTGATATACTATTTTGCTTGCTCCATTCTTCTTGTAAGACTTGCCTTTGAGTTTTCTACCTGAGCTATTAAATTTTCCAGTTCCATCCTCATTTCAGCTTGAATCCTTTACAATGCTTCTATTTCTTTGTTGAACTCTATTCCCAAGTCCCCGATTGCCTTCATCAATTCCATCAGCTTTATGCTTGTGTTTTCTTGAACATCACTCATGCATTTATCCCCCTTAACTCCTTTTTTCTTAATTTAATTGGGATTTTGTTCTCCTTTCCTTTCTTTCTTTTCCTTTCTCTCTCTCTCTTTCTTTTCTTCCTCCTCCTCCTTCTCTTCTTTTGTTTTTGATCCTTTCTAAACTTTTTGAATTCTTTGATGAAATTTAGATTGTTCTTTTGAATCCTGTGTCTATTTACATGGATTCGCCTAGGTATTTCTCGTTGGCAAACATTTTACAGGACTGGTAGATTTTGGACAGCATATACTGACCTGATCCTTCATATTGTTTGTCCTTTTGCAGTGAGATTTGGATGTGTGGACTTCTTTTGTTAATTCCATGTCTGATACAAACAGAGCAAGTTGAGGCAGAATAGAGGGTGTGAGGACAGATTTGTCTAGAAGTTGGAAATAGTTTAGGTAGGATGAAGCCAGGTGAACAGAACAGGCTATCCCTGGTGTCAGGATGATTCAAGCCTAGAGTGTGGTGGTGGATAGGGCTGGGTAGAAAGCTTCAATTTGGCATGGGAGGGATCTATGGATCGGGAAGCAGGCAGAACAGGTCCTGATAGGAGTTTAAGAGTTGGTTGCAGTGCAGGCAGGAGTTGCCAGATAGATCAAGACATTATCTATCCAAGTTAGATCTTGAGGATTGGGCAGTGTGTGCAATGGGGAGAGTCAGGCTGACTCACGGGGCTAGATGCTAGAGAAGCTGTAATGTGTTTTTACCTGAGCTGAGCCAACATAGGCACCGTGCCCAGGAGCCTCCAAAACTGTGGGCCAAATAAGCCTCTGTAAGCAGCTAGCTTTTGTAGTGATAAAAGAAAATAAAAATAGACCAAGACAATGTCTCTGTCTGTCAAAAAATGTCTTCTGGGCCTGGAGAGATAGCTTAGTCACTGAAGTGCTTCCCATGTAAACACGAGGCACCCATGTTTAACAACCAGAGCCCAAGTAAAGCTAAAGAAGGAGAGGGGCAGGCTTGTAATCTCAGACTGGGTAGATAGAGACACAAGGATCCAGGGCACTCATTGAGCCTAAACTAATTGGTAACCTCCAGGTCCTAGTAAGAGACACTGCCTCAAAAAAAAAAAAAAAAAAGAAAGCAGATAGACGGATTCAGAATAAAGACACTGGGGGTTGACCTACACACACACACACACACACACACAACACACACACACACACAACACACACACTCACTCACACACACACAAAGACACACACACAGACACAGAGACACACACACACACAAACAGACACACATCACATACAAACACACACACATACACACACACACACACCACATACCCATACTCATACCCATACATGCTCCGTCACTTCTTGTATTTTCTTTTTTTAGAGCTCCAAAGAGGGAGGTCATTATGATGGTTTGTAAATGCTTGGCCCAGGGAGTGGCACTATTAGGAGGTGTGGTCTTGTTGAAATAGGTGTGGCCTTGTTGGAGGAAGTGTGGCACTGTGGGTGTGGGCATTAAGACCCTACTCCTGGATGCCTGGAAGTGAGTATTTTACCAGCAGCCTTCAGATGAAGATGGAGAACTCTCAGTTCTGCCCACACCATGCCTGCCTGGACTATCATGCTCCCACCTTGATAATGGTGAATCTCAACCTGTAAGCCAGCCCCAATGAAATACTGTCCTTTATACGACTTGCCTTGGTCATGGTGTCTGTTCATAGCAGTAAAACCCTAACTAAGACAATCATTTCTGGGCTGATTCTGAACTTTTGTAATTCAAAGTCCCAGAAAGGGGAAGTTGTGGAGTTTTAAACTGACTTTATTACCAGCTGGAAAAGTCTGGAAGAGCAAATAGAGAAGAAACCTCGTGCAGTGACAGGAGTAGGAGACAAATGAGGAGGGTTTGTTTGCCAGCAGTATCTTTATGGCAGTGATCCCCTGTATGACACTAAGAAAAAATAGAGAACCTGAGACAGTTTGAACATGTAAGTGGGTACCTGTGCACATTCCGTTGAACAAGGCATCACCCTGATAAACTCACACTTGTACAGTGGTACAGATATGTCCACACTAGTCAGTTGTGCAGGTAGGTATGCCCACACTTGTGTGTTGTGTATTGACTCTGATGACAAAGTTCTGAATCAACCTACCTGGCTATCAACCAAGGACTATTACAGTGAGTATAGAAGACCCTGTGCAAGAGATACAGCTATTTAAATAGAAGGGCATTGTTTTCATTTTATCTGTATGAATGTTTTTCTTCCATATGTGTAAGAGTATGTACTACACATGTGTCTAGTACCTATAGAAGGTAGACGAGGCCATCAGATGCCCCAGAACTGGAGTTACAGACAGCTGTGAGCTGTCGCGTGGGTGCTTTGAATCAATATGGGGTCCTCTGGAACAACTGTACATGTTCATTACTGTTGCAGATTTGGTCTAATGCTGCTTATATTATGTTAATTTGGTCCCATAAATTGCACGAGAATCCACTTGTCTGCACACATAAGATGCCAAGGGTCCCTGCCCCCAGTTGGTTTTGATTGGTAAATAAAGTTGCTGGCAGCTAATGGCTGGGCAGGGAGACAGAGGCAGGACTTTAGGATTCCCGGGTAAGGGACTGAGGAAGAGAAGGAAGAAGATAGCCACCATGCCAGGGAAGGAGAGGAGACATCATGCCTGAGAGGTGCTGGACAGAGAGACACACAAAGAGCCGGGAAGAGCAGCCCTGGGGAGCCCCCGACTGGGTCTAGGGCAGCAGAGATGGGATATAGATTTTAGTAAGTAATAACTCAGGGATATCGGAGAGGAGTATGTTAGCCACACGGAGGTTTGGAAGTGGCTCAGCTATTGAGCTGTTTAAGGCATATTAAAATATATGCCTCTGTGTGTGTGTGTGTGTGTGTGTGTGTGTGTGTGTGTGTGTGTAGGCAAATCCCTTCCTCAGGACACATGGACATTGGGAATATGGGACAAAGGTGAAAAGCCAACAGACTTTCACTATGCACCTCTATAACTTTCACTGCCCCTGGTTATTCCTCCAAAAAAGAACTTAATGTGTTGTTGCTTGCTTTCTTTAAAAAAAGAATAACATTCTCAATGACTCAGAAGCTCTGTTCCCTCTAATTTTCTGTTTGCCAAGTAGAGGCTGACAGCTGAGGGGGCGAAGGCAGGGGCAGAGGGGGAGGGATCAGTGGCGGGGCAGGAGCGCTGGTGGAAGGGCAGGGGCAGGGGCAGGGGCGCAAGGCTGCCCCTTCAGCGCCTTTTGAGGCTACACAAATCATAAGGCTTTCTCTCATTTCAGCATCCTCTTTCTGCCTGTTTCTTGGGTGTGGTTAAACTTAGTGCGTTTGGATGTCCCCAGGAACACCACTGAATGGGTATGGGGATGTTAGCTTTCTCACATGGGAGCAGATACCTGAAAAGATCCTCTTTGAAACGTTTGTTTTGCTTGCTTCTCAAGGTCGCAGTTCACGGTCAGTGAGGTGTTGCTTTGAGCACAGTGAACAGAATTCCTCACTTCACAGCAAGTAAGTAAAAGAGAGGCAGAGGGAGGGTGTGGGTCCCAATATCCCAATCAAGGGCGTGTTCAAAATACTTCTGAAAACCTCTCACCAGGCTCTACTTCTTTTTTTATTTTCTATATTCTTTGTTTACATTCCAAATGATTTTCCTTTTCCAGGTTCCCCCATCTCCATAAGTCCCATAAGCCCTCTTCTCTTCGCCCATTCCCCAGTCAACCCCCTCCCATTTCTCTGTCCTGGTACTCCCCTACAATGCTGCATCAAGCCTTTCCAGGACCAGGGCCCTCTCCTTCCTTCTTCTTGGGAATCATTTGATATGCTAATTGTGTCTTGGGTATTCAGAGCTTCTGGGCTAATATCCACTTATCAGTGACTGCATTCCTTGTGTGTTCTTTTGTGATTGGGTTACCTCACTTAGGATGATATTTTCCAGTTCCAACCATTTGCCTAAGAATTCCATGAATTCATTGTTTTTAATTGCTGAATAGTATTCCATTGTGTAAATGTACCACATTTTCTGTATCCATTCCTCCACTGAAGGACATCTGGGTTCTTTCCAGCTTCTGGCTATTATAAATAAGGCTGCTATGAACATAGTGGAGCATGTGTCCTTATTGCATGCCAGGGAATCCTTTGGGTATATGCTCAGGAGTGGTATAGCAGGGTCCTCCAGAAGTGTCATGCCCAATTTTCTTAGGAACTGCCAGACTGATTTCCAGAGTGGTTGTACCATCTTACAATCCCACCAGCAGTGGAGGAGTGTTCCTCTTTCTCTGCATCCTCACCAACACCTGCTGTCTCCTGAGTTTTTAACCTTAGCCATTCTGACTGGTGTGAGGTGAAATCTCAGGGTTGTTTTGATTTGCATTTTCCTAATGACTAATGATGTTGAACATTTTTTAAGGTGCTTCTTAGCCATTCGAAATTCTTCAGGTGAAAATTCTTTGTTTAGCTCTGTACCTCATTTTTTAATAGGGTTATTTGGCTCTCTGGAGTCTACCTTCTTGAGTTCTTTGTATGTATTGGATGTTAGCCCTCTGTCGCATGGCATGTAGGGTTGGTGCAGCAAAATGGCTGGTTATAAAATCAACTCAAGCAAATCAGTAGCCTTCCTATACTCAAAGGATAAGCAGACTGAGAAAGAAATTAGGGAAATGACACCCTTCACAATAGCCACAAACAATATAAAGTATCTTGGTGTGACTCCAACCAAACAAGTGAAAGATCTGTATGACAAGAACTTCAGGTCTCTGAAGAAGGAAATTGAAGAAGACCTCAGAAGATGGAAAAAATCTTCCATGCTCATGGATTGGCAGGGTTAATATAATAAAAATGGCCATCTTGACAAAAGCAATATACAGATTCAATGCAATCCCCATCAAAATCCCAACTCAGCTCTTTATAGAGTTAGAAAGAGCAATTCTCAAATTCATCTGGAATAACAAAAAACCCAGGAGAGCTAAAAGTATTCTCAACAGTAAAAGAACTTCTGGGGGAATCAGTATCTCAGACCTCAAGCAATACTACAGAGCAATAGTGTTAAAAACTTCATGGTCTTGGTACAGTGACAGGCAGGTAGATCAATGGAATAGAATTGAAGACCCAGATACCTGGGTCAATTGATCTTTGACAAAGGAGCTAAAACCATCCAGAGGAAAAAAGATAGCCTTTTCAACAAATGGTGCTGGTTCAACTGAAGGTCAGCATGCAGAAAAATGCAAATCGATCCATTCTTATCTTCTTGTACTAAGCTCAACTCCAAGTGGATCAAGGACCTCCATATAAAACCAGACACACTGAAAGTAATAGAAAAGAAACTGGGGAAAACCCTTGAGGGCATGGGTATAGGGGAAAAGTTCCTAAACGGAACACCAATAGCTTCTGATGTAAGATCAAGAATTGCCAAACAGGCTCTACTTCTTAAAGGCTCCATCACATGCTAATGTCACCATTCTGGGGACCAAAATGCTTCAGTGCTGGACCTTTATGGAATTAGAGACCCAAACTCTAGCAATGTGTTCCTTCCAGTATTCACTGTGTGACAAGCACGGCAGCGCTGGTTTGTCCAGAGGGCCTTCGTCCTGTGGCCGGTAAAGGCTCTTCTGCCTAACATTAAGGCAGCTCTCTTCTTTATCCACCTGCTTCAGAATGTATGGGGTTTAACACAGACCCTCTTTCTGCTAGAGAAATAGCTTGGCACCGAGGTATTTAACTTATGTTGCATTTCACAAAGAATTTCAATATTCAAAATGGTTTTGGTAGATTGCTTCTTTAATACGTTCCATTATTTCTCAACATTATATGTTCTTGGGTGACATGTACAATGACTTCAGAGGTTTATAATATCTGAAAAGAAAATTGAGAATTACTTGGTACAGTATGTTCTGAATAAGAGGATGTCTACACAGAAGTTAAACTGTCTTAAAGTTTGTTTTGCTTCTTTCAAAAATTATTGTGGCTGGCGTTTCATAGATATTCTTTTCTTACTGGGCCATGTAATTGAACATCTTTATATTTGTTCTCTCTCTCTCTCTCTCTCTCTCTCTCTCTCTCTCTCTCTCTCTCTGATTTGTATGTAGCCCAGGCTAACACCCCCCTCCCCCCACAATCTTACAGATGCTGGAATTATGAGCTGTGTGCCACCATTCCAAATCTGGCCACTTTTTAGGACACAATATACTTTATTTTTTAGTTGCATGTGTGTATATGTGTGATGAGTGTGTGTGTGTGAACGTGGGCACATGTGTGTAGAGGTTAGAGGACAGCTTTCAGGAGGTGGCTCTCTCTTTCTACCATGGGTTCTGGAGATTGGACTCGGGCTTGGTTGTGCTGCACTTTTACCGCTAAGGATCTTGCTGGCCCATGTTTTACCATTTTTACATCAAAAGAGACATCAAGGCTGGAGAATGCTCAGTAGTACAGCCATTCCTAGAATATTCAAGGCTTTGGATTAGATCCCCAGCACAACAAACAAACAGACAACAATAACCAGTTGCTATTGTCAAAGATTGTACCAAGGCATAATCTCAACCACAGGGCAAACCACGATCCATGTGCCACTCTCCCGAGACTCTCTCAGTATCATGTACAGAGCTACCATAAATATGTCCATGTGAGAATCTATGTGGCATGTTGACTTAAATTCCTTCAGGTATCCACCAAGTATCATCTGAGACATTTGGTGACTTTATTTTTATTTTTTTGAGGGAACTCCATATGGATTTATTTCTATAGTGGCCACGGCAGTTTACACACCCATCAGCAGTGTATATGCATTCCTCCTTCTCCACATCCCTGCCAATATTTCTGTTCGTCCATTTTCTGATGGTGTGAGATGGTCTATTATTGTGATTTCAGTTTGCATTTCCATCCTAGTTCAGGTTATTGACCAGCTTTCAAATGTTTATTGGCCATTTGTATTTATGCTTTTGAGAATGGTCTCATTCATTTGTCTATTTATTGATTGGATGGTTTGTTTGCTAATTTTTGTGGTGATGGTATTTAATTCAGAGTTGTCTCCATGGATTCTGGGTGCCAGCCCCCCTCTGAGGTACAGCTGCAGATCTCTGGTTTTATAGTCTCCCACTTTACCCTGATGACTCTTGGCCTTGTGGTACAGAAGCTTCTAAATTTCATACACTCTCGTTTGTCAGTTCTCTTGAATATTCCGGGAGCTTCCGGAGTTCTTCCTAGGAATGCTTCTCCTACTCTAAGATGAATCTCCCCCACGTTTCCCTCTGGAAGTTTCTGAGTTTGGGGTTTTCCGCTAAGGTCTTTATCCATTTTGACTCAGTATTTGTACAGATGAAGAAACAGGGGGTCTATCCCTGTGTGTGGAAATCTAGGGTGAATGAAAGAGCAGGGGGGTTGTGAAGAGTGAGAGAACATAAATTTGATTGGACAATAAATAAAATGCATAAATAAAACTAAATGAAAAATAACATCATAAAAGCCCCCCTCCCAAGTCAAAGTATTTGTAAAAGTGTAGTATAAAGAAAAGAGGGAAATGTGGTATATATATATACAATGGAGTACTATTCAGCCATTAGAAAAAATGAATTCATGAAATTCTTAAGCAAATGGATGGAGCTGGAGAACATCATACTAAGTGAGGTAACCCAGACTCAAAAGATCAATCATGGTATGCACTCACTAATAAGTGGATATTAACCTAGAAAACTGGAATACCCCAAACATAATCCACACATCAAATGAAGTACAAGAAGAACGGAGGAGTGGCCCCTTGTTCTGGAAAGAATCAGTGAAGCAGTATAGGGCAAAACCAGAACGGGGAAGTGGGAAGGGTTGTGTGGGAAAACAGGGGAATGGAAGGGGGCTTACAGGACTTTTGGGGAATGGGAATCTAGAAAAGGGGAAATCATTTGAAATGTAAATAAAAAAATATAGAATAAAAAAAAAAGAAAAATCAGTAAGGAGCAAGTGCATCAGTAATCTAGACACATCGAATTTAACTCATTTTACTTTGTTGTTGTGAATCTCGGATTTCAGACATTTGCATTTCATTTTAAAGATCTTAAGTTTTAAACAGCTTATTCTAAAATACACAGAAAAAGTGCAAGAGTCCAAAACACTCCATTATCTCTCCATACCATTTTCCCTCATTAACATTTTAGGCAATTTTTAAAATATAGTGACTTTCTCCTCAATAAATATTATATGATATATATGATGGCATATATAATTAAACAGTACATACATGATCTTTCAAAACCAAAAAAAAAAAAAAAAAAAGAAAAAAGAAAAGAGGGAACCATAAGGGGCAAAGAATAGTGAATTTTGGAGCGTTTGTTTCTGGGTCTTCTAAAATTCCATCCTCCAGGTAGACAGACAGAGGTCTGGTTGGTTTTCCTTGTGAGCTGTCTTTCCTATGCCCCGGCGCTGAGCCTGTTCTGGACAGTGTCCACCAGTACTGTCTTCGCTCCAGGAGGTTCTCTTTTTTGCACACCAGAGGCCTCTGCTGGACACACTTGGCTTTTCAGGCGGGGCTGTCTGTCTACTCTAACCCTAGGAGCCCTTAAACAGCCTGCTGGAGAGATGGGTCTTCCTGTCAGCGGACCAGCTTCAGAGTTCTCAGACTCTCCATGGCTCCCGCGGTGGAGCCACCTTCTGATCTTAAGTTGAGGCTTTCTGAAGTGATGAAGTCAGCGCTGAGAGCTACGCACTCCACTGCCCAAGCTGAGCCTCCCACTGCCCTGGACTGTTCGGTTTGTTAGCATCTGGCCGGCCCACTCGGTGACTGCTTGAGGTATCCATGTCTCACTCTGGGGCTGTCACAGGCAAGACCCTGGACCTGCCATTTTAAGATCAGTCATATGAGCAGCTGGGGACAGCCAGACTGTGCCTCCCTGCAGTCTGTTCTGCTCTGCGTGAAAGAGATCGATGGAAAACAAGCCCAGTCGGTCCCCTCTGAATTTGTAGTCCTACCTACTGTCTGCCGCTCCCCTCCGCTTGGAGGCTAGGCCAGGCTAAATCACATGGTATGGGACTTCCTGCTATCCCTTTGCAAATCTGAGTCAGAAACCCCTTTGATTTGCGGGATTTGAGGCTTTTTCCTTCGGGCTCCCTGCCACATGGCAGCTATCTCATAGATGTTCTGGGCTTTGAAGCTCTCTCTCTCTTCAGGAAAACATGGCGCTGTCTAGTATGATGCTCTTGTCCAGCTCTCTCCAGCCTCAAGTCTCCTGCATGCCCTGCCCCATCTCCAAAAATCTCTCCCCCAATAAAGCCCAATCTGAAAGGTAATCCAGGGTCAACTCCTTCCCTAAACCTTGTTCCCGGGCCTCTCCTGTCCCCTCCCCTTCCCAGGAGTGCTTAGTTTTAAACAATATTGTGTGTAGCGTGAATTATTAATAAGGACCGCCTGACAACTCTCCTGCCCTCGCCATGCCTCCGCACCAAGTCTCGGCGGAGTCCTGCTCATGCGCTGAACTAATCTCTCCCAGTTCCTACAGCAATCCTGCAGGCCTGGCCATATCTCCGGGGGGTCCAGTGTGACCCTTTTACTTCCACCCAGCACCCACCCATTTCAATTATCTGGTAAAGCACCACTCCTAATCTTAGATAGTTTGCCAATTAGACTTATCGATATTAAAAACACAATTACAAGATGCCAATTTACCATGATAAACGTCTTATCCCAATTTCTAACGTTTAGAAAATCTAACGTCTGATTCCATCTTGATACTCCAACCTCTCACAAGCTTCTCCCCTGCCCTCCCGTGTCCTGTGTCTTCCTTTACAACTCCTAGCCCCGCCTCTACCTTCCTATCCAATCACAGGCCCTCCACTGTCTCAATGTAATTGGACAGGAAATATCTTGCAACAATTGTGTCTAGATAGTTCCTAGTCACAGAGCTCACATAGGACTGCACTATATAGTTTACAAGGGGGGATGAGAGGGTGGGCTCTGGCCTAGCACCACCTAAACTTGGGCAGGCTGCTGATTCTGACAGGCCAGAAGGGGATCCGGGTGTTGGCCTGGCCAGGATGATGACCCGCTACTCCTTCATGCTTTTAGGAGCCAGGTTACAGGTGGTCCCCCTTCTGGAGGCCTGGGGCGATTCTGCCGAGTTCTCGGGAGACTCCAACACCGAGGTGCTTGGTGGACACCCCACCTTACAGGCTTCGACACAAGGTCACGGGTGGCAACGCCTGGGGCTCTAGGCTGTGGAGCCCATTTGCAAGGATAATCCACCACACACCACTACTCTAGGACCCACATCGGCTACATAGTAGGAAAGCTACTAAGTTGCTTTCTGACCTGGTAACAGACGCATACTGAGAACTGAACCCACGGCTTTCCTTGGTTGAGTGCTTTACCACAGGTCTATAAACCCAGCACTGGTGCATTGCCCTCTGAATCAGATGCTCTGGGAGCTGTGGAACCCAAGTGTAAGAGTCGGCACGCCTAGGTGGATCACTGGCTAATTCTTAACAAGTTCCCAGCGGACACTGGCACAGGTGTTTGGAGGGCACACTTGGAGAACTGCTTCTCTGAACTTGGCATTTCGAGGTTCCTGCCCTTGGTATCTCACCTAGGACCACACCCTATCACCTCCTGTCTGGGCACCTTCTCTTACTCCCTTCCTTGCCAAGAGCTCAGAACTGGATCTCTGCGTGCTTTCCTTTCCACTCTTCCCTGGTGGCCTCGGGACCACCTTGAGATGCTCTGTACATGGCTCGGCACCGGTTATTTGCCTTTAATCACTAGGAAGAGCTGTGGTGTCGCCCGCCTCTGGGATTTTGTGTCTGCTCTTTGCTATCTTGAAATCTCTGTTCCTGGTGGTGACATTTGGTCATCATGGTAAGCTGTAAAGTTGGATATCATTTCCTGGGAGGTTTGTGTGTGTGTGTATAGGTGTGTGTGTATACATATATACATACTTATGCATATATACATACATATGCATATGTCAGGTTGGAGTAAACCTACTGATTGCCAACAGCTCATGACCAAGCAGCTTTATGTTTGGGGTTCATTAGGTGACCCCCAGGAGCACTCTAAGAAGCAGTACAGACATTCCTTTGAGAAAAATGACTTTTAAAGAAAATGGACATCAATGGTGAGGGTAAAGAAAACATGAGTGTCTGTGTCTTACTTTTTAAAAAAATATGTTATTTTTGAGACTTGGATACATTTTATTATGAATACCATCATGTCTACTTCCTCTCCCTCCTGCAACTCTTCCCATGTCCACCTACACTGCCCCTTCCCAGCGTCACACTTGTTAACCCGCTAGGTTCAGTCAGTGCTGCCCATCTGTGCACGGATGAGGGTCTATCCTTTGGAGCATGAGAAAACTACATGTGGTCGCATCCTCAAAAAGATGTTTCTCTTCTCCAGCACCTATTAACTGCCAATAGCTCCCAAGCAATGCCTGTAACCCGGAGTTCTAACACATCTCTCCTGGGATTTTACCTGGCTGATCTTAGTCCGGCCTTGTGCAGATGACCAGTGCTGCAGAGTTCATGAGGGCAAAACCCACGTCGGGTACAGAATATAGCACTTCTTAGTCTGCCTTCCCTTCTTCCAGCTCTTAGAGTTACTCTGCCTCCTTTTTGACGATGTTCTCTGAGCCTCAACGCTGCAGGCATTGCTATCCATGACCTTTCAGAGACGGGACACGGCCCCTCTCCTCCTCACTTTCACTACCATATATCCTGTTCTCTGGTGCCCACCGCGGAGGGAAGCCTCTGGTGCGGGTGAGAGCTGCCTGGGCCGTGGGCACAGAACTCTGAATTCTTTTCCCTTGGCCTCATCAATTCTGGGATTACAGGTCTGGGCCACCTCAAATGGCATTTTAAAAATCATTCCTTTTATTTATTGAGATTAGGATATTACATTTGTATTAGTTCACTGAAAGTTTTTATAGTCTGTTTTGATTATATTCCCCTCCCAGTTCTTAGATCTGTTCATCCTCCCTACCTACCCAACTGTGTACTTTAAATACTTCAAGATAAATTTGTGATTCCTATTGTGTTTTTCTTATTTATTTTTAAAATTTATTATTATTATTACTATTACTATTGTTATTATTGTTTTACTTATTCACTTTACATTCCACTTACTGCCTACCTCCTGATCACCCTCTCCCATAATCCTTCTCCCCATCCCCCCTCCCCTTCTCCTCTGAGCAGGTAGGGGTCCCGCTGGGTATCCACCCACCCTGACACATCAAGTCTCTGTGGGGCTAGGTGCATCCTCTACCACTGAGGCCAGGCAAGGCAGCCCAGTTAGAAGAACATATCCCATGTATAGGCAACAGCTTTTGGGACAGCCCATGCTCCAGTTGTTTGGAGCCCACATGAAGACCAAGCTGCACATCTGCTACACATGTGCAAGGAGGCCTTATGTTTTCAGATTATAATATTATATCATTTCCTCCTTCCCTTTCTTCTCTCCAAACCTTCTCCTACACCCCTCCTTTGTCTTTTTCAAATTCATTGTCTCTTTTATCATTAATTGTTGACAAATATATATTTGTTTTCTTTTTCTTTTTTTTACACAAGAGGCACTGATCCTTGCTTTACTCACACAGTTATAGCCAACATTGGAATTATGGGCAGAGGTACAAAAAACAAGGAAATTGCAGTCATAGCAGTTATATTCCCATGGCAGGGAGGGTAACAGCAGGTCATAAGTGTGGCCCATCTCTTGACCTATCTGGCTGAGGGAAAGTTCCCTCTACTACTTCACAACCAAGTTAATTGGCTCATTTGGCCCATACTTGAAGATTCAAAGGTCACAGTGATTAAAAACAACATAGTCAAGACAGCATGGCTAAGTGACTGTTCTCAGGCCATTTAGCAAGGTTAGCAGTCTGGTGGCAGAAAAGTTGAGGGGCACCGTGTATGTCCTTATCCTGATGGGAGCAAGTAAGGCAGAAGACCACACGCACCCACTCCTGGAGAACACCTCGCAGCAGAACAAGACCACACCCACAGCAGTATCTCTTGGTTTCTAGGTCACATTCAAGTTCGTTTGGTACAGAAAAGCATTTCAGAGGAAGAACTTTTCCTGACCTAGAACACAGGTTGGAGACGCTTCCTTAAGTGCTACTGTTCAGACCCTAAGAAGAATCTCTGCACTATATGCTTCCTCTAACAGAGGTCTAGCTAGCCTAACGGAAAATTCCAAAGAGGAGGAATGTAGCACCCGGCAGCTTCAACTGTCACATGAGAGAGTGAGGAATCGGCTAGGAAGAAGTAGCAACAATCCTCACAAAAGGAGAGAATTAAAACCTCCAGTAATTTTCTAGACACTAAGAACAGACCACTGTCCCATTCCTTATGTTCCAACCACTCTTTCTAGGGAATCATATCTATTCTCACCATGTAGCTCCAAGAGACCCTGAAAGGGAAAATGGCTGCCCAGTTCCAGTATCTGCCAGTCTCAGAAACAGATATATTTGTATTCTTAAAGGCACACATACATACACATACAATCTTAAAGACATACAATCTGCTCATTCTTGTCATGTTACTTACATGTGTGTGTTGTCAGGGCTGACCATTTGGTATTGGATAAGTGACTGATGAACTCTTTGCTAAGGAAAATGTTTTCCTCCCATTCCCTGCAGTTCTTATGTAGAATGGATGACCCTTGATCTTTCCACTCCTTACATTAGCATGTCTACTGGTGACATCCTTGCTCTGGTCCTGTTTGGGCAGTCATGTTGGAGAGACTTTACAGGTATAGCTTCTGACACTTAAAAAGAATTAGCTTAAGACAAAAAAATTTAAATTAATACATTAAACAGAAAAATCTTTATCAGGAGCCATAAGTAGAAATTAATATAGGTAAACAAGATGAAATAAAGTAATATGAACTTCTCTACTCTGTTTACTTATGTCAAAGATCATTCTATCCCCACTGGGTGGTGGACCTCAGGATATGACAACTGCTTTCATTGGTTCAGTTTCTCTATTGCAACCTCTAAGAGGTTTTCTTTAAGTTTGCCAATATCGGAGATTTTCCGAAACTTAATTTAAAATACTTGATGCCGTGCTTTTACCTGTAATGTGGCCATTTTACCTTCAATACAGATTACAGATGACATTAGAGCGATCTTGCAGAACAAATCTATAATATACCTCCTCTACACAGAAATTCAGGAATTGCAGCAACCTAATGAACCATTTCCCAAAAATCATGTAAGAGAACCATGAGTCTAGCATCTGAAAGACAGTGGGAGGAGCACTGTATATGCCTATTTTGTCAGTGGGCTTGGCGTCATTTTAACGGTTATGTTTTTGGACAAATAAGATGTGGCATGAATAAGGAAGATCAAGTTTTAACCACTTAACGGAGATACATGTCAATCACAGGCACACTAATGGTATTATATGAGAATTAATGGGATTATATGAAAAGCAATAAAAGGTGGTCATCTCTTTTAAAGAAAATCTCTTTTGAAATATATTGATTTTTTCATTGTTTTAAGCTTTTACTGGAGGTAGGTTATTTTTTCAATTACAGTCTCCCCTCCGCCACTCTTCCCAGTTCCTCACCACCTCGCCTCTCATCGGGATCCACTCCTCTTCTGTCTCCCATTAGAAAAGAACAGACTTTTAGAAGATGACAACCAAACACGACACAATAAAATATAACAGGATGGCGGAAAAACTATCATATTCAAGTTGGACACTAGGATATCTAGGTGTTTCCAGTTTCTGGCTATTACAAATAAAGCGGCAATGGACATGCTTGAGCAAGTGTCCTTGTGTAGGATGGGGCATCCTTTGGGTGTGTGCCCAACAGTGATATAGCTGGATCATGAGGTAGATTGATCCCCCACCTTCTGAGGTACCACCACACTATCCACTATGATATCCATAGTGGATATCACAAGTAGGTCCCCACAAGGAATGGAGGGGGCTTCCCCTCGTCCCCACCAGCATGAGCTGTCACTTGTGTCTGCCTTAGTTTTTACACAGCTCAGCCTTTCATCAAATGACTAAACCTACCGCATTCACATGCTTTGTGGGAAAATGCGAAGGCGGCAACATTTCAAGAGCTTCATTTCAGCAGTTGGAAGAACTCACAATTAATATCACTCAAGAGTGCTGCGGTTGGGCTTTAATTAGCTTTATAAATCATAAAAGACTTTATTCCAACATTTATGGACTAGCCTCAGATCTAAACGTCCTCAGAAAGTACCAGGTGTCATTTTAGCCTCAGGGGAAACGTACACTCGTCAGGGCCACTTGGGGGCGCTACTTTGGAGATCTGCAAAGTTTTGAGCTCTGGGCCTCATGAATGTTGAGGCTCTAGACTGCATTTTGAACAGTCCTTTTTTCTCTCTGTACTACGGGGAGCAGCGTGACATATTGCATGCATTAAGTACATGGAGACTTAGGCGAGAGGGCCAGCCTCAGTGCAGAGCGGTCAGATGGTGCCTTTTTTTGTAGAGCAGGCTTGGTAAGTGTAAGCAGGATTCTTTCAGGCTAGGCAGGGCTGACACCTGGGCTGTGTTGTTCACACTTTTGGCAGAAGCAACTAGAGGACACTGTTAGCAATCAGGCACCTCCACAGCTAGCCGGGAAGGACCAGACAACAAGGCGTGTCGTCCATTAGCTATGCAGAGTGACACATTCCCATTGCTGCTGCTGTCGCATATCATCCTAGGCATGCACCACACCCGATAAAGCCACATTTTTTCCTCCCTCCACCCCACAATCCCTTCTTCCTTTTCTTCTCCCAGAGGCAGCCTCTGTGCCGCCCTTACCTCTCTTAATAAATCTCCCACGTGAGACCTGTTGCACAGGGTGAGTTTGTCGGAATTCACTGCTCATTCCCACCAGACAGGGCTTTACTTGTCCATTTTGAAGTCACGAAGAGGCCAAGCAGTGGTGGTGCGCACCTTTAATCCTAGCATTTGGGAGGCAGAGGCAGGCAGATTTCTGAGTTCCAGGCCAGTCTGGTCTACAGAATGAGTTCCAGGACAGCCAGGGCTACACAGAGAAACCCTGTCTCAAAAAAAAAAAAAGTCACTAAGACATATAATTGCTAGGGTTCTGATCATACCCATAGGTAATACATAAAGACTAAGTACATAGACTGTCATTTTTAAAGACTGAGAGTCTAAAACAAATACACACTCCATGCCAGACAGATTTTGTCTGAGAACTGAAGTTTCCTGGCTTCTGATGCTGTTACTTCTGCATAGTCCTTTCTCTGGTGAAGGAAGTTACAGTAATATTATCGAGTGGGGTTTTTATTTTGTTTTGTTTGGTTGTTTTTGTTTTTGACATGAAGTGCCGTGGTAGGTGCTTCATTTGGAGGTCAGGGTGGGAGGCTTGTGCAGATTACAAGTCAGGTCAAGGGGTCTCGCTGGCGTTCAGCTCATACGGGATCTGTGAAGGCGAAACGCAAACACTGGCAGTCTTCACTCTTCATGGTTCTGATGCGCATGGGTTTCAGTTATTACGGTTTAGTTATAGTTAAGTAACTCCATTTCCCCAAAACCCTGGCTCCTGTTTCGGTTGCCATACTAGCGGAGAATACAAACTGCGGGATACAAACTCTGGGAGTGCAGGGTCCACAAGGCCATGGACTGAGATCATGGTCAGTGACAGACCACACCATTTTCTCCAATGATTTTTGCAGAGCAGTCTCCGCACACTGAGTGTGCTGTTCATTCACTGCGGGCATCGGGCAGTTCTGCTCCCTTGTTATTCTCAGGAATGCATCTGCGTAACATGCTAGAAGAATGGATAACCAAAAGGAGAGTTGGCCAATCCAAATATCTATTTTAAAAAGTGAGGAAGGGTTGGAGAGATGGCTCAGTGATTAAGAGCACTGATTGCTCTTCCAGAGGTACTGAGTTCAATTCCCAGCAACCACGTGGTAGCTCACAACCATCTGCAATGGGATCTGATGCCTTTTTCTGGTGTGTCTGAAGAGATCAATGGTGGTGTACTCATATGTATAAAATAAATAAATAAATAAATAAATAAATAAATAAATAAATAAATCTTTTAAAAAAGTGAGGAAAACATTGGTGAAATTTGAGCTGCGTATGAGCAGAGTCACAGAGGAAACAATTGACAAGCAGTCTTCGCTTTAGGCCATTGACCGTTGTTAGTTATTTGTTTCCAGAGCATGCTGGTAGAAATGCAAACACACGGAGCTGTACCAAATCACACAGGTCAGGAACTTAGGCCATTTCCTCATAAAAGTTTCCAGGTTCCTTGAGGAGACATTCAGTTGGCTTCCCTGACTGTGTTAGTTGCTTTTCTGTTGCTGTGACAAACCATCACAAGCAAAGGCAACTTAAGGAAGAGACAGTTTATTTTGGCTCTTGGTTCCAGAGCCCATCACACTGGGCAGCAAGGGGCAAGCATGGCGAGGAACCAGAAGCAGGGAAATCCTGCCCTCAGCCGCAGACACAAATCAGAGAACACACACTGGTAGAGGGTCAAGGCTAACTACTCGCAAAGCCTGCTCCCAGAGACCTACTGACTTCCTCAAGGTCACACCTCCTGAACAGCACCACCAAACTGGAAACCAAGGGTTCAAAGACCCAAGCCAGTGGAGGGGTAGTCCTCATTCAAACCACCTCAGCCATCCAGGGTGGGTAGACTCCAGAGGAGAGGGATCCTGGTTGAACCGGGGGAGGAGTTTATCATATGCCCACTGGCTTTGGGAACATGCATGTCATATTGGATATTCGCAGATTTGGGCTGTATAGTTTGGCTGAAGAGCTGATGTCATTGCCCTGCAGGGGTCGGGGAGAAGGGGGCTGCTTCTTACCTGTGCTGGCCTTTTAAGTGTCCTTTGGAGCCTATGTTAGTTAGGTGATAAGTCTGCCACGAAAGGTCAGTGCTGCCAAAATGACAAGTGTAAGAGAAATAGCTGTTCCCCTTGGACCTGTGGGATTCCTCTGTCACCTCAATAATCCTGACACCTCTGGAGAAGCCTAGGGGTGACTTCAGAAGGGATTTGTTGATGTCCAGCTGACAGACTTAAAAGCAGAGGGAGGATGTGACAAGGGTGGGTGTGTCCCAGGGAAAGGAATGTCAGCAAATTCCAAACCCAAGCAAAAAGACACTTCACAGGAAAGGAGTCTGTCTGGACCCCTCCGGAGACACTCAACCCATGGGGGTGGGAGGGGGAGATCAGGCGGGATCCTCACTTCAGAGGGTGCACCAGCTCACTGAGGCCCTGAGACACAGAGGTCACCTCTTCCGCCTTGTCATCCCTGTAAGCGAGGAGGCAGGCTGTGCTCGTCCAGTCTGTCTTGTCAAATTTCAAATTTCTTTCTTTCTTTTTAGTGTAAAAACTACTATCTCCCTTTTTTAAAATTGAATATTGTCTTCATTTACATTGCCAATGGTAAAACCTTTCCCGATTTCCCTCCCTCCCCAAAGACCCCCAACCCTTCCCCTTCCTCCACCCCCCCCTCCACATATATGCCTCTCCATCCAACACACTCCCACCTCCCCCTACCTCGATTTCCCTTTGTTGGGGCCTCTATTGAGCCTTTACCTGACCTAGAACTACTCCTCCCACTGATGCCCAATAAGGCCTTCCTCTGCCACATTTTTGGCTGGAACCATGTGTACCCCTTGGTTGATGGTTCAGTCCCTGGGAGTCTTGGGGTATCCGGGTGGCTGAAATCATTGTTCTTCCCATGAGGCTGTAAACCCCTTCAGCTCCTCCGGACCACCCTCCAGCTCCTCCACTGGGGACTCCACACCCAGTCCAATAATTGGTTGTTAGCATCTGCCTCTGTATTTGCAAGGCTCTGGCAGGGCCCCTCTGGAGACAACCATAGCATGCTCTTTTTGGTATACACTTCTTGTCGTCCATAGTAGTGTTGGGGTTTGGTGACTGTTTATAGGATGAATCTCCTTGTCAAATTTTTAACAAAGAAATGAAGAACTTTAGGTTTCAAATTCCATTGTTTAAATTTATAATGTGTCAAAACAAATATCCGCATTCTATTTGTTTACTGAATTGTTCATTTTTGTGGTGCTTAGATCCAGCCCAGAGCCTCAGGCATACTTGGAGAGCACTCTATCATTGGGCTGAACTCCTAACCCAATTTCTCTATACATTTCCTAAACTGCTGGTAAGACAGATTTTTAATGTCCTGACAAGCATTTTTCAGTGTCATTGAAAAGTCCTGCTTTTCCTATTGATTAATAATATTTCTTTGTGTGGTTTCAGATATCATGGCTATTGTTATAGTTCTACGCTACCACCATAATCTATAATTTAGCTCTTCCTCTACATGTGAACTTGTTCTGACTTCCCCTTCTAGCTGAATCAGGTGCTCACCTACACAGGAAGAGTTAAATTATAGACTATGCAATAAGACATTATACCATAGGCATAAAAAAATCCTGGAATTGATGGCTAATTCATTAATTTTTAAAAAGAGAGACTAGCAATGTGGTGCAGGTTTGCTTTGAACTCTCTTGCCACAGCCTCACAAGTACTGGCTTTATAGGCTTGTGCCTCTGATCCTGACACAAAATAATTGTTATAAATATGAATTTCCTTGTGAGCTCATAGCAGGGAGAGATCCACTGTGGAGACTGAGAGAAGATGAAGGTGGTGGTGGTGATGATGGTGGTAATGATGCTGATGGTGATGCTCATAGTGACCAAAGGATGATGATAGTGATGATAATGGTGGTGGTGATGATGATGATGGTGGTGGTGATGATGATGATGCAAGATTTGGGATTTCCGATTTGAACAGAACAGTGAAAGAATGGGGGGGGGGCAACGGAGGAGAGCAGCAAAGCAACAGAACAAAGTGATGGAGCTCACAGTAACCCTTCCAGGAGGAGACACTGTTTGACTGTGACATTTTTCACCCTTAAGAAACTTCGTTGACAAATTTCTTGACGTCAGAGTACCGGCCGAAAGAGCAGTTTTCTAACTGAGCATGTTCAGATCATAAAGACCATAGCAGTGGTTCTCAACCTTCCTAACGCTGGGATCCTCTAATACAGTTTCTCCTGTTGTGGTGACCCCAACCCTAAAATTATACTTTATAGCTATAACATTATAAAATTGCAACTCTATAACTGTATAAGTGTACATAGATGCTTTAGCCTCCCTTCTAGCTCACCACCCACCAGAGGCAGTGGAAAGGAAAGGTTAATAGGGCAAAGGAGGATTGGGCCTGTTTAGAAACAGTTTCTTGGGGTGAATCCAATCTGCATTTGTCAGGTATATCTGCAGTTCAGTTCACACTAAGCAGTAGCTTGATTGACTCACAGATGTCATTTGTGAATCAGCAATGGAAGTTTGATCCAAAAAACAGAACAAAACAAACACACAAAAAGCTCAAAACTCTGTCATTGGTCCAAGTCTGTGGAAGCGGCAAGAAGCTGCCATAACTTCACCAGAAGTTCTTTGATGTATTTCTCTCCACTAAGTCATGATGAATGGTGATCAGCAAAGAATGACAAGGAGAACCAACACCACACAGCATTCTCATCAAAGACTAGTGTCAGTCAAGGCCTGTGATGACCAGCAAAAACAGGCAAGGTGAACCAATACCACACAGCGACGTCCACTGTCTGTTGGGTTACATTCATATCCAAACTTTATGTGCTTTCTCAAGCATCTGCTCTAACAAAACATTACAAGGTTGCTTCCAGAAAAACATTGCATCTGTTCTCATCAAAACATCCTCCCATATGTCTGCTTCAACAAAAACACCCTCTCAGAAGACAGTTTCCAGAAAATCGTCTTATCACACAACTGAGTCTCCAGAAAAAGAAAAAAGAAAAATGTACTTTATGCCACTGTTACATATTGTAATGTAAATGTATGATATGTAAGATATCTGATATGTAGCCCTGTGAAAAGGTTATTTAACCCCAGGGGTGTCAACCCACAGGCTGAGGAACACTGTACTGGAGAGTCCCCTCGGCCCTACTAAGAACAACATGTAGCTCCTGCTCAGGCATTAAGAAGTCCCCTCTCACCAAGGCCCCTTTAACAATACTAGTCACTTATAATTCTATAGTTCAGATATGATCTTATTATAAAACAGAGACAACTGGGAAGGTTCAGATATATAATATCCTGGAGAGCTTATGAGCTCCAGTCTTATGAGCTGGGCTGTTGCTTGCCTATTAGACATGTAGACCCAAGAGTATACGACTCACTAATTCTTTTATTTTTTTAAAACTAGAATCCTTGGTTTACTATGAAGTTTCCTGACTTGAAGAGGTTGACTGAAACTTTTGGGAAAAAAAAAAGGGTCACTGGGCACAGAAAACAGCACAGTCCTGTGCCGGTCCAGGCTGCCAATGGCAACTCTCTGCCAGGTGGTGGTGGTGTTTTATACACAGCATTTATCTGGTCTTGATAAAGCCAAGGTTGCAACAGGTATGAAGACACAGGCTTAGCAAGCTGACATAGCTTACCCAAGAAGGACAGAGGTTAGAGTTGAGCCACTAATGCCTCCTATGATGGTTTGGTCTCTACCCCATGAAATGTTTGCTCATCAGCAAAGAGAACAAGAGAGATCCTCCGCTATCAGTCTGCAAAGGATGTGGCTTTGTGGAAAGCAGGTCTTCACAGTGTGTCTCTCCAGGGCTTCATCACTGGGAATGAGTTGAGTCTATCTGTCCTTATTAGTCTAATCAAGTGTGCAATCAATACTGCCTCCAGTTATTCCTACCTACACTTTCTGCCTGTCTTTGAGGAAGAGCATGCTGCCAATTAACTTCAGTGACATGATTTAACAATTAGGGTTAACTAGACACTTAAGTAAAATAACGAGTTTGTTATTAGCATGCAACAAAAGAATGAGCTTTCCCACATGTAGATCAGTTCAGGATGGATTGGGTCAAGATTTTAGGTCAATTCAGCAATGGATGAATAAATGAAGGGACACAAAAATCTTCAAAATCAACACACACACACACACAAATAGTTTTGTTTGAAAATAGTAAATCTAATCTTGGTGATAAAAATCTATTACAATGTAAGTATAACGCTTTCCATTAGGTAGTGACCCCTTGGACGCCACAAGCAAAGCTAGCGGCTGAGTTTCTTCCTAAGTTTGTGACTGAATCCTATTTCTGAATAAAGTCTGACCATTAGTTGTAAGATAGTTAAGTAATGGACACATCTGCCAGGTTGATGCTTTAGGATAGTTTGTCTGTAGCTCACCATCACTTGTTATTGGAGTATTAAACATAAATATGGAGACTAATTATGTTTCCATTGTTGTTCATAATGAGATGCCTTCCCATACCTATAAATGATAACCCTCATCTCCAACCTGATCATACAAACTGCTAGAGGAGAGGAGGAGACAGAGGGGCTGTCATTCATTGCTGCTATTGATATGACAATTTTATAGACACTTTGGAAGACAATTTGGCAGAACTAAGCAATCCCATCATTGATTCAGAGGTCACAGTCTTACCTGACTGAAATTACCTATCCAAAAACCTTGGTGCAAATGTTTACAATGGCTTTACTCATAATTTCCCCTAACTGTAACCAACCAATATATAACTTAGTGGGAGACTGACAAACACACTGAGGTCAGTCCACACGATAGAATAGTACTCAGCAGTCAGGAGACTGGAATAGGGAGACATGAAATATTATCATAGATGATCTTACTACAAACATATGCATCGATAATTGAAAGGAGTCTGTCCAAAAGGTGACATGCTATTAAGTTCCAACCCTATAACAGTCATGAAAAACAAAAATATGGAAACAATAAAGGTACCGATGGCTGCCAAAGCTGACAGCAGGAGTGGAAGAGCTGAAGGATCAGGGATTTTGTAGGGCAAATAGTACTAACAGTGAACTCAAGAATCTGTCAAGGTCATGTGAGGGAATCCTAAAAACTTTACAGTACAGAGCAAATATTAACCAAGTTTTTTAAAAATGAGAAGTTTGGGAGATGTAAGATCCGACCAAAGGATCTCAGTGGATGACAGCTGTGTAAATGAACCTCACTGAAGGCAGCAAGGAATAAAGCACTGACTGAGTCTCATCTGCAACCAATGGAGCCCATCATCTCCCAAAAGGCTCAGTGTTAGAGGCTTGGTCTTCAGATGGCGGCTCTGTGGAGAGGGGATTGGATCCCGAGGTCTCTAACTTCACAAAGGGACTTTTCCATTGACACATCCCTCAGTGACTGACGGGACAGGGTTCCTGGAGGAAGCAGGCCACACCAACTTGCGTTCCATGGGTATCTCGGTCCCTCCCTGTCTGCTTCCTGCCTACGATTAACTGGAAAAACTCCTTTCCACTACAAGCTTCTACCTTGCTGCAGGTCTAAAAGCAATGGAACTGGTCAAATGAGCACTCTGAAAGCTGACTGACTGACAGGGACAGGGCTCCTGGAGGAAGCAGGCCACACCAGCTTGCATTCCAAGGGTGTCTCTTGTCCTAGTCCCTCCCTGACTGCTTTCTGCCTATGATTAACTGAAAAACTCCACTATGTGCTTCTACCTTGCTGCAGGCCTAAAAACAACGGAACCGGTCAAATGAGCACTCTGAAACCACGAGGCAAAAGAAATTTTCTTTCTTTAAAGTGATTTTCCAATACTTTGTCACAATGATCAAAACTGACACAGAGTTTACAAAATTAAAGGCACATGTGATGAAGTTATTCCCGTGTAGTGTGGCCTGACAGTTCTGAAACTCGCGCCTGTATATTAGAATTTGAAAAATAAAGCAAGTTAAACAGATGATGAAAATTTCTCACTGTAAGAATGAGGAGTTATAAATAAAGAGGGGAAGAGGCTATAAGGACCCATAGAGTAGCACATGAATTCATGTCTTTCCCAACATAGACAGAGATGGCTACATCCAGAAATACATACAGATATCAACACAGGTTATTACACAGGTGTACATTTACTTACCGGTCAGCTGGGAGGGCTCCGCAGCAATGGCTCCCAGCAGCCAGGAGTATGTATGGTATATAGATATCGGTTTCTGATATGATTTTCCAATTGAAACAATGAATATTCCTTAGACTGAGGCTGGTGCATCTGTTGGTAAACAGGAAGTGCTCACTCAATACATCTCCACATTGATGGGGGAAAAGGAGTAACTGTACTGAGCAGAAGCATCGTCCTTAAGAAGGTGGAAACCAAGTGTGAGTTATACTCTGTAGCTATCATGCTATGAGGACAATATGAGGGAGAGGACCAACTCCACTACAGATGGACTGACACCCAGCCATAAGGATCAAGGTCACAGTGAACAGTGATGGTGGTGACAATGTATGGCCTTGACATGACGTTGTTGGGAAAAGCTCTCTGCTACTTCTTCCTCCTCAAAAGACATTACTTTAGTTCAATTGTGAGGAAAACATGGCCAGATTTCCAATTGAAAGTATACAAAACAACTAGTTCTAAATTCTTAAAAATATAAATGCCTTAAGAAAAATACAGAATTGTCATACCTGTAAAAAGTCAAAGGAGACATGACAACTAGATACGATGTACCTGTGGGCTGACCCTTGGGAGAAAATTTGAATGAAGTACGGACTCCATTTATCATGGTATAACAATACCAGTTCAGTAATTGCAATGTGTCTATCGCATGGAAGTAGGATGTTCATAGAGAGGAAACAGGAGCACTGTCTGTTCTTACATCTATTCTATAAGAAGTCCTAAACAAAAAGTCTACTTTTAAAATGACAAGCCAAATTTTTACTCTGCTTCAAGCCCTTCCAGTCATTCACCCATTCATAAAAAAGTCATACTGAATGCTTCCTAGGTTCGAGTCCCAACACAAGATACTTAGAATTTAAACATGATCACAGACAAACTTTGAATCTCTCATGTAATAAGGAAAATAAGGGGTTTTTTTTGTACCTCAGGAGAAAAATTTCTAGGAGCCAGCACAGCATGGTCAGAGACCCTACCATGTTGGAGCCCATCAGGGGCTTCTCAGGGGTGGGCAAGTTGGAAACTGTCCTGGAAGGAAGCCTGCTGCACTCCAGTGTGCTTGGTGAAGAGTAGGTGGTGGCAAGATGACCAGGCTGGCAGAGCCTATTGGACTCTCATCCCAGGTCTCCCGGGCATTATTTGCATTCCAATAGGAAATTGTGCTAGGACACTTCTAAAGCATTCTTATTATTGACATCAACAGCCATTTGGAGTCCTTTAAAATCTACTACTGCATCAACCATGCCAAATTCCCTTCCTCCCTGTTTTCAAGGTTGTTTTTCTGAAAGTGGCTTATACTGTATGTCTGTGGTGGTTTGAGATCGGGCCTACTTAGAGAGAGGGGGGGGGCACTCTGTGGCCTCTGAAAGATGCTCGGCCTTTCTCTTCTCCACGATTGTAATTAACCTGGATATCCTCTCCGATAGGGATGCCTCCTTTGTGTGGACTGCTTGGAAGAGTGTTAAGGATGCCACTCAGCCGCAGGCATTAAGAGAGCCCACTGCCAGGGAGCACGGATTTGCCCACAAATAGGCTTCTCTCAATACATTACAATAGTAATTTGCATCATTTCCTAAATGGCACCCTGGCGGCCTGAACTAGCTGCCACAGTTTCCAGTCCTACTTAACTTGGAAGACACGCCTATTGCAACAAACAAACAAACCAAAAAACAAAACAGAATGAAACAGATTGGCTTTATCCCAAACTTACCGTGTCCTATTCTTGAGCATTAGTGGGCTGGCAGGTTGAATTGGGAACTCTCTGAAAGGGGTCATAAGAAAGAAGCAGGACCCCTGGCACTCTGCATTGGTCATGCTGGAGACATGGCTGTGGCTAGTTGATACAGAATCCTATGCTAATTACAAAGTGCAAAGGGACCAGCCCTAGGCAAGGATGCTTGGCCTGGTGGGTGAAGGTGAGCTAAATCTGCCTTCATTCTCAGTCACTGCTTCTTTGACTTAGAAGTCTTTGATGTGACTTCTAGCTCTGGCCAGTGACGGGTTCCATTTTTGGTTGTAAGGTGGAGACAAAGCTTTGAAGCACTGTGTAGCGTGAGGTAGTGAAGATACTGGCATGGAAACGTTCTAACTACAGGCCTATGTAGCACTATGTGTGGCTTTTGCCTCTTCTGGGTCTCCATTCTTAGATGTAAACCAAGAATTAGAACACATATCTTTTGTTGTTGTTCTCTGCCCCACTCAGTCTAGAAGCATGGACTCTTAGGTGTGTCATGTAGAGATAGATTGGATGAGCTAGGTATGTGGTACATATATGTAGTCTTATGTCTGAGAGGCTGAGGTAGGTGGACTGTGGATTTGAGGCCAGCCTAGGCTACACAGTAAGACTGCATAAACAAACAAATAAACAAACCGGGAACCCTAGACAACAACTCCCCTGTCTTAGTCAGGGTTTTACTGCTGTGAACAGACACTATGACCAAGGCAACTCTTATAAGGACAACATTTAATTGTGGTTGGCTTACAAGTTCACAGATTTAGTCCATTATCATCAAGGTGGGGGCATGGCAGCATCAAGGCAGGTAGGGTTCAGGAGGAGCTGAGAGTTTTACAGCTTCATCTGAAGACTGCTAATAGAAAAATGACCTCCAGGCAGTTAGGATAAGGGTCTTAAAGCCACAAAAGACCACACAAACCCCAACAGAGCCACAGCCTCTAATAGTGCCACTTCCTGGGCCAAGCATATACAAACCATCACCACCCCCCTAAAAATCCAATAAAGAAACCAGTTAAATGACACATAGCTAGTTCAGCCAAAGCAGAAGGAGAGGGCTAGCATAGTGCCTGCCTCTCTTTCTTGATCCATCAATAGTCCTTGATGCTGGCCAGGAAGTACTAGCACCATCAGAAGAAACAGTTCACACATTTCAGAAGAAACATTTCACACATTTCAGAAGAAACGTAACACTCAGGGCCAGGATGGTTGTGAGATACTATAAGACCCTACCTCCATTATCTTCAGCTTCTAAATGTGACACAGTCTTAGGACAGTAAGCTCTTGTCTTTATTTTGTGTGGTATCTGGTGGGGAGGTGTTAGAATCTACTCGTGACTGTAGAAAATGACACCGAGAAAGAAACTCCCTGAGAGTCAGATGCATGAGCACACTGATGTCATCATCACAGTGGTAGCGTGGATCGACTGCCTTTTCACAAACTGGGTCCTATAAGCCTCCCGGCACCCCTGGCCATCACCACCGCATCCACACAAGAAAAGGGCTGCAGGGGTATTGAGTCATTTGCCCCTGGTTACACAGCGGGGTGATGTTGCCAGTGCAGCTGAATGTTTGGATTCTGAGCTTACTGTTTCAGCCCCAGTTTGTATGGCCGTGATTGTGTCGATCAATCTGTAGATTAAAACTGGGAGGGCTAGAGAGGTGACATTATAATATCTATAAATCTACGGTGGACAGACGGTGTGTTAGCATCTCGAAGGCTGCAGAGCTGACAGAGCTCCGGAGAGCCAAATGAGGTGTTCACAGCCCCTGGTTTCCTTTCATTACATAAAGGGTTCACTTGGCAAGCAGCATCTGGGAGATGATATGCAGCCACTTTTTCATGAAGAATGAAGACACACAGAGGCAGGTTCCAGAGGAACAGCACATATATCTTTGTTCAGCGATGTCAGACACAAAATTGAGTTGTTTAGAAACATGTTTTCAAACACAAGCACAAAGTCATCACACAGGAAGGTCACGTTGCACAAGCCAAGAATATAAATGCTGAACAAACACCATCGGAGAGGAGATTTAACAAACCTTTTAATCATGTAATTTCCGTCCTCAAGTTTATTTATGTGCTATATTACACACAATATGTTATGCATATGTTATATGTTGAAATCAACTTTGAGACCTTGAAGTAAAACCAAGATGATTATGTAGTATAAACTTCATCATACCCTCAAGAATTCAATTTGTAAGTATTTTATTGAGAATTTCTGTGCCCATATTTATCAGGGGAATTAATCTATAGATTTGTATTTGTTTGGTTGTACCTTTACCAAGTTTTAGTACTAGGGTAATACAGGTTTGTAGAATGAATCTGATGGTATTTTATTTTTTGCCGTATTTGTGGAGCAGTTTAAGAAGTATTGATGTGAGTTCTTCCCTTGAATGTTGGATGGAATTTATTAATAATAAATTTATTTGTTAATAAATACGTCTGCTCCTATACTTTTATTTCTATCTTTATTTGTACTATTTTTTTTAAATGTGGATGCTAAAGATCAATGTCTAATGTCTTTTTCTCTCCCCAACTCTCCATCTTTGTTGGTTGGTTGGTTTTGGAGACAGTATCCCCCAACTGTACCCCACACTGCACAACACACACACACACACACACACACACACACACACACACACACACGCACACGATATCGCACAGTGCTGTTCGTGCCTGTGTGTGTGTGTGTGTGTGTGTGTATGTGTGTGTTGGAGGGCTGAACTCTCCCAAGCACTCTACCAATGGAGCCCTCTTTCTGTTGGACTTTGCTTTCCATGGAGACTGTAGTATTGCCACAACCCCATTGCTTGTTGTGGATCTTTTAAAATGTCTTCTCTCTTCATGACAAGGCTTCTAGGTCAGAGTTGTCTAGGAATTTATTCTTCAGTTTTGCATTTCCCAGGTTTAAAAATATATAAGCTTTGAAAGTATTTGCTAATCAACTTTTGGTTTTCCCTGGGATCTGTTATGACCGTCTTATTTATGTCTGATTTTTTATTAATTTGGGTCTTTGTTTTGGGTAGTTTGGCTAAGAGTTTGTTGATATTGTTTGCTTTTTCAAAGAACCACCTTAGCAGTTGATTGATTCTATCAATGTTGACTCTATATATTGATGTTGGGTTTGGCTCATTCTGTTTTATTTCTTAAGACTGTAATGTATATAATTAGGTTATTTAAGATGCCTCTGCTTTTTTTTAATGTAAGCACTTACATCTGCTAACTCCCTGGTGGAGATTAAATATTTACCACAGCATTAACTTTCTTCTTAGAACTGCCTTAGCTCTATCTCAAACGTTCTGATAAGTTGTGTTCTCATTTGCACTTGCTTCTATGAAGTTTTACATTTCTTCTTCAACTTCTTGACAAACCTATGGGTCATTCAAGTGTGTATTGCTCAGATTTCCAGTATTTGTGCAGTTCCTGTGGTTGCTGTTGATTTCTAGTATTATTCTACTTTAAGATGATCACATACAAGATTTATCTTTACTCTTTTTTAATTGTTTAGACTCTCTTCCTGGCCTAGAGTGTGGTCAGCCTTAAAGAAGGTGCCATGGGCTGCTATGAAGGAAGCATATTTTCTGTCTGTTGCATGGAATATACACCTATTAAATCAATTTGGTCTCTGGTAGAGTTTAACTGAGGTTTCTTTACTGATTTTTAGTTTAGATGACCATCTAAGGATAAGAGTCAGGTACTGTCTATCTAACCTTTATGATTATTTGGATTGAAACATACAGATCTAAAAATTAAAAGCTAACATCTACCCACAAGAGAAAACACTTATTTTTTTCATGTGAGAAAAAAGTTTATTTTTAATAGAAGGGGAAAATACAAAAGTAAAAATTAGAAATTAATTATTAAACAGGGAGAAGATTGATGAAAGTTACATGGGCAGGGCAGTAAATAACTGGTTTTAAATTACTAAAAATATGCCATAAATTTGGATGAAGAGAAGGATGGGTATATGGGAACAAAACACTTATTATTTGTTCTGTTGAGTCTGGGTTACCTCACTCAGGATGACCTTTGCTAGCTCTATCCATTTGCCTGTAAATTTCATCCCCCTTAACAGATGACTAATGTCCCATTAAGTACATGTAGCACGTGTTCGTTGTCTATTCGTCAGCTGATGGACCGCTAGGCTGTTTCCAGGGTCTGGCTATTTTGGATACAGCCACAATGAATGTGGATGAGCCAGTGTCTCTGTAGTAAGATGTAGAGTCCTTTGGATGCATGCCCAGGCATGGTGCAGTTGGATTTTGTGGTAGATGGATTTTCAGCTTTTTGAGGAACCCCCATGCTGATTTCCATAGTGTCTTTACCAGTTTGCACTCCCACTGGCGATGAATAACAGGTCCCCTTTCCCACATCCTTGTTAGCATGTGCTGTGACTCATTGTAAAAGTTGCACCATCTGATGACTAAGGGTGTTGAACTTCCCTTTGTTTCTCACGTGCTTGTATTTCTTTCTCCACTTAGTTCTGTACCCCAATTTTAAAGTGGACTATTTGTTTCCTTGTTTAGGTTTCTTTTTAAATTCCTTGTATATTCTAGATTCTGATCCTTTATCGGATGGATAATTAGTAAGGATCTTTTTCCATTCTGATGTCTGTTGCTTTGTCCAAGTGGCAGGATCCTTTGCCACCCGGAAGCTTGTCAGCTGCATGATGTCCCGTGCTATTGATGACTTATTCAGAAATCCCACTCCTCACATTGTCAGATGCAGGGTACCTGTCTTTATGCTCTTATTCCATCTGGAGATGAGTTTTGTGCAGGGTGGTAGATGCAGATCTATTTCCATTCTACAAGCAGCCATTCAGTTTGGCCAGTACCATTTATTGAAGATGCTGGGTTTTTTTTTGTTTTTTTTGTTTTTTGTTTTTTGTTTTTTTTTCCTAGTGTGACTTTGGTTCCTCTCTCAAAATTCAAGTGTCCCTAGGTACATGGAGTCATATCTGGGGTTTCAGTTTGATCCCACCAATTAACAAGTCTATTTTTATGCCAACACCATGCCGTTTCTATTATACTAGCTTTGTAATTCAACTTGAAATCTGTGATCGTGATATTTCCATCAGTTCTTTTATTATTCAGGATTGTTTCAGTTTACCTGCTTTTGGTTTTAGGTTTTGGTTTTGGTTTTTTTTTTTTTTTCTTTGAGGGGGTGGCATTTCAATACAGAATGAAAGATTATGTTTCCAATCTCTGTAAAGAACTTAGTTGAAATTTGGTGGGAATTGTGTTGAATCTGTAGATTGTTTTTGGTAGGGTGGAACCACTTCACAATAATCCCACTGATCCATGAGCATGGGAAATCTTTCCATCTTCTGGAATATTCAATTTTTTTCTTCAATATCTGAAAATTTTTTCTTATGCAAGTTTTTATCGCTGCTGGGGTGTGGATACTCCACCAGGCAGGCAAAACGCTGAATGTTAGACTGCCTTTACCTAACACAGTCACTGGGTGCTGGGTTTTTGCGAAGTGCCAATGCTCAGCCGGTGGGAGAATGCATCTTGTGGGCTGAGGATGAGCCGTGGGCCTGGGGAATGGGGAATGCCAGCTTAGCACAGCAGCAGCGAGGCCAGGAGAGTGGAGGAGCCTTCTGCTGGATATGCAGGCGATGCAGCCCCAAGCTCCCCCACGGCAGTTCTTCCTAAGAGAGACAGCCCATGCTTATCTACACAGTTTATGGACTGTTCATTATGGAAAATAGGCACGTACCACCTCCTCACAGTGGACCTGAGATTAAATACCTTCTGCAGGGAGGAATGTCTGGGAAGGGAAGCTTATTGGCTAGACCCTCAGGACCTCTAGATACCTCATTAGCATGGAGAACTCTGGTTTGGGTTATGTGACCTTTGGTCACGTCCCTTTGCAGGGAGTGTAGTCAGATGTTCTGGGCCAGGAATTTTGGTAAGGAGCAGGGAGATGCCTACCATCCTCAGATGGGTGCCAGGGTGCTGGGTTATCCAAACCCACTCAACCTTACCAAGTTTCCTGACGTGGTACACCACTCCATAGAGGGTGGGTTTGTTGTTGTTGTTGTTTGCTTGGTCGGTTGAGTTGTTCTCGTTGCTGTTTTGAGGTTCATTTGTCCTTTGTGTATAGGGAGACCGCTGACTTTTGTGCATTAGTTTTATATACTGCTACTTTGATGGAAGTGATTATGTGTTGTAGAAGTTTCCTGATGGAATTTTAAGGGTCCTTTATGTATAAAACCATATCATCTGCACATAAAGATACTTTGATTTCTTCTCTATTTGTATCTCCTTGATCGCCTTCAGTTGTCTTATTGCTCTAGCTAAGACCTCAATTCCTGTATTAAATAAGTATGGAGAGAGTGGACATTCTTATCTTGGTCCTGACTTTAGTGAAAATACTTTGAGTTTCCTTCTGTGTAGGATGCTGCTGAGTGTAGGCTTCCTATAAAACACCTTTCTCATATTGACATATGTCTTTTGTATCCCTAGTCTTGCCAGAAATTTTGCCATGAACGGATATTGGATTTTGTCAAATGCCTTTCCAAAATAAAATGATTATGTGATATTTTTGTCTTTTAGTTAATTTAACATGGTGGATTATATTTATCAATGTATGCATGTTGAACCATCCCTGAACCTCTGGGATGAAGCCAACTTGTTCATGGTGGATTATTTTTTATGTGTTCTTGAGTTTGGTTTGCAAGAATTTTAATGAGAATTGTTGCATCTGTGTCCATATGAGATATTATTGGTCTGTAATTTACTTTTATTGTTTGCTCTTGATCATTCTGTTGTTTTGGTATTGGGGTAATCATGGCTTTGTAAAATTCTTTAGAAAAAGTCTCCTTCAGTTTCTATTTTGCAGAGTTATTTGAGGAGTGAGGGTTTGTGTTAGTTCTTTGAAGAACTGGTAGGATTCTGGTCTGCCTCCATCTGGTCCTGAGATTTTAATGGTTGGGATATTTTAATAACTGGTTCTCTTTCACTGGGGCTTCTGGGTCTGTTTAAATAGTTTTTTCAACTTGATTTAACTGTGGTAGGTAGTATATATCAAGAAATTGCATCTATTTCTTTTAGGCTTTCCATTTTGGTAGAATAAAGTGTTTTTTTTTTTAAAGTACATCCTTATGATTTTCTGAATCTCCCCAGTATATATTGTAATTTTCTCTTTTTTGTCTTTAATTAATTTAGATTCTTGTTTGGTGAATATTTTCCTTAATTAGTCCAAAGGTCATCAATTTTGTTAAATTTTTCTAAAAATCCCTTCATTTTATTGATTCTTTGTATTGTTTGTTTGTTTGTATTTCATTGACTTAAGCCCTGAAGTTGATTTCTTTCTTTTCCTCTGCTCTCTCAGGGGAGTATTTTGTTTTGATTTTCTATAGCTTTCAAGTGTGTCATTAAGTTATTAGTTTGGGGTTTCTCCAGATTATTCCTTTTATGTAGGCATTTGGTGCTATGACCTTTTCTTTTAGGACTGAATTCTTTGTGTCACAAAGAGTTGTAGTATGTTGTGTTTTCAATTCTACCTGTTCTAAAAAGTTTTTAATTTCCTTCTTGATTTCAGTCTTGGCCCAGTTTTCACTAAGACTCCATGAGTTTGTATATTTCTATTGTATATATTCTGAAATTTCTACAGTTAATATTCAGCTTTAATTCATGGTAGCCAGTTAGGCTTCAGGGTTTTATTTCAGCTTTTAAAAAATATTTGTTAAAACCTGATTTGTGTAGTAATATGTAGCCAGTTTTATAGGAATTTTCATGGGATGGTGAGAAGGAAGTGTATTCTTTTTAATTTTATTTTAACTTTTTATTGATCCTTTGTAGGTTTCACATCATGCATCCCAATCCCATTCATCTCCCTCTCGCTTTTGTATCCACCCTGTGCCCTATGACCTCCCTTCAAAAAGAAAATAACAAACAAGCAAACAAACAACAAAAGCATAGAAAACATCTTGTCATGGAAGCTGTAGTCTGTCAGTCTGTCCCACAATACACCATTTTGTCCATACATCTTTACATGCAAATGTTCATTGCAATGAGCCAGTGATTTGATCTGAGGCCTCTACCTTCTGCTCCACCATTAATACTGCATCTTGACCCGGACTTGTCTCAGTTATCCTGTTGTCTCCCCACGTCATGGAGATCTGCAGCTTTGGATCTGCAGGACTGGCCCTTTCACATATTCCAGCAGTTCATAGATGAGGTAGATTTTGGGATGGGCCAACTCAAAACCCTGCATCTGGGCCTGGGTGATGGCTGAGTTGGTGAGCCTGCCAGCTTTCCCATACTGGCACCACCAGGGTGATCTCTCCAGCACTGTCCCAGCTAGCTCACCCAGTGCTGCAACTGGCCAGGGCAGGGTCACCTTGGGATCAGCTTACCTGCACTTACCACACCAGAGCCAGCTCTACTGTGCTGCCCAGCTGAGCTTCTGGTCCACTCCCCTGAGTGCTACGGCTGGCAATGGGTAAGGGACTCAAACTCTCTCAAATGCCAGGTGGGACCAGCTCTCCTGTGCTCACACAGGCTCATCTGCGCCCCTACCACCAGGACTAGCTCTACTTTGCTGCCCAGGTGAGATGCAGAAACCAATCTCCCAAGTGCTGCAGTCTGTGAAAGGTGGAGACACCGCTCCAGAATGCCACGGCCAGCGAGGGGCAGGGCAAGTTCTGCACAGCCCTTGGACATCTACCTGGTCCCAGGTGGTAGCCCAGACCAGAGATACCCACATGGTCTTCAATCATGAACATCAGCTGATGCAGCTCTGAGTTTAGTATAGGATTTTGAAAACTCAAAGCTGACCCCCTCTGATACACCCTCTCTAACAAGGCCATGACCCCCCATCCTTCTAATCATTTCAAATAGTGCTACTTCCTTGTGACTAAGCTTTCAAATATATGAATCTATAGGGACAATTCTTACTGAAACTAACACACTGGATAACCTGTCGATTGCCTACAGTGGGGTATTGAAGCCACCCACTATCACCATATGAAAACCAATATGTAATTTTTAGCTTTAGTAGTGGGGTTTTTATTTTGTTTTGTAATCAACTTGGTGCTCTTGAGATAAGTGGATAAATGTCTAGAATCAGACCTTCCTCTTGAATTTTTCCTTTGATAAGTATGTAGGGTCCTTCCTATCTTTTCTGATCAGTTTTGGTCTTAAGTCTGTTTTGGAAATATGAAAATGGCTACATATGTTTGCTTCTTTGTTTCATTTGCTTGGAATACCCTTTTCCATCTTTCTATAGTAAGGTGATTATCTATCCTTAGTGGTAAGGTGTCATCATTGGATACAGCAGAAAGATGGATACTGTTTTCTAATATAATCTGTTAATCTATGTCTTTTTTATTATTGGTGGAATTGAGACCATTAATATTGAGTGTTACTAATGAGAAATGCTTATCAATCCCCATGATTTTGTTGTGGTGTTTGCCCCCACCCTCTGACTAGCTCTTCTGGGATGGTTTGCTATCTTTCCATCTTTGCTATAGTAAAACTTTCCTCCATACTCAAGTTTCCTATTGAATGCCTTTTTTAGAGCGAGCTGAATTGGTCTTCATAAGTTGCTTTTTTTAAAGTTAAGAAACATTTTTGATAGTGGGAAGTGCTAAGGGAGGGGTGACCCGGCTGGAGCAGCAGCTGCCAGTGACATGTTCAAGGTAATTCAGAGATCTGTGGGGCCAGCCAGCCTGAGCCTGCTCACCTTCATAGTCTATGCGGCACCCAAAAGGGACTTGCCTCACAGACGTTACGTGAAGGTAGATGAGCTTTTACTCTACACAGTTCCTGAGGGTCAGTCTAAACAGGAGGAGGAGCCAAGGGCTCAACTTGAAGAAAACATCTCACACTCTGACATCGTTGTGAGCCTTATACAAGTTTGTGTCAGGAAATATATTCCCATAGTAAACAAAAGGAGGAATACTTTGTCCAGGGGGGAGTTGACAACTCTATCTTCAAAACGTGCTTCCTGGATTTTCCCCAAGACATAATTGCTAGAAGTTCAAAAATAAAGAAGCTGATATTGGCTCCTTTTTTTCATGAGATTGGTGTCTATGTCTGTTACCCACAACAAGCCATCACCATTGCCCAGGTCACTGGGGAGAAGTTATATGACTGGGGATTATGAGAGTGCATAGTTGTAGATATGTGGAAGAAAAATTTTCAAAAGCCAGGAAATGTGAAAAATTCACCTGGAACAAAATAGAAAACTCCGTGCTCTGTCCATTTTAATCAGTTATAGGTAAACACTGGAAACTCTAGACGATAAATCAGTATTTCTACAGACAAATGGCAGAATCAGTATTGGATATAGTAAACTGGCTTTCTTCAGGAAAACTACATTAAGCCTTTTTGCTGTTTTGGGTGATGCCATATTACAGGGCAACTAATCTGCAATCTTTCACATGGCAATAATGTGCAAGCCTTAGAACTCCTCATTCTTATATCACTATTTATGTCTATAATTAAAGTTCAAATTCCAAAAAAAAATTTTTATCCTAAGATGTTTTTCTCTTTCTGTTGATTGCAATTGATATTTTGTTGAGTATAGTTGTCTGGTGTTTCTCAGAGTATCTACCCAGGCTCTTCTGGCTTTCAGAGTCTCCATTGAAAACTCAGGTGTTGTTCTAATGGGCCCACCTTGATATGTGACTTGGTCCCTTTCTCTTGAAAATTTTAATATTTTTTTTTGTTCTGTAAATTTTATGACTTGATTATTATGTGTTTCTGGAGTGTTCTTTTTGACCCTGTCATGTCCCATATGCCTCTTATGTCTTGTTAGGCATCTCTTTGTCATGAATGTATTCTTTCCTAGTCTCTCTGGTCGAGACTGTCTTTCTTATTTGTGTATAGCATTCTTGTACTTTTTCCAATGCTGGTTTTGTGGTTATGACCTATCTCAGTTTGTGCCTGTATTTAAAAAAAATCTCTTCTCTACATTAATTTAAAAAGATAGTCTTTCTGGGCCTTTTTGGATGTAGAAATCTTTGTTATCAGTTGTTTACTTTCAGGGCTTGAAAATCTATCATTCCATTCCTCCTGGCTTTTGGGTCTGGTGGTATTATGGTGTATTTGTGGGTGAGTTGGCCTTTCCCCTTTTAGCTTTTAATACTTTTAAAATCTGTAGTTTGTCCTTGTGACTGTGACATGCCATCTAGAGTCATCTGTGATTATGCTGCTGTGCAATTCTATTTGCCTTTTAAAACTAAAATCAACATGACATTACCTCTATTTACTTTATAAGTTTGGAAATAACCACAAAATGCAGCAACATTTTAAGCATGTAAAAAAAGTCAGATGTTAATCAGTACTGAATATAGTTTTAAAACAATAGAAACAATGAGTGCACAGTTAAGATTCTGCAGGCTAGTAGAGCAAGAGTGCGCGGCTTCTGAACATGTACCATACAACACAGGTTCAAAGAGCAACAGCATAATTTATCATTATAAAATCACAGCTAGGCAACATAAAAGCACATTAATGATGAAGGTATCAACACGTGTTCACTATGAGTGTGTTACACATAAAATGCTATATCTTCTACCATAAAATGCTATGTGCACAGAAGAGAGCCAAGGAGACAAACATTGAGACTTGTTGCTGAGGTGAGCTATTATTGAGAATAATAATAGTAATGGAGTAAAACTTTCTATATAGCAATTCTTAGATCACAATCATGTATTGATTCCACTGTGTATCTGAGAAGCTGAGACTTCATTGTTGGCAGTATAAAATTTCTGACTCGTTTCAAAATTTGGGTGAAATACACACTGAAGGTGTTTGCTAGTGTAGGCATATGGTACGGGGATCTATGAACAGGGAAGGAAACCTCAGATTTCACAATAAGTTTCTGCTAAATTTTGTCAAATCAAACAGCTAGACGCTTAGGCAGAATAAAATGGTACAGAAGAAGTGGGTCCCACCAGGCAACGATGGGAAGGAATTTCATCTTTGGAAGACTCCCTACTTGAAAAGATCTGGAACAGTTGGGACTGAGAGGATGATGTGGAAATTAACTAACATCCTGACATTCAGTTATTGGTTCAGAAGTATGACAGTCCATTGTTATATCTTATTAACTTAACATTCTGGAATCAGCACCAATCTCCCCAAACTTAATTTGTAATATCTAATCTTCATTAAAATATATTTTGTGTTATATGAACACAACTAAGGTTAAAGAAGGCTGATTTGTTTAATTAACTATAGATTTTTATGTATATTAGGTAGTAACTGAATTTCTTTTGATTTGTACTTCTGTTTTGGGGTACTCTGAAGGTGCAGTCCCATCACAGGATTACATCTTGCTGAAGCAGTCCTTGGCATTGGTACAAACTTGGATCCCCTTTTACATGACCTCAGGGCCCACGAGGGCTCCCCACAGGTCCTGGCTCTTTAGTTCCTTAGAGCATTTGGTATTAGCCCATGCAGTTTCCACAAATTCTCTGCCTTCTAGACTTTTAGACTTCTGCTGCTGTTCCCCTCCATTTATCAGTTCTTCTAGCACCTTTCTTTTGGCTTCTTTCTGCTCTGAAGTTTCTCAACCAAAGAGTTTGGTAGTCACTCTCTTCAGCAAGAGTGTTCTCACATTCCCCAGTGGTTGGAAGCCAAATCCTGAGCAGCCATCTCCAAGTCATACTGCATAAGCTCATGCTTCCTGCTTCAGGCAGCCGGAGGTGCTTTTGCGAAATCAGATACTCCTTTAGCTGACCTGCATAGCATTCTTCATCTTCCAAGACATCATCAGTAGAAGATGCACACATGCCCATGTGATGACCAGCGTTCTACAGCCCATTGCCCATTTGCTTTTCTGATGGTGCTCCATTCATTAAAAACTGTCCCACAATTCCCACGTATTTTATATACACCATAGAGTGCATCTTCTACTTCAGCTCTTACTCAAAGGGGTGTGAGATCATGGACTATAACTTAGTACTGTGGTGCTTCAGCTCACTGAATCTATCTGGGTTTTCACTCTGAATGTTGCATTAAGTGCTTTTAACCTGGAGTTGTCCTTCAGCTGAAATGCCATCTCACTCAGTCTCCCTCCAGTTACTGCCCTGCATTAAAAACAAATAGAAGATTTTTGTCCCTACAAAGGGCCTGATGTAAAAAGACCCTTAAGAGTCTTTTAATCTTCTGTGTCATCATCTCTGCACATGTCTGGATCCATGTTGTCAGTGGAGACTTTGTGCCTCAGGAACTCTGCCTGCTTTTCTGGAGGAGGTGACACGACACGTGTGGGAAGCACACTAAAAGCTATTGAAATGAGGTTCAGTAGCTGAAACTCATGACTGTCAGCATGCCAGCTGACCAAGTCTTGATGCTGTAAGCATAAATGTCAATTTCATGTTCACAACATTTCTTTCAGGCCCCCCTCCCTGCTCTGCTTCTGCAATACTGATTTCTATCTTCTTCAACAAAAAATTATTTCCTACTGTCTTGTAGACCCCAGAGCCATCTTTCTGGTACTTCCCAGTCTCCTCATCGATTGGATCTTCCAGTACATCACTCAGGGCTCCCAGCTGTTCCAGGGATGAAGGGTACATTTTGGCAAGGTCCACAGATGCCCGATATGCCCCTGTGAAGCTAGACTATGGCTACTTAGTGAATTCTTCTTTCTTCCACCCTTCTCCACCTTTTGCCACCATTTCAATCCCCTAACACTAGATAGGAGAAAAAGAAGGGTAGAGGGGGTGAGAAAAGAGATCCCCGAATAAAGTCAGGGTCACAAAAGGGGCAATGGTATCATTTAGACCACTTCCTGCTGATGAGGGGCGAGTGTAATCTTTGCCATAAGGATATCCAATTTCTTCATGTTTTTCCCTTACACACAGGTATTTAACAAACCGTGACCAACCAATGACCAACAACCAGTCAACAACCCACCAAAAACTGACCACCAACAACCAACCTCTGGGATCCTAGCATTTATACCCCCTATAAAAGTCTTCATGATTTTAAACGTTAGACAATTGTGGAAAGCATCTGCAGCTGGCCAAACCACGCCTCTGCTAGAGATGAGACAAATCCTAGTCAGCTGCCGTGGGCAGTCTGAAAGCAGTCCCATGTCCCCAGACTTTGGATTAAACAAAATCACATTCCTCTTTCTGTGGTTTTATTTTAAAGAAACCAAAACTCCAGAATTCTCACTACATTTCCCCCATTTTGTTTTTAGCCATTAATTGTGCCATGCGTAATGGGAAATCATAAACAGAGACATTTTAAATGAAATAAGTCTTTTTGATTCAGTGGCCAAGGTTTTCAGGAGATCTTTCCTGCTCAGTTCTTTATCAGTTTTGATATTATCCACAGCTTTTCATTTCCTGTGAGATATAAACAAATATACATTCCCAATGTAAAACTTTCTTGGATTTCCATTTTAGTATATAATATATAGGCTGATTTCACTTGTTGGCTGAAACAGCTTGTCTGTTTTGATTCTGGGCCTCATGCCAGGGCCCCAAGGCTGTTTCCTGACACTAAGAAATCACCTTGAATCTCTCTCTTGGATCTACACTCATTGGTGCAATGGCAACCCTTGCCACATGGACTGCACTCCCCTAGAATACAGGGCCTTCTTTCTGATATAAATTTAGAAAAAAAACATTGCTCTTAGAGATGCCTTGTTCACAAATGACCACATTTCCCATAATTAAAGCACTGGGCATTTTGAGATCTGAGTGAGACCTCTAGCTATAGCTTGACCTATGATAATACTAGTATGGTACCTCTGAGAAACAATATCCATTATATCCCTTATCCACTCATCTATAGGTGATGCTCACACCTTAATAGTCTAACAACTTTTGTATATTCAGAGTTTACATTTTCATATGCCAAGGTCTCTATCAACACTTGTCTTGTGTCAGGGTCTGAGATAGCTTTGCTCACAGCTAAGACTAATCTTTGTAAAATAAAAATCAGTGAAAACATCTCCAGAGCCTTGTAAAATCTCTGTAAATGAGGTAGACCTTTTGTCAGACTCATCTTTGCCCCAACCTCTTACAGCCACTAAGCATTGTCTGTAGCAGTGTCATCCAACTGAATCTGCTCTTGTACATCAGAGTACCACCCTTCACCCCGTAAATGCTCCTTAACTATATCCATTCCCCTTGCTCTATTTAGCTGTTCAATATTCAAGGCTTCTTCCCTCCACCATATTAACCACTGCAACTAAGGACTGTATCAATCCCTTCCAGACTTGGGGATTAATTCTATTTTGAGTGGCCCAGGTATTTAGAATCTGTTTTCTATAGATGAGTGCCGTCCATATGAAATCATGGCCTCTTTAAAACAGCTTAGATAGATCTATTGTTTCTACAGCACACCGTCCTATCTCATCATAACCTTGTTCCTCATTGTTAGCAAGCATTTGCTGTATGGCTATGGGAAGACTGATGGTGATTTTATAAACCCGGGCCTCCCCTACTCCCCATCTGGCGGTGTGGTTGGTTTGAGATGAATACTTTTTCTCAAAATGGCCTCCTGCCTTTTCAGCTTTTGAACAGAGATAGAAGAAAATGGAGGGACTTCCAGGTTGGACAGAGAAAGAGAGGAGGCAGGAGAGAGATAGGGACTTTTTGATGGGGACATTGTCTCCCTGTTTAGATGGCAAATCTGCCACTGGAGTATTTAGATTTAATATGGCTTACAAGATTAGGATTCTAGCTGTCGCACCTGCAACCAAGTTACCATCATTTCTGAACTAAGTTTGTGTTGTGTTTTTCTTCACGCGTCTTTGGGTTCAAGAGAGAAAGAAAGGTAGTACTGGTTTTGAAGACATGAAGGGGTCATGAAGAACAGCTGAGACTGGGCACTGTGAGAAGCCATGGAAGGCAATTGGTGAAGCTGCAGCCTCAGTTGTAATTGATGGCCCAAGACTGAAGGGGTCATGAAAAGGATTTGAGGCCTGGCACATGAAGAGAGTCTGTGAAGAGGCTATTGGTGAAGCCTAGTTGTGGCAGAAGACAGAGTGTTTTGGAGATGCCAATATAATGAGATGACCACCAAGAACAGCAGCAGCAGTGTAGTACAGACAGCTGGAGCCTAGAAGACAAGGTGTGTGCTACAAAGGGCAGAGCTGCAGCAATGACCCAAGCCCTTGGAGGAGCCTAGAAGATCATGAGTGGATCCCACATTGGATGGTTAGAGTTTGATTTTGCTTTTGATTGTGATATTTTTCCCTCTTGAAGTAAGAAGGTATTTAAGTAGAGCCCACAGTTAAGAGACTTTGAATTTTTAAACGACTTTGAATGTTAAAAGATATTGGATATTTTAAAGGGATTGAATTTTTGATATGTAAAGACGGTGGGACTTTTAAAGTTATTTAGATCTTGGGGCTTAATAGTGATGTGTTTGTGTGCCAAATTGACAAGGGGTCAATTGTACTGGGTTGGTTTTATAGGTCAACTTGACACAAGCTGGAGTTATCACAGAGAAAGGAGCTTCAGGTGAGGAAATGCCTCCATGAGATTCAGCCATAAATCACTTTCTCAATTAGTGATCAAGGGGGGAGGGCCCATTGTGGGTGGTGCCACCCCTGGGCTGGTAGTCTTGGGTTCTATAAGAGAGCAAGCTGAGCAAGGCAGAGGAAGCAAGCCAGTAAGTAACATCCCTCCATGGCCTCTGCATCAGCTCCTGCTTCAGCAACATGGAAGTGTAAGCTTGAATAAACCCTTTCCTCCCTTCCCCCCAAAAAGAAGAAAAAGAAAAGAAAAGAAAAGAAAACCCCCCCTGGGAGCAAGGCTGTGGATATTCCAGAGGTAGTCACCACAATAAATCTTTTTCAGGCCTCTTCAAAAAAAATCTATTCCTTTGTCCCCTGCCATTTCCTCTATGACATTTAAAATTAAATTTCCTATTCTGCCTAGGTCCACATCTGGGCCATAGCTTGTCTTTTGCTGCCTTGTGGCTTCTTCTTTCTTCCACTGTTTTTAACCCTTTCAGACCCCTAACACTAGATTGAAGAGAAAAAAAACTGGTTGAGGTGAGAGGAAAGAGATCCCTGAATAAAGTCAGAGGTTGGAAAGGGGCAGTGTTATCATTAGACTATTTCCTGCTGATTAGGGCACAGAGTTCCTTGGGTCAAGTGTGAGGTCACTGTCATATCTAATTCCTTCTTGTTTCTTTTTTACATATGACTACTTAATAAACCATCAACAACAACAACCAACAACCAACCAATAACCCAGAACAACTAATCTCTGGGGCCCTAGCATTTATATGCCCTCTGAAAAGTGCCCAGAATTCCAAATGCCACACAACTGCAGAAACTATCTGTAGGTGGCAAAAACACACCCCCGCTGGAGTACTAGGCAAATCCTAGTCAGCTACTGTGGACAAGCTGAAGTGTCCCCATGTCCCTACACCTGGCATTAAAACAGAAGTACATTCCTATTTCTTTGGTTTTTAAAGAAACAAAAAAAAATCCCAGAATTCTCACTACTCTCTTGTTCTGAAATGTTTATTTTCTTAGATTTGGGAAATTTTCTGCTATAGTTTCATTGAACACATATACTATGCCTTTAGATTTTATTTCAGATTTGGATTCTTCTATTTGATCTCTTGATATTTCAGAGTTCTTGGATGTTGTGTCTTATTTTTGGACTTGTCTTATTTTTTTCTCTATTTATGTTTGAAATAGAGAAATTCTATTCAAAATTTAAATTTTCCTCAATCTGGTCTTTCGTCCCTGATATTTTTTCTTTTGCTTGTTCAAGTCGTAGATGTAGTTTTTATGTTTTTTTCTTTATTAGGAAAGTTTTACTTTCCTAAATTTTCTACTTTTTCAAAATACGTTTTCTTCCTGTGTTTTTTCTTCACACCATTACCTTTTTCATCTGTTGTTGATTACTTTATCCATGTTGGTGACCTTTTCTTTTACATTGGCTTCTCCAGTTTCTGCATTTAATTGATGTGTTGCCTTTTATCCTTTCTGAGGCCAACTGATAAGTCTTAGTAATAACATTTGAAGCTTTCATCCATGATTTTACCCACTTTATTATCCTTGAGTTCAGTAGTTGAGGAGTTCTGATACTTTTGATGATCATGCTGGGCTGCTTTTGAGGAATCGTGGTGGGTTGCTTTTGAGCAATCATGTTGGGGTTTTTGTTGTTGTTGTTTATTGTGTTTTCCTGTTGTGAGTGTTGGTCTGGATATCTCTTCTGGTTTTGTTTTAGGAACATCTGAGTGAGCAGCATTTTCTTTTTCCGAAAACATATTTTATAATACAATATATTCTGATCACAATTTCCCTCTCCCGACTCCTCCCAGTTCCTTCCTTCCTGCTCTTCAATCTGGATCCACACTCTTTCTGTTTACAAAGCAACTAAACAAGAAAAAGGGCCAAAGAAAAGCACAAAATCTACCCATAGATACACACACATGCACACACAAACAACACACACACACACACACACACCTACACACCTTTGCACACCCACGAATCCTATTAAAAAAACCCAGAAGCCATAATATATATGCAAAGATCCTGTAGGCTAGAAAACAAACAAACAAACAAACAGCATTTTTGAATTAGCATTATGAGACAAAGAACCTCCCAAGATGCCGTGGAGTTCATTTTGTGTTGGGCATGGGGCTTACCCTTAAGTCCCCAGTGAGACTCCCTTGGAGACAAGTAATTTTTGTTTGGCAAGTGGCTTTTATTTGGAGATAGCTCCTGGGTTAGGAGTGGGGTCATGTGCCTACTTCTCCTTTCACCTCTTCTGCAGAGTTCCCTGAGCCTTGCATGTAAAGAATGGTATTGGTCAATCCCAAGACCAAGTTCTCAGCACAAAGAAGATTTATTTACTCCTGAGGGGCAGAGAACAGGGAATAAGAGACAAAAACAGGAGCTAGAAGATGAGGGAAAAGGGGAAAGGAACAAGGGAGAAGGGGAAGGGATATTTGTCCTGGAGGGGAACAGGACAAAGACTGGCTGTGAAGAGAGAGGAGATGGTCGTGGCACATAGAAACATGGCTGTTTATAAAGGGAAAAGGGAAAACCCTGTGTTAGAATGAGGTGTTTAATTTTAATTGGGCATGTTAACTAGGTAAGCCAAGGGGAGACTTTTAATTGCTAGACTTTAATACTTTCATAGCTAGACCTTGGTAGTCAGCCTTAGGTGGATGAAGTGGTCAGTTAAGGAATGGCCCTTGGTGGCTAGCTTTAGGAATCTAATCTAATGATTTTTAGCAGGGCAGGGGTAATGGGGAGAAAGACAAGCCAGGCCAGATCCAGGTTTTCCAGGCTTAAGCTGGCCAGAGTCCCTTCACTGAGGGGGAAGGATTTGATGAAGACATCCCTTTTGGACTGAATGTTCTAGATCTTTCAGGTGTGCTGTTAAATTACTAGTATGAGATCATTCCAATGTCTTTTTGTAGGCACTTAGTGCTATAAGTTGCCTTGTAGAACTTCTTTCTTTGTGTACATTAAATTTGAGTGTGTTGGATCTTCACTTTCATTCAATTCTAGAAAGTTAAAATTTTTTTCCTAATCTATCTCTTGACCCATTTTTTTTTTATTTAGTAGAGAGTTGTTCAGTTTTCATGAGTTTGTAAGTTTTCTGTTCTTTCTGTTGTTGTTAATATCCAGCTTTAATCTGTAGTGGTCAAATAGGGTACAGGGAGTTATTTCAATTTTCTTATACCTGTTGAGATTTGCTTTGTGTCCAAGTGTGTGGTCAATTCTGGAGAAACTTCCATGGGATTCTAAAAAGAAGGTGTATTCTTTTGTATTTGGGTGAAATACTCCTTAAATATCTCTTAAGTCCATTTGGTTTAAGTCCATTAGCTCCCACATTACTGTTTAGTTTTTGCCTGGCTAAGCTGTCCATTGGTGAGAGTATGGTATTGAAGTTACCCACTGTCAGTATGTGAGGGTATGTGTGACTTAAACTATAGTAGTGTTTCTTTCTGTTTCTTGTAGCAGATTCAAAGTTACCCTTTGCTCTCTTCCCACTTAACTTTTTTTTTTTTTTTTTAGGTGAGAAGCTGGAGCTTAGAGAGGTAAATTTAGGGATGAGTAATAACACATTGTTACTCATTGTAATAACAATGAGTAGAAACACAACAGAAATATGATTGGCTCTTAGGGTGTGCCATAAGCCAGGTGCTGTTTTAAGGATTCTACACTATCACATCCTCTAATTCTCAGAGGGACTCAGGAGGTTGGTACCATCAGTGCTTGCAAAAAGGATGTGGAATCACCCCAAGGCAACGAAGCAGGGTGGCCTCAACTTCTGCCCGGTGTGTTTTTTTTTTTAATCCTAACTTTCACAAACAAGAAAAGTCCCAAAGCTTGGATGAAGGTCACATAGAGGTCAAAGAAACTCATCTTCAGCAAGAATGACCCACGGATTTCTGGAAGCACAGAAGGACAAAGACTGGGGTGTTTTGGAGCAGTGCACTGGGGAGACATCTTGGAGAGTGGGAAGAGAAGCTACTTTCACAAGCCCTGAGATTAGGTGAATGGAAAGGCTACTACGTGCTCTGACGATTAGGTCTCTGGCTTTCGGTCATCTCACCATTGCTATATGGAAACCCAAAGGACAGGACAGTGACTCCTGACGACTGTTTTCTGGAGACTTTCTATTTATCCACAAGCAAAGTGTTTTTCTTATTTTAAAAATTGTTAGTGGAAGAGTTCTGGTTGAAGGTGACTCGCATGCTTCATCTCCAAATGATAAATTTCACTTCATTATTTTCTGTTCAGTTGATGGATGAGAATCACCAGGTCTCATGTGGCCTGCTTCATAATTTTGATAGTTTTCCTAAAGGCAAAACACTTCCTTCATGTATAATTTTGTCAGAATCAGCGTGTATGAATATGAATAGCTTCTTATTCTAATGAAATCATTAGAATACATAGATTTCTAATAACCTGATTTAATAATGCGAGTTGAATTAACTTAACTGGAACTTCCTTCTTAGCCTCATTACCCTCTCTGGATAATCCAGCATCAGTTATTTCTCGGGGGATTTTCAGAAAACTCTAGTCAATAGGAGCTTGGAAGTGATAAGAATTTCCATTTCAACATAGAGCTTTGGGTACGGGGTTAATTTAATAAATAGAAGTGACTAACATTATCTGTGAGGGGCTGTGCCAGGTACCTTAGGATCACGCATGACTGGACTGGGCTCAGGATCAGTGGAACAATGCCACTCATGCTCAGTCTTTGGCTCCCAGGGTTTCCTCTCCTACTCGGGGTGAATTAAAGTCTCATCGCAGAGCTTGTGACATAACAATATCTCAGGGGCTGTCGGGGTGCTTGGTCTCCTTTCAGTTATTTTTTTCCTTTTATCTAAGATAATTTTTTTCTCTCATAATATATCCTGATTATCCTCCTTCAAGCCCCACCTTACCCTCCCCCCCATCTGGACCCACTTCCTGTCTGTCTTTCATTAGGAAAACAAACAAACACCTAAGGGATGATAATATAATATAATATAATATAATATAATATAATATAATATAATATAATATAATATAATATAATAATATAATATAACATAACATAATATAATATAATAAAGATGAAGCAAAAGCTAGCACATTGGGGTGGGGCAAAACAAACAGAAGGGCCCAAGAGAGGACACAAGAATCAGAGACCTGCTGTGCTGGCTGGTTTTGAGTGTCAACTTGACATAGGCTGGAGTTATCACAGAGAAAGGAGCCTCAGTTGGGAAAGTGCCTCCATGAGATCCAGCTGTGGGGCATTTTCTCAATTAGTGATCAAGGCAGGGAGGGTCCATTGTGGGTGGTGCCATCCCTGGGCTGGTGGTCTTGGGTTCTATAAGAAAGCAAGCTGAGCAAGCCAGGGGAAGCAAGCCAGTAAGAAACATCCCTCCATGGCCTCTGCATCAGCCCCTGCTTCCTGACCTGCTTGAGTTTCAGTCCTGACTTCCTTTGGTGATTAACAGCAATGTGGAAGGTGTAAGCTGAATAAACCCTTTCTTCCTTGTTTCTTGGTCATGATGTTTGTGAAGGAATAGAAACCCTGACTAAGACACCCGCTCATTTGCACACTCAGGAATCCCATAAAAACAATACATCAGAAACCATAATATGTATGCAGAGGATCTGGTGCAGACCCATTCCGGTACTGCGTGCATGCTGTCTCAGTGTCTGTGAGTTCATATATGCTTTGTTTATATTGATTCTGAGGGTCTTTTTTTTTTTTTTTTTGAAGTTGTTCACCTCTCTGGCTCTTACGCTCTTTCTGACTTCTCTTTTACAGGATTCCCTTAGCCCGGAGGGAATGGATTTGATGGAGACATCTCTTTTAGGGTTGAGTATTCTAAGGTCTCTCTGTATGTGTTCCCATCTGCTGCGGGAGCCGAGCAAGGCAGCAATCTATGCATATGCAGAGTGCAAAGAGTATCATTTGGAGTGATTTTATTGCTACATTTCTTTTTAGAACAGTAGCAGTTGCTTTCCCCCTAAGTCTCTGGCTTATCTAATCGCAGGTTCTTGGTCATCCAAGCAGTGTCAGATATGGTGGGTTCCATCTTAAAGAGTAGACCTTCAGTCAAATCAGATATTGGTTGGTTACTCCTACAAGGCTTGTGCCAGCATTGCCCAGGCATACACTGCAGGCAGGACTACATTGTCGATCAGAGGATTTGTGGCTAGGTTAGTGCTTATGTTTCTCTTTGTGTAGAGAATGTGTACTCTACAGAGTACATTCCTGTACTAAAGACTGGAATGTAGTGGGTGGAGGCTCTACGTAGGCACCAACTCAACTTCTTCATATTCAATGAGTCTGATAAGTGTTGTCTCCAGCAATGGGGCCTTGCCGTCAGCGTGGAGAGCAACCTACAGTCTTGACAACAAGATTGGACTGCCTGGGGATTCCTGTGGGACTCCCTTGGACAAAAACTCAATTAAACATAATCCAATACTGGAACTCGAGGCTTCATTTGGTGGCAAGAGATGACTCTCTCTTCCCATTACTTGGCAATTTTATTTAGATTACCTTCCCACGTTTGTATATTTTCAGAAGCTTCTGTTGTATTCGATCTCACTACTAGCCTTCAGATGGTCTTTAATTTTTAGCTGTCTCTGCATATTCTCATCCTCTTTCCCTCCCCTTCCTCACTTGATCCTCTCATCCCAGCCCCCTCATCCATCCATAATGATCTATTCTGACTCCCTTTCCAAATAAGATTTGTCTCCTCTAGTCAATGACTTTATACCTAACCCCCGTGGTTCTACGTATTGTAGCTTGGTTGTCATTGACTTGGCTGTCTTTCAGTTATTTTGGCAGCAAAAGGATAGGCATTTTTTTTAAAAGACAAAACCAGAAACAAGCCACATTCATACTGACTCCCTTCTCCATCAGTGCCTTGGAACTCTCACGATTCCAACTCTCTGACAGTGATTGTCTGAGCCAACATGCTCTAGAGTTGGTGGTGACAAGCAGGAGATGCTGCTGGTGGTCCAGTTCAGCACATACCTAGGAGGGGTAAGCTACCACACTGCTTTTCAGATGCACTATTTAAAATATATAAAGCAATGAGCTTCAATTTTCCACTTCCTACTCAATAATTATTTCTTGTTTTTTTTTCCTCTAAATTATAGTCATTCTAGTGCATAGGAAATGGCATTTCAGTGTGTCTTTTTCTTACTGTGGTAAAGTACATTTAACACAAAGCTTACAATTTCAATCATTTATAGGTGAACAATTCTGTGGCATCGATTATAATAAAGTATTATATGACCATCAAATATGGTATAAGTTTTTAGTTTTCCCAAGTGAAAACCGAGCATCCATTCAACACCAGCTTTCCACTGTCCCCTCCTCCAGGGAGCAGAACAGCGATTCTTCTGTTCTCCGAGTCTGACGATTCCGGACTCTTCTTATAAACAAAACAATTGTTTGTTCTTTGATGGCTGACTTGTTTCACTTAGCATAATGCGATGAAGGATTGCACACAATGCAGTGTGCATCAGAAGTCCCCACTTTTCAATGCTGAATGTTGTTCTTCTGTCTGTATATATCACATTTTGCTGACTCATTTAATGTGTGTGTGTGTGTGTGTGTGTGTGTGTTTACTCATGCATATGCCATGGCATGTATGCGGAGATCAGAGTGAAACCTTGGGTGACAGTTCTCAGCTTCAACCTCATTTGGAATGGGGTCTCTTTTATACCTTGCTTGCAGCAATTCTCCTGTCGCAGCCCCTCATCTCTACATAGGTGTGTGTTGACCTATGTAAGACACTTTACACTGTTCTGGCTTTTACATGGGTTTTGGGCCATCCAAACTCAGGTTATCAAGCTTGCATGGCAAGTGTTTCCCTCAATAATCCACCTCCTAGACTCCACTAATTTGTTACTGGGTAGCTGAGTTGTCTATTGTGAACAACATTGCTGTGAACCTGCATGTACAAACATCTCTCTGAGTCTCTGCTTTCAACTTCCTTTGCGTATGTAATTATTTTTAGTCACATTGGGGAGTCCTTAGAGTAATTTTCTACAATGGCTCTCTTACATTGTAGCAATGTACAGCTGGTTTTATTTCTCCACATCCTTGCTAGCACATATTATTTTCTGGGCTTGATTTTCTTGATAATGTTCTTGGATTCATAAAAAAGGTTTTAGTTCTTTGAGTATGATCTACCTCATTTTCCTCTCATTGCTCATGTTTTTATTGTCATGATTTACCTGGTCAGCTGTTACTATAGTAAAAAACCCAATACAATTAGCTTATAAAGAAAATGAGTTTACCTTGGCCTACTACTTTGGAGATTCTGATGCAAAATCAAGTGGACTCTTTGCTCCGTGTCTGATATACCTATCAGATAGCACCTGGGTGACAATGCAGAGATTACGTGGTGAAGCAAACCTCATCTTCAGAAAATAAAAGAGAAAGGTCCCAGGCTCCACAAACTTGTTTGAGTGTTGTCTTAATTTCTGTTTTTCTTTCTTCTGTTGCTATAATGAATGCCCTGACAAAGGGGACTTAAGCACAGAGGGATTATTTTAAGTCACAGCTTTAGGTTGTAGTCCACCATGATGGGAAATCATAACAGCTGGAGTTTAAAGCATCTGGTCAGATCACAGCCACTGTCAGCAAACAGAAAACAAAAGATGCTTGTGCTAAGACCACTTTCTCTTGTCTGTATATTCTAGAACCTCAGCCAGGGGGATGGTGTTGCCAATAGTGGGCAGGTCTTCCCATCTCAGTTAGTCCAAGGAAGACAATCTCCTACAGGCATGCCCAGAGGCTGAACCAGGTTATTCTAGAGCTCTAAAGCTGAGGCTTGATATTAACCATCAAAGCTCCACTCCCTGACAATTTGACATCCAACAATACCATTTTAAACCATACCCTTATACCCCTTGGCCTCAGAATCCCATGCTTACCTCATAATGAAAATCACAACCCAACTTTAAAAGTGCTCAGTCTTTAGCAATTCCAACTGTTTAAATCCCAAAGTCCACACCTTATCTGAGATTTAAGGTGATAGCCTAACTGAGAACTGCTATAAAATAAAATAAAAAAATCTTCCCAATGTGCAATAGCACAGATAAACATTCTCATTCAGCATGGAAGAACTGGAATATAACAGAGGAATACTTGGATGGAAGGAAGATCAAAATCCAGCAGGGCAAAAAACAAATCCTGTAACTCCATGTTTGGCTTTTGATGAAGTTGGCTGGGCTCCAAAGGACGGAGGTAGCCCCACTTCTCCAGTCTTTTCATGTGCACCACACAAAGCCTCTCTCTTAGGCTGGCTCTGCTCCAACTCCGTGACAACATCCAGCTTTCGTCAGTGGGTGTTCTTTGGCATCTGCAATATCCTAGGGTTCCAATTATAACTTTGACTTAACCTTCCTAGAGTCACACAGAGGTCTCTTGGGGTCTTCTTGCAGGGACTCCACCCCTGTCCCCAGCTGATCACTGAAGCAGTAGAACGGGGACCCTTTAATCCCCCAGTCTTCCACACCTCTAAAGGCAGTTCTGTGTGAATGATGGTGCAAAGTTCTGTTGCTGCCAGCTTGAGACTCAAGCTGGTGCCCTGAGGCCACAGGTGCTTTAGACCACAGCTAAGCCATGGGAAATATGTCCCCAGACATTTATCTTTGAAGAGCAGGGAACTCTTTAGTGCAGGATTTTTTTCTTTCAAATGAATTTGGATCTTCACAAGGTAGAGTTTCAGATGTGTGGGGTCTTCCCTTACCTTAAGGATATATCTCCAAGTGTCCTAGTTCAGTGCAGGAGGATTCTCTCCAGTTGTCTCTTTCATAATTACAGCAGCTTTCTTACCACTGGCCTGGATGCTTTACTGTCTTGAACTTTTGTGTGCCAAACAAACTAGTTCCTTATTTTTCAGGTCAACATCATTGAAGTTCTCAGGACACGGCAGATTGCAGTCACTTTCTTTCTTTCTTTCTTTCTTTCTTTCTTTCTTTCTTTCTTTCTTTCTTTCTTTCTTTCTTTTTCTTTTTTTGGATTTGATTTTTTCAAGACAGGGTTTCTCTGTGTAGCCCTGGTTGTCCTGGAATTCACTCTGTAGACTAGACTGGCCTCGAACTCAGAAATCCGCCTGCCTCTGCCTCCCAGAGTGCTAGGATTACAGGCGTGCACCACCACTGCCCGGCTGCAGCTAGTTTCTTTGACAGCATGTATCATGGAACCTAGTTCTCAAGTTTTTGTTTACCTCTGAACCTTTGTGATTCAGGCCTCTGATGTCTGTATTTCTCTTAGCATCTTTTAAGGGGTAAAAAAATGTTTATTATTATTATGTGTCTGGTTATGTGTAGAATATGTTAGGTCACTTGCACACAGACACATACAAGTGCATGGTATTCATGTGGAGAACAGCAGACAACTTTGAGAAATCAGTTCTCTCCTGCCTTTACATGAGCTTTGGGAATTGAACTCAGGTCATCAGGCGTACACTGTCAGGTAGCAAAGACCTCTACCTGCAGCACTATCTCATGGGTCCTTTCTTAGCCTCCTTCTCTTCCAGGTTCCAATCAGAATGGGTCATTAAACTTTGCTTCTAGCATGATAGGCTTTTCTAGTTCCAAGTACCAGACTCTTCTACATTCTAGCCATCAAGTAGTTCAAGGCCTAAGAACTATATGGTTAGGTTTATCAGAGTAATAACCCCACTTTTGGTACTGATTTCTGTACTGCTTTCTTTCCCTGATGCTGTGATAAAAAATCTAGACAAAAGCAATTTAAAGAAGAAAGGGTTTATTTTGGTTCATAATCCTCAGCATTAAGTATCTGGGAACATTACACCCACAGCTGAGACACAGCAAGGAATGTTCCTGTTTTGATTACTTTCTCCTTTTTATACATCTAAGATCTCAGCCAGGGAATGGTGCTACCCACAACAGACAGAGTGTTCTACCTCAATTATCAATCAAGATAATTGCCTACTTGCATTCTCAAATACTGGTCTCCCAGGTAATTCTAGAGTTCATTAAGTTGATAGTTAAAATTAATTATTAAAATGGTACACTCTTGATGACCTAATGACATTTCCAAGTCATTCCACTACCTTCCAACAGTACCACTCTCAGGACTAGCCCTTTAATACATGGGCCTTTGTGAAATGTTCAACATCCAAACTACATCATACATGTAATAATCAAAGTCGGGGCCATGGTCATAAAGCTTTATACCAATATTGTCTTACTCTGAATTTTATAGCTTTTGCTCTTGAGAACTCTGATCCACTTTGACTTAATTTCTGTATATGGTGTGAGAGTGAAGTCCGTCCTTTTATTTTGTACATGCAAAGACTGTTGTTCCAGAAATATCAGATGAAGTTTATTTATTTATTTATTTTTACCGTTGAATGGTGTTAGTTGACTAACACTTATTAAAGATCAATTAGTCTTTGATATGTGGTTTTATTTCTGGATTCTTACCTTTAGTCTCACAGTCCCATGGTGTATATCTTTACTCTCGAGAGTACCATATTGTTTTGATTACTGCAGCATTGTAGTAAGCTTAGATGTAGTGGGTCAGTCTGATGCTGTTTGTATCCTATAGCTAAAACTGACTCCTCAAGATGTGGTTGCCCTTGACAGCAGATGCTCACATACTCAAATGGTGCTATGAACCTTCTCCCCAATGTAACTGGTCAACGAAAGGTTAGAACCTGTGATTGGGCAGTAGAGGGAGTAAGGTGGGACTGGAGGTTGGAGAGGAGTTTGCAGGTGTGGGGGAGAAGATGGATGGAGAGGAAGAAGCCACCACCATGGACCAGAACCACATGGCCAGGAGAAACAGCAAGTAACAAGGGACTTTATAGCTGGGGAATGAGTTAGAAGAGCCCAAGATCTGCCCAATCTAGGCATTTGGTTTATAAATAAAATGTCTAGATTGTGTGTCTTTATACAGATTTATTAGAACTATAATTCCAACAACATTGGTGCCCATGTTGGGCACCTCTATGTTACTGAACTATTTAATCTCAATCTGGGCTTTCTACCCCACCTTTGACCATTCAGTTCCTGGATAAAGGACTAGAGCTGGGCAGACATTTATCCTCTATGTTATTATGTCTAATTCCCAGCCAATATTCCTATTACATAATTTGCCATGTTTTGTCTGGGCGGTTCTTAACTATTAGCCTACTCACATGGCCATTATTTTAAGATTCTAATCCCATGACTTCTCCTCCTCCATTTACCTCAGGGTTTATTTCTTCTCTTCCCCCCCTCATGATTCTCCAACTCCAAGTTCAGGAACCCTAAACCCTATGTCTCTCCTGTCCAGCTATTGGCTGTCGGTATCTTTTTCACCAATCAGGGATAACTTGGGTGGGGAGGCAAGGTCACCTAGCATCATCTGGGTCTATGTTCGGAGAGTGTCCCTTGGACCAGCACTTGTTGAGGGCCAAGACTCTGAGCACAAGTTCCTTCTTGCTTAGAGAGGACACAAAGGGACACACTTGTTTCTGATCCATCTACACAAAGGGACATGCCGAAGGGAGCAGGACTAGAATTAGTGCCATGGCTTGGCCAGGGGTTTGGTCAACTACCCAATCTCTCATGGCCAAAAGGCGAGTCACTTGCCTCTCATCAAGAAGTTTGGCTGTGTTTTGTTTTGCTCAAAAGCAATGCTTCAGTCACTTAGTCCTGTCTGAGCCAAGGAGAAGACAAAGTTGCCCCAAGTTGATCCCAGAGACCAACCAAGCTCTGCTAAAACACTAACTTGTATTTTAATAGAGACAATCCTGAGGATCAAAGGGGACGGTGACTTGTCAGGAGCAGAGCAGGAGGGTAGACTTCCGGCAGCACCACCCTCACCCTCCTTTGCTCCCGCCTCTATTTCCAAGCCTCCTTTCCTTCTTTCTTCATGGCTTCAGGCCTGCGAAATCAGCTCAGTTTAATTATAACTCCAAATTCCAAGATAACTGCAGCCACCATAGTCATTAGAATCTTAAAATTCTGTGAAACAATGTTCAACAACATTACAGACTGGGCTCCCGTGTGATGTCACAACAGACCAAGCCAGGATGGTGGCGCTCACGCCGAAATGCCAAGCTGAAGCTGAGTTGCTCCCCTGACTTCCCGGGCGATGGCTGGCACTCTGGTTTCAGTGGCCTGATGGTGAATCTCCACCGCTTTAATCTTCACCAGGAAAGGGATTTTGAAATCACCAACCTTTCGGCTGGTTGCTATTTTTCTTCACCCCTCTTCATTTCTCCATGTTGTTGGTGCAGCAGAGGAGACTTCTCTGCACTTCTGACTCTGAGGGCTCCTTGACTCTCCCACATCAAGGTTCCTGGAGGAGGTGTAAGTCTCCACTGCAGCTCAAAGCACTACCACCCTTACCCCTTACCCTGTCACTCCCTCTTGTGTGTGCTCTCCATTGCTTCCTGCCCCCCACTGCGCTCCCCCCATTTGCCTTACTACTTCCCCTTGCCCTCCACCAACCCATCACCACTTCTGCCCAGCTGATAGCCATAGCGTCTGGATTACAGTGCGGTCAGCAGGCTCCTTTCCAGTTGCTGGGCAGCAGGTGTAGCAGTATGTTCTATCCCACTGAACCCAGATGCAAGTGCCTCAGTAGCAATTATCTGTGTGTTGACCAAGTCCCCCTGAAACCAAAAAGTTCCCCCCCCCGGGGGGGGGGCTTGCCTGCTTTTGCTTGTCTCAAATCTTCTCTCTGGCAAACAGTGGGATTTTAAATATAATTTCGACTAGTATACAATGTGGATAAGCTAAGTAATTTGCTCATTTGTAATGCTGATTATCTCTCTTTTGATGTCTTAGAGGCAAGGCTTCTGTTTGGTTTTTGTTTGCTGAGGTACTTACTTCTAAGAGCCTTAAATGGATGGCTTCTGCTCAGACCCCCCCTAGTCTGAACCAGTTTTCAGAAGAATGCTTGAATGGGCGACGGAGGTGAGGGCAGTCGAGTATCACGCTTCGATATTGTTTCAAGCACTGACGAAAATGCTTCCTGAGAACTTCTAGATAGAAAATACCTTCAGGAAATTGGAATTTGTACTACGGCGCTCTAAACACCTGGCCAGGGGCTTATTTCATTTTATAAAGAACTGGGAGAGACGACAGCAGTTGGCCACAGGCCAATATTTGGAGGTCATCCACTTTATCCTGGGATTCCCACCCTCTCTCTTCATCCCTTGGCCATCCAGTTAAATTGGAAAATAAATCCCATCCCTGGTAAGGTGTTGGCTGATAAAGGCTGAGCTATTGCCCCTTCAAGGGGAATTTGCATTTTAATAGGGGCTCGTCAAGCCCCAAAGGAATCAATATCTCTAACGCCGAAATTTCAAGCACCAGCAATTGAGATATTTTCAAGAGGACACTCTTCAGTATATCTAATACAATGGGATGGGGGTTGGGGTGGGGGTGGGGGAGGTAGACAGGAATGGACTACTCCATAAGTCATACCAAGAGGTCATGGAAGAAAGGCCTTTGGCTTCCATTCTTTTCAACTTTCCTTTTCGGTCAGTCCTTCATACTTCCTACACTGCAGGCCCCATTCAACACTAATAGGCTTAAAGTTGTACCATCAACAGGGCCACAAAGGCTTCGGGGTAACCGAATTTCCAGGTTTCCTTGCAATTCCAAGGACGCCAATCGTTATTAAAACTGTGGGCAAGAGGGAGTATGAGCTGTTTAATAGGTTAATACAATGTCTATTCACATTCGCTCTTGCATACTGTTTTAAAGGCTAAACTTGGGACTTGTTTTAGAAAAGGCCCTGCAAAGGAGAGGTGGATAGAAGGCAACTGCGTGCCCCAGGAGTGTCTTCAGTGGCTTCTGGGGAAGATTCTGGAATTGCATGAAGGCGGCTAGGCTTATTAACGAGAGGCGGCCACGCCTGGAGCTCAGAGCAGGAAATCCACATCGGAGGGCTCCTAGCCCTCTCAGCGCCTCAGGTCCCACAGCCCGGATCCCACGCCTTGGCCAAAGGCGTGGAGCCCTCTGTCCTTGCCGGTGTCCAGACTCCGTCCGTCCGTCCTCTCCCCACTATTCGCCTCAGCCCAGGAGGAGGCGCCAACGCGGAGGACACACCTGCGACCTCTCCGGCTCCTTGCTCCCCTCCTAGTCCCCGCTTCGGCTCCGGTTCCCTCCCGGGCCCCCGCGCACCGCGGCTAGGCTCGCTCCCGAAGCCCGCGGCGGCTCGCGCCCGGCACGGCGGCTCGCGCCCGCGCTCGGCCAGGGGAGCGCGCGGACGGGCGGGCGAGCGGGAGAGGGCGCAGCGCGGCCGGCGGGCCCTGCGCAGCGGCGGTGGCATGGGCGCGGGCACCGGTGCGGGCTGTGGGTGCCCGGCTCTCCGCCCGGCCCGAGCCGCTCGCGTCGGCCGCGCGCCGCAGCCTCTGCTGCCCGCGGGGAGGCGGTCCCCGCAGCCGGCGCAACTTGCCCCGGCGCCTCGGTGAGAGGAGCGCAGCGCGGTGAGAGCTTGCGGGACGCGATGCCTCCGGCCGGCGGCCCCCGCACACAGCGCCCGCACGCGCTGCCCCGCAGCCTGTCCCGCCTGCGCGAGTGCCCCGGCCGTTCCCGCATCGTGCTGGCTCTCGGGGCCACGCAGATGGCGCTCGGATGCCTCATCGTGGCGGTGAGCTTCGCGGCGCTGGCTCTCACCACCTCCGCCCGCGTGCGCCACTCCTGCCCTTTCTGGGCCGGCTTCTCGGTGAGTGTCTGCGGCGGCGGCGCGGGTTGGGACCGGGAGCTGCAGTGGCGGGGACGCGGCCCGCGCCGAGTGGGGGAGCGGACGCCCGGGTCTGGCAGCTGCGGCTCGGTGAGCAGTTTCCAAGTCCGGGCAGGGGAACTCCGGGGACCGCCGCGCATCGCGCTGCCGCTCCAACGCGCTGCGCCCGGAGTTACTTTTCTGAGGGGAAAACAGCCGGGCGCCCTTTCTTCGCCACCTGGTGGGTAGCAGTCGGTGGCTGGTCCCTGCCTGGGACAACTGCCCGGATCCGCACTCGCCGCCGGTGACCGACCCGGGCAGAGGGCGACGGTGACCAAGGCGGCACGGGGGCGCCCGAGCCCAGTGCAGAACCCGCTGTGCGCGGCTCCCTTCGATGCGGTCCTCGCCGGGGGCGCGCAGGGCTGCGGGTCAGTCTGAATGGGACCGATTGGCCCCGCTGTGGCCACTCACCTCCCGGGCTCGGGGGCATCTTGTTTCCCCTAAATCCCAGGACGGTCCGGTTGGACTTGCTGGAGATCCGGAGTCGGGAGTGTGCAATTTGAACTCCGGATTGATTTTCGGGTTCTTGACCCTCAAATGTTCCCTCCAGCAAACATTTACTAAAGAAGCCATTGGTCCGTGATGATTTTCGTTTTTTGGTATTTTGTATCGTTTTGACGAAAGTTGCTTATATTCTATATTAATAAAGCATGGGCCTATGGGAATGGATACATGCAGCACTGGCTTTTATAAAGACCGGCACTTGTTTCGAGAACTCTTGACATCTGTAACTACATTTGGTGGATGATGCACAAATACATTACAGGCTCCCAGTAAACGTTCTGCGTTTAAATTCCGTGTACAAAGACCCAAAAACAAACCTTGGTAATTAATGCTCGCCGTTTGTTCTTAAGTTTTGTAATTAGAAAAAAAAATTCAGTCCTGCATGGCTTTTATTTATTTATTTATTTATTTATATTTAGTTTGGCTTTGTTCTGGCAAGTTCCTTGTCTAGTTTAAAATGAGATCTTAGCAAAACTACCCTCGAAACAAGGATCGATACAGGTGTGGCTGTTCATCCTAATGGGGGTATTAATTTTCAAAGCTTATTTCAGACAGGGGAGGGGGACTCATCTGGGAGAGCGGAATAGGATGGTGGACCATGTGGTCACAGCTCCCAGTGTTCAGATCGATGAGAGGAGGTGGGAGGCAGCCTCCAGGGAGCCGTGGTCCAAACCCGCCTCTATATATAGGCTCCACACATCTGTTGCTCGGTTTTTAGCATTACTTAATATGCGTTGTTTTCATGTCTGTCTAGTGGGTACTGAGTTTCAGCCTGCTGGAACCAGCCTACAGGTGGCAGACTGGTGAATTAGCTAGGCTTCCTGGCTCTTTCCTGAGCCTCCCCCACCTCCTCTGAGCCTTAGCTGGATTCCCTAGGGTGTTGGAAGAGAACTGATTTTATATGGATGGAGTTATATATTATATCATATACATAGCCTCAAAAATAAAACATTAATTAGAGACAGTAGAAAACCATTTATGTAAAAAATACACATCCCCTACATTTTGTTTCAGGAGTTAAGTTAAATATGTAAAACAGTAATGCCCTTTGTGTTTAAAATGCTGTTGTCTTCAACAGCTATAGGTAATTAGTTCTAGTTTCCCACAGTTCTGAGTCCTGTCCCAGGGTTAGGCTGTGGGCTCCCGTTTCTCTGGGCTCTGGAGAACAGGGATGAACCCAGCATAAAATTCTTACACATTTTCCTCCCTTCGTCCCTCTGTCCTTCCTTCTGTATTCCCACAGGCTTCTTTTAACCTTCGTACCTAAATCAGCTATAAGTGTTCTGAAAATTATTTTTTTCTGTGCTGGGCATGGAACATCTCCACAGATACTAGGCATGTGCTCTCCCACGGAGTTACGTCTCCAGCCTTTAAATTCTTTCAATACAGTGAATAGCAGTTTTCACACGTTGTCTCTGCCCTGCAGAAAGAATGATTAGTTCCAGTTGGAACAGGTTCACACGTTGATATGGTTGTGAGTGAGTAACACGGGCTCCTTGCCTTCTCTACAGCCTGCTCTCAGCCTCTGTAGCCAAGGATTCAATCAACACTGAAAATATCCAGAAAACCCTGTATGTACGTGTATGTATCTGGACAGGCACATGTACAGTGTTTTCCTGGCCAGTCCATACGCAAATGATAAAATATAGCACCTGTTTATATGGTATTTGTAGTGCATTAGTTATTCTAGAGATGCCTAGAGATGATTTTAAAGCACACAGGAAAACATGCATGGGTTATATGCAAATTGTGTGACATAGAAGGGCTTTGAATCTCCAGTGTTGGAGGTTCCTGAGATCACTCTCCCATGGTAATGGGTATATTTGCTCTAACTACCTTGAAAGGTCTTTAAGACAGGTGACCAAGATGGCTGGCTTTTATGCAAAGCCACTGGGCTTAGTGCTGGGCTCTACTATATGAACCTCCTGAGAGGATACTGGGTACTTAATTGCTGCCTCGAACTTTTTGATCATCTGTGTTTTAGGCTTGGTAAAGAATCATTATATCAACAGTTCTTGTATTTAGGAAAAAGTAATGTGAAGAAAAACAATTCTCACTTTATTGAGCACTTACTATGTGCTGGACTTGACAATCGCTTTACATGGACCTTTTACATGCCATTTTGTTGGCAGCCTAGGTACAGCCTAGTGGACTGTACCTCCTGGTGCTCAGGGCCTTGGCCAATTCCCTCCCTTTGAATTTCCATCAGGTATCTCACTTGTCTTAGTCAGGAGAATGCCACACTAGCCTCTCTTCAGGGGCTGATCCTCAAGCAGCCCTGGCAACTCCTGATGAGTGATCTGAGAAGAATAAAGAAGACACCAGTAACGTCCCCAAGGTCACTGAGCCTGGATGTGGCTTTGGATTTAGCTGCTCTCACTTTAGAAACACCAGGTGCTTAACTGAAGATGACATTTGACTGTCCATGTGGCAGAGGGTGGAAGAGAGCCTGCTGGTGAAGAAATTGACTTGGCAAGGCGGTCACACCCTCATTTCTTAGGAAAAACCCCAACTATACCTGAAAGGTGAAGGGTCAAGAAATTCGAAGACACATTACATTGGGGACATTAAGAAAACTTAAAAAGTTTGTGTGTGTGTGTGTGTGATTGTGTGTATGTCTGTGTGTAAGATGTGTATATATGTGGGTGTTCATGTGTATGTATGTGTATATATATGTATGTATGTATGTGTGTATATGAATGCTTGTGCGTATATGTGTATTTGTGTATGTGTGCACGATGAGGTGTATGTGTATGTGCTTGTGTGTGTCTGTGTGACTATACGTGTAGGTGTGTGTATTTACATATATGTGCCTCTAGTGTATATGTATGTGTATATGTGTATGTACGTGTGTCTGTCTATGTGTATATGTGTGTATGTGTATATGTGTGAATGTGTGTATATATGTGTGTCTGTGTGTATATATGCATGTGTCTGTGTGTGTATATGTGTATGTTTTTATATCCATCTGTATATGTGTATGTGTTTGCATGTGTGTGAATGTGTGTGTATGTGTGTGTGTGTATGTGTGTGTATGTGTGTGTGTTTATGTATATATGTGTGTCTGTGTATGCACACAGGATTGCCACGTGGAGGTTTCAGTGCCTGGCCACCTGGCCTGTTGCTTTCGGGCAGGTCTGCAACAAGGCAGCACACTGTGGTAGGAGTGTATATCCTGCTTACTTTGAACCGGATAACCAATAGGAGAAGGGATGAGGAAGAGGCTGAGCCCCACTGTTCCCTTCTAGGTCACTCAAGACCTCCCCCTAGGCTCCACCTCCTAGAAATGCCTTTGGGAACTAAGTCTTTATCACATGGGCCTTTAGGGGACATTCCAATTCTAAACTGTAGGAGGGGAGCTTGGCAAAGCTGGAGGCTGGTGAGGTGGGGCAGCTGTGGCCAGAGGTCAGTGATGACAAAAGCCACTTGGTGCTTTGAGCACCAAGCTGGGCGGGGTCTTGACAAGTTGCCTTTGAGCTGAGGCGACTCATTCTTTTCTTTCTAATCTTGCCAGTGCCCAGGCTGCTGAATAAGTGCATTGGAAATCACCTGCACAGCCACCGCTGGCAACGAAACTCAGTCTTTGTGTTCCCTTTAAGAGGGATGCTGCTAGAATTCTAAAAATATTCCTAAAGCAGTATGTAATTGTTGCCATAACTAAAACCCAGGAAATGTACAAACATGCATTCTCTTCTCCATCAGTGCTCTGTCGATAGGTGACTGACACCACCGGTGATATTTAATATCCCTCCTCAAACTTCACAGTCACAAGCATATCAGAATTCTTACATGTGAAATGCTTCCTTTTCTTTTAAGAATATAAAAATGGGAGTCTACCACCCACATTTTACTCTGTAGCTCCCTTTGAAATGTGATGTGTCCTTTGCTCATAACTGGCGACAAACTTGAATCCATTCTTTCAGTGCATGTGTCATAATGGTCCAGACTGCAGACTATTATGCCTTATTCCATTTCTCTGCTGCTGGGAACTTTCTGGTGACGTAGGTTCTATGTGTCTGGTGCTGCTTACCTTAGACACCAGTGTCTGCTTCTGAGAGTGAGCGCTAGAGCGGCTTGTTAGTAGTCAAAGGCTGTTGCGATTGGAATTTTGTTAGGTGATGTTAGATTAGTTGAAGGAAAATCATTCTCACCCCCAGGAGCCCTGCACAAGGATTTGACTTTCTCTACTCTTGAGACATAGGATATTAGCAGCCTTGAGTGCTTTTATTAATCTGATGGAAGAAGATTGACATCTGTTTTCATTTGATGTGAATTTTCATGGCCACTTTATTATGTGTTGTAGATAGCTCTTCACTCGGCTCAGTTCTTGCTGTCTTCTGCAATATTTAAGACATCCACAGTAATATGTTCTTTTCACGTTCAGAGTTTCTGCATCTTTTACCCTTAGTTATCATTACAAAGGTCACCCAGGTAGCCCATTCCCTTCTGATACTTTTTAAATATCCACATATTTACTAATCCAGATTTTTCTCTTTTATTTTGTAGACAGACAGATAGACACAGGCACACACACACACACATACACACACACACACACACACACACATACCACACCACACAGGAGGCCAGATGACAACCTTGGGCATCATTCCACCTTAGATGATATCTACTTTATGTTTTGAGGCGGAGTCTCTCACTGGAGCTCTCTGATTGGATTATAGATCTGTCTGTCTCTGCCTCCTCAGTGTTGGGATTAAGAGCTTGCACGGCCATGCCTGACTTTGTACATGGGTGCTGGGGAAGAACTCCGATTCTCAAGCCTGATCTGTGAGTGCTTTACCACCTGAGCTATGCCCACAGTCACAGAATTTAATTTTTATATCCATGTCTTTACTCACCCAGCATTTTTTTTTTTAACACACTGTATTGAGAAAGCTAACTTTGTTTGCCTTCAAAGTTCCTATGTAAGCAAGTCCTATTTTGGATTCTATTCAGTTTTGTTCCCTTGTCTATTTTATGGTCAAATATTCCCCTCCCTCCTGGCCCACTTTCCGCTTTCTCCATTCTCCACCTCCCTCCTTCAGGTGTTGGGGATCGGATCCCTTACCTTGTATATACGCACTAGGCAAGCAGTGTGCCACCCGACCACAACTCCAGCTGGACAGTGTTGATCATGCTGATCTCATGGAGAGATTTGCTAGCTGCTAAGGCAAGTCTGTCTACACCATTTCTCTGCTTCAAAGTGGACCTGAATGTTCTCTGTCAGTGTCAAACACCTGCCTGTTTCCCAAGGCCGACCTAGGGTTGGAATCATATTACCTGTGTAGGTTTTGGAAGCTCCGAATCTTCCAGGTCGGGACTCTGCTGTGTCTCTTCATTTATCTGCCCATTGAAAACATTTTAGAAAAGATCCCATAGTGATGTGGTCTTCCTGATAGAGTAGTGCTTCATTCTTCCTAGACTTCCATTGAAAATTAAGCCAGTGGGTGAGACCTCAGCAGGAGGAGTTAAAGGATGACGTCGCAGCAGAGAGGACGCACTGCTCCTGGCAGTTCCAGGACTAGATGGGTGAGGGCATGGACTGGCAGCATCAGGATCACCAGGAGTTACTGACTCCTAAAAGTACAGTGGTGGGCACTTCCAAGAGCAAATGGTAAAACTGAAAAGGTCCTCAAGGTTTGTCTGTTTTTTTTTTTTTTTTAATGTAGTTGAGAACAGCAGACCACCTTGGCAAACCTTAAGAGACAGAGCAAGTCCAGAAAGCCTCCTCTGAGAAACCTGACTAGACAGGTGTGCTAACTTGAGCAAGGCAGGAACACAGGTGGCAAGGAGTAGGCTCCGATGGGGGAGGTGAGGTGGAGGAGAAGGAGGAGGAGGAGGAGGAGGAGGAGGAGGAGGAGGAGGAGGAGGAGGAGGAAGAGCCTCCAGAAACAGACCTCAGAAACTGCTCTGTCACCTTTCTGTTAAGGCAGCAGAACACCCGAGGCAGCCACCTTACAAGCAGGAAAGGTTGGAGCTGGGAGATGACCAGGCTGTTTGAGGACTGGCAGTGTAAACCTGAGAACTTAGGTTCAGAGCCACAGCCCCAGTTTAGAACCATCTGGCTGTGGTGGTGTGTAATTATAACACCAGCGTTGGTGGGGCCCTGACGTGTGGATCTCAGGAGTGTGCTGGCCAGATGCCTAGCTGAATTAGGGACCTCTATGTTCAGGGACAGATCCTGTTTCAAAAAATAAGGGGGGGAGAGGGACTGAGGAAGCCACCTGAGGTCAACGTATGGTCCCTAAATGGCTGCACACATGTGTACACACACACACACACGCACGCACGCACATTATGTACTTACATCGTACACATGCCAGAAGATTAAAACGTGACATTTCAGCCTATGCTAGCAGTGTTGTAGGAGCCATACCAGTCAGATGACAAGAGGGTCACTAAAAATATACGTAGAGAAGAGATGGAGTGAGGCAACAGGGATTCAGAAGAAAATGGACTTAGGACTGACTGAACGGTAAGGAGAGCAGGAGCCAATGGATTCCATGAGAACAGAGGATGAAGAGGGGGACGTGATGTGAAGATAAGGATGGGATGAAGTGGAACACAGAAGCCAGGCAAATGGGACCGACACGCGCGGATCCTGTGTGCAGGGAACACAGAAGCCAGGCAAATGGGACCGACACGCGGGGATCCTGTGTGCAGGGAAGGGGAACCAAGCAGCAGGTGAAATAGATCCTTAGAACTATTATGCAAGAAAACATTTTCCTATAGTAAAAAATAATTCTTGAGAGGATCCACTGTGCAGACAGGAAAATCATCAGGAGGCAGAAGGAGTGGAGACAAGGCTTCCAAGACCAAGGTTCAGTTGCGCTGTCTAGCAAACATCCTGAGCTCTGGTCGGCACTTTGGAATGCCATAGCTAGATTCCATGCTGGGGACAAGAGAGTCTGTTCATTAAAACGAGATGGTTTGGAAAGTTTTGAAATGACTACCAACCCCAGCCGGTAGCGGAGCAGAACTGAGGGCCTGTGCCCCAACCACAAGTCCTCTTGTGCCTGAGAGCACTTTCTCTATAAAAAGCAAACGTGGCATCATTTGCCTTGTCTTTCTCTGAACGTTTTGGGAGCCAGGTTTGCCAGCTCGATCTGACATCATATCTGTCAGGTTCAGTGTGCTTTCTCCACTGAAGGGTACTGTCTGATCAGTGCAGCCCTCTCTGGATTCAGAAACCAACACTGGAACAGCCTTTCTGCCCAATCTGCAGACACCATTCCAGTGTCATCGGACGTCTGCACTCTTTTGCTCTCACACTGGTCACCACCCTCAGACTTACAGCTCCCAGGAGGAGTCCTCTGCTGGTTCATCCTAAAAGTCCCTTCCAAGAGAAGCAGACTTTGAACAGCCCGGGTCTGTATAGTTTGATGGTATAAGGAGAATGTTTTCTTCTGTATTTCAAGTTCGTGCTGGGGGATGGGGGGGCATTGGGAGCTTTAAACAGGTCCAACCACACTCTACCTTTGGGCTTTACCAGAGTAGAAGGAGCAAAATGAAGACTGTAGTAGGTTTTGCTTTTTAATAATGGCTCCACACTATAAGGACTTTGCAGGTATACTTTGCGTGCTTACTGATAGTCCAGACCTTGTGTGAGGTTTTAGCACTGCAGTGTCTTTGGTGTGATGGTCCTAGAAAGAAAGATGTTGACACAGCTTCCTCTCAGCTGCTAGAACAGTGGTTCTCAACCTGTGGGTTACAACCCCCAAAGGGGGGGGTCACATGTCAGATACCCTTGCATGTCAGATATTTACATTACAATTAAAGCAGCAAAAACAGTTATGAAGTAGCAATGGCATGGTTTTATGGTGGTGATAGGGGTGGTTACCACAACATGAGGAACTACTGTATTAGAGGGTTGTGGCAGAAGGAAGGTTGAGAACCACTGCTCTAGATCCTTACTCCTTCTTGGTACCCCTGGGGTGGCCACCATAGAGGCTTTCCTTTGGGTGAATGGGGGACACCCTTGGGCTCTTTAGACGCTTCATTTACCTTTGACAAATACCATGATGGCTCAGTGGGTAAAGGCACTTGCTGCTGAGTTTGAAGACTTGCTTGAGATCCCCGAGACCTACAAGGTGGAAAGAGAGAACCAATCCCTGTAGGCTGTCCCCTGACTTGCACACGCATACTGTAGCATACATGCCGCCAACAAACAAACAAACAGACAGACAAACAAACAAACAAAGCCTTATGTACCTTGAGGTAATTCTATAAAGTGGAAGGAAATATTTTGCCTCCCATTTAGAAAGGTTTTGGCCCGTGGTTGGTTGGCCCTGAGGCTGATAAACCTACAGTGAGGAAACATATCATGGGGAATATGTAGTAAGGTAAAACTGCTCATCTGGGGTGTGTGTGTGTGTGTGTGTGTGTGTGTGTGTGAAAGATCTTGTTCTTCCTTTTAAGAGCATGATCTTGCAGTGACCTAGAGATCTCCTACTGGGTCTCAACCCCCAAAGGGTCATATTATTAACTGTGACACCCCTGGGAACAAGGTTGCAGCACATGAGTCTTTGGGGATCACTGAATACTCAAGCTATAGTCTCTGGTGGCTCTAATGGGTTCTATTTGCTCTGCTGGGAACTCTAGCTGTGTACCTTCCTGTGTCCTGGACTTCCTGTGTAGACTTGGCAAGATGAAAATGGAATTTATACACCTGCCTTCTCAGTGTGTCAGAACTACCTGAATTCTATTCCTGCATTTAGGTATCTTAGCCAGTCTTTTACCCTCTGTGTTATTGAGTTACAATCAACAATAAAAATAAAACCATAAGCACTTAAGGTGGCGATGTAGTGTTTTAGTGTATCCCTGTGATGATCGGCCCACAATCAAACTAATTAACAAGTGACAGCAGTGTCCTGTGGGTGTGTTGTGGTGAACACATCAGGGAGCTCCTGTAGTCAGCTTCCAGGATGCAGCTCATCCCCATCGTCCCGGCATGGCCTGGGCACTAGAACTCAGACCTGAATGTTTGTGTGTGTGAGCCTCTCACTTTGGAGTCACGTTTGAGATGGTGGCCTCATGTGCTGATGACCTGCTTGGTTCCTGTCCTCATCTGTAGCTGAGAGGGATCATATTTTACTTATGGGACACAGTGCAGTGAGACAGGCAGTGATTTATGAAGTCAGCTTGGAGGAAACAGGTGTGTAAAATAAAAATACTGGCATTCTTAGGGGCGTGTGTGCGTGCGTGCGTGCGTGCGATACTGGGGGACAGGAAAAGTAAGCACTTCAGCACTTCTCCCTCTGTCTCTGTCTCTCTCTGTCTCTGTCTGTCTCTGTCCCTGTCTCTGTCTCTGTCTCTCTTTGTCTCTCTGTCTCTGTCTCTCTCTGTCTCTGTCTCTGTCTCTCTCCCTCTCTCTGTGTGTGTGTGTGTGAATCAGGGTCTCTTGAAGTACAGGCTAGCTTTGCACTTGCTTATGCAGCTAACTGGGGTTTGCTGTGTACACCTGACCCTACTGCTTCTATTTCTCTGAGTGCTTGGTCTCCTAAAATATGCCACTATACCTGGATTTTCTTCAAATTTCAGACATGTACTTTAAAATACCTGAGTCTACCTTAACAAACCTAAACTTTAAAAAATGTATTACTTTTTTATTATTTTTTGTGTAAATATTTGCCTGTAGGTATGTACATGAAATGTCCATTCTTGGTGTCCATGGATTGCAAGCCATCATGAAGGTGCTGGAAATTGAACCTGAGTCCTCTGCGTGAGCAGCAAGTGCTCTGAACTTCTAAGCTATCTCTCCAGCCCAAATAATGTATTTCAGATGGACATGAAACTCAATTGCTCTGAAATGAATCCTTAAAACTTAAACTGATTCTCTAGTTGAAAAAAAACACATTGAAACACGACGAGACAGTAAACTTTTATTTGAAAAATAAACCTGGCCATCATCTAATTATAAGATTAGTTCAGGCTTGTCACCTCTAATGAGATCAGTCAGAGTGAGTCGTTTGTGTGTTTGGGGTCTGCATCTGTGGTTCTTACTGCAGATCAAAGATGCTCAGAATAAAATTGCATCTGTGCTAAGCGTGTGGTTGTTCTTTGAGTCGTTCCTGAATAATGCACCGAGCAACGGCCTATGTGATGTTTTGTTACGTGAGGCATTGCATGCATGTCATCCAGGTGTGATTTAAAGTACACGGGAGGATGTGTGTAGGCTCTGTGCAAGAATGACAGTCCAGCTCAGTGTGTGTGTGTGTGTGTGTGTGTGTGTGCATGTGCGGGTGTGTTTTGGAGAACATGCTTGAGAAGGCAGACTAAATGATCCAGTGTCCTGCTCCATCATTTTCTGCCCTTTACCTTTGAGGCCTAGGTCTCTCACTGAACCTGGAACTAGGCTGGAGGCTAGCAAAGGGTCATTACGTCTTTATCCCTGACAGTATCAGGGTTGTAGAAGGGCCACACCCAGCTTTTTATATGGATGCTAGGGATCTAAACTTAGGTCTTTAAACGTGTGTCGAAAGTGTTCCTACCAACTGAACCATCTTTCTAGACAAACTATGCAGTTTTATGTAAGAGACTTGAGTATTCTTGGATTTTGGTGCCTCCTAGAGAGTCCTGGAAACAGCCCCTGCAGACACAGAGGAACAGTCACAGACACAAAATGATAACCACAGACACTTCAGGACAGCTCCAGACATAAAGGAGTAGCCACAGGCACTAAGGGGCAGCCAGGGACAGCCATAGACACTGAGAGACATCTGTGGTGGCTATCACTGAACATACATGGCGGTTTGGGGATACAGGTTTGGAGCTCAGCAAAACTGAAAGGACTCTAATGACCACATGTATTTAACATGTTGATAAGCAGCTTGGCCTTGATGGACATAAGCTTACCAAATCTTCTGATTTAACAAACCATTATTTTCTAGTTACATCTACAATTTATTTTCAACCACACACAAAGACAGCATCTCTATAGAAACTGATTTTTTTGATCTCATGTCAGCAGAAACAAAGTATGTTACCACATTCAATATAGACATGATGTCAACAGATCCCCTCTCTTGGCTTGCCAGCACCACTGTGTGCCATTAGTGGGGTTGGGACCCAGTAGTATTACCTCTTCAAACAGCAGGGAAGCATACTTAACAAATACCATAGATTGACAGAGCAGCCAGTCTGTCATGACATGTAGCATACAGTTGCTGCTCAAGGCTGTCTGTCATGTTCTTTGTCATATAGACACATACGTGCAAATACGTATTACATCTAAATACATGCTTAATACACCTACATATAAGTACATATATGCATAAATGCATGGACATAGAGATACATTCATACAAATACACATAGATGCAAGCACATATAAATACATACATGCATACAATATACATATATCCATGCATATATCCATCCACACGAATACATACATACATACACATATAAATACATGGCTGCAATGCATACATATATATTATACACACACTATTACTTTGTTACTGCATGACACTAGCCAATCAACCAACCACAACCATAGAGAAATCCCGGAATATCCTCAGTGCCCAGGGATGTGGAGAGTTACACTCGTGGTTCTTCTAGTAGCCCAGATGCTGCGTGGATTTCAATGACAGGGATGGGATCAGAGTTCAAGGAATGAGGGAGCCAAACGGCGCTCTGCTGTGGAGAAAGAACCTGGCACCATGCGCTCTCTGGCACTGGAAGTGGTGTAGTCAGCCATGTCTTATCCACTGGGGATACTGCCGAAGACTCCCAGGGGATGCCAAAAGTTTGGCGAGTGTCCAGGCTTCTGCGGACTGTGTGTTTCTTTGTACTAACCTTGCACCATAGGCATACCCATTGGCAGTTTGAGATCTAACATCAAACTGGCATTAAATGTTTCCTTTTCAACTCCATGAATAGAAGATCTGTTCTTACTCTACATTGTAGCAGCCTTAGCACATATATTTTTCTTACTAAACGGGGAGTTTTCCGTTGTTTACACAGGGAAGCACTTTCCACCTCCTTTCTGCTGCATCTGAGCTGCCTGCATGACTGCTCTTGTGTGCTGGGGCTGTTACTAAGTAAAAGAATGGTTACTCAGTACAGAGGCTTGATACCACAGCTTCTGACATGGAAACACAGTAGCTTAGTAGCTAGATGGCCACAGAGTCGACAGTGTGGGTACATCGGATGAAAGGACGGTTCCTGTCCCTGGCAGGATGGGGTGGATGGTCTGAGAGTCCACTGCACCGCTTAGTGCGGCATGCAGTTTTAAAATTCACTAATCATCTCTGGAATTTTTTTACTTAGTATTTCAGACAACGATTGAATGTGGGAAACAAATCCCAGGAAGCAGAGTAGAGGCTACTGGATATATTTAAGGACGTGATAATGATCACAATTTTGACTTTAATATGTTGTTCATGGCAATTAAAATTCAGAGGCACAAGCAGAAATGCAAAACCTGAGCCTGAGCTCCTGCTTGCTCTCCTGCACAAAGGTCAGTCTTTCGGGACTGTATTCCTCCTCACTGGCATCCAGAGCATCCTTTATTATTTTATTTTACATTTCTTTTTATTAGATATTTTCCTTATTTACATTTCAAATGTTATCACCTTTCCTTGTTTTCACTCCAAAAACCCCTCGTCCCATGTCCCCTCCCCCTGATCACTCTCCCATTCACTCTTGTTTCCCTGTCCTGGCATTCCCCTACACTGGGGCATCGAGCCTTCACGGGACCAAGAGCCTCTCCTTTCTTTGTTGTCCAACAAGGCCATCCTCTGCTGCATATGCATCTGGAGCCATGGGTCCCTCCATGTGTACTCTTTGGTTGGTGGTTTAGTCCTTGGGAGCTCTGGGGGTACTGGTTGGTTCATATTGTTGTTCTTTCTATGGGGCTGTAACCCCTTTCAGATCCTTGGGCCCTTTCTCTAGCTCCTCCATTGGGGACCCTGTGCTCAGTTCAATGGTTAGCTGAGAGTGTCCCCTCTGTATTTTTCAGGCACTGGCAGAGCCTCCCAGGTGACAGCTATATCAGGGCCCTGTTAGCAAGCGCTTGTTGGCATGCACAAGAGTGTCTGGGTTTGGTGACTATATTTGGGTGTCCTGTCCTGAGCATCATGGACTTCATATCTAATACCACAGATGCACGTCTCATGCCACTGATCTATGGTTGGCGGGTGGTCCAGCCTGTTCTTCCCATCTGGAGCCCTCTCGTTCCAGGTGCATATATATATATATATATATATATATATATATATTTCCCACTTTAGTGTCTTTAGTGTCTCTTCTTAGGTGCTGAGGGCTTGTTTGTTTTCTAACCCGTGCAGTCTCTTCTTTTGAAGGGAACGCCAACTGAGTATCTGACCTCCTGTGTTCACCATGTAGGTTTTTCTTCTCTTTCCTCCCCTGGTTTTCATTTCTTTGCTTTTCGCTTTTCAATCTGGGACATTTGTTCAGATCTATCTTCTGGACCATCTATTGCAATCTTTGATGGTAACTGCACCAGAGACAGCGGGATGAATGATGGAGAGGACTCTGGAGTGTTTGGCCACTGCTGCCGTTCCTCCTAGTTGAAGCCCCTCCTCCTGCGGGGGGGGGGAGGTGCTCACTGGCTTGATGAAGCTGATGCAGCTCAGTGCTCAGAAGGTCCACGGGACATTCTAGGCTCCGCCATGAGGTCCCATGAGCAGTGAATTGTTGCTGGAGAAGAGTTGACTTGTGTGGGCTTGCCTGCCAGTTGTGTAGGGACGGCCAGTGATGTTGCTTTCTGTCACCCACATTGGAGTGTGTTTTTGGGTGGTGCAGCAGCCTTTCAGTCACCAGTCTTCTGTGAACAACCTCCAACCCGCACTCCTGCATCTGATTCCAGTGAGCTCACAGGATGCCTGGGACAGATTTGGGTGGGATTGCTTCTTTGGTACCTCATGTCTCTTCCAGGAAAGTCACAAGACACAGACTGGACAGTGTGTGGTTGTGCTAAACTTTATTAAAGGAATGTGGGGCGGGGAAGGAGACGCACAGGAAGTCTCCGGGTCTTGGGCCACCCATGCGAGGCTCTCAGGGTCCTTCCTAGGAGCAACAGGCTCATCAGAGATGGAGATGTTTTTGCCTTTCTGGATTTGTAGTGAAACCCAGGCTTCTTGACCAATTCAGGCAAAGACTAATAGGAAACAGGTGTAAACTACTATGCCAAACATTTCTGCAAACATCTGACAGTCACCGTGGGCTGTCTCAGATCTTCCAAAGCAGAGGCTGACAATGATTGCTGATTGGTACATCATTCTGGCTTAGCCGAAGATGATGACTGTGCAATCCAATATTTTCCATGTCCAATCATATTAGGGCAGAGGAAGGTCTGTGATTGGACAGGAAAAGGGAGGCGGAGCTAGGAGTTGGGGGCGGCGGCAAGAGGTTGCAGGAGCAGAAGAGAAGAGAAATGAGACGGCTTCAAGTGTGGACCTGTGTGGTATTTACTAGCCACAAATAGCTAAGTTTTTTATAAGGTTAGATATATTGGGATAAAGTTTTTATCAGTACCAATTGGCTCTTAAATTACTGTATTGGCGTCTTGCAAATTGTGAAATTATTTATACATGAATCTGATTAATTAAGCCTTAAGAGTTTTCATTTACTTGGCTACTGGAATGTGGGTCCACCGATGATGGAGAGGGAACACAGCTGGGATGCTGTGGGAGCTAGCTAGAGAGAATGGCTCGGTGGTGATGAAAACACACTGAAGAGGACCCCACTGAGACATGGTGTTGTGGCTTGCCAGGGTGGGAGAGATGAGGGGATCTTTTTTAATATTTCCCGCAACAATCTGAGACTCATACAAGGTGGTGGTTAGGTGCAGCAGACCAGGTGAGTCATCTGCTCTTTCAGAGAGTAGTTGTTTTGTATAATGTTTGTCACTTGCACAAACTAGAGTCACCCGGGAAGCCACAGCCTCAGTTGAAGAACTGATTCCACCAGATTGGCTTGCGGGCTTGTCTGTGTGATAGTTTCCTGATTAAGGATTGATGTGGGCGGGCCCAGACCATTGTGGGTGGAGCCAGTCAGTGAGCGCTGCTTGTGCATGGACTTCCTGCCTCAGATCCCCTGGGTGATGGACTGAGGCCCGCTTCCTTTCCCGAGTTGGTTTTGGTCTAGGTTTCATCATGGCAACAGAAAACACACTAGCACGATAGTCACAGGTACTCTTTTGTTCTGTTTTATATTTTACGTTCATTTTCTCAGTGTTTGTATAACTTTCTGGTTGTATTGTTTGTTCATTTCTTCTTGATAGTCTTAATTGGAATTGAATGTAATACATGTCTTAGTCATACCAGGGATAATTTCTGTTTGCTTATTTTTCTGGAGCTCTTGGGGCTTCATTTTTCTTGAATGGCTTCATGGTTCTCGGCTCTCCTTTGATGTCGGCAGGGTTGCTGTGAAGAGATGCAGGAGCGTTTTCATTACACACTCCCTCTCTCCACTGAACGAGGGCTTAGCTCTGTCTGGCTGTGCCTAGGACTCATGAGCTGGCAAGTTCCACCCGAGGATGCTTGGGCTGGGGCAGAGGGAGACAGTGTAGGATAAGCTGATACACCTGCCCTGCCGTGTGACCTCTTGATTTGGAGACAGAAGGTTCATTTTCTTGTTGAAGGACTGACTGTCCCCTTGGCTTCTGGAACACCCATGAGTGAAGTTAGTGCCCAGGGTGTGAGGGGCTGAGGTCCATAAATACTTTAATACCTGTAGGCCATACAGACTTATGGATACAGATATTGCACTCCTCTAAGGTCTCTCCCCTCTACTACCTCTCTCCGTAACCGATGCTAACTCATTCACATATTCACTTGTCTTCCTTGTCTTCTGTTCCATGGATTGAAGCAGGACTCCTGGGGAGTGGCTACAGGCCAGGGCTGGTTAACGGAGCCTGATTCCAGCGGCCTTCCCTCAGGCATGGCCCCAGTTTCCTATGCATTCTGTGTCTCAGTTCCTGCTGTTCCATGGAAACAGTTTAGCCTTTAATATAGTTATTGGAAGGGTGATATTTCTGAAAACTTGAATTGACCCATTTTTTTTAATCCTTCCTGGGAAGTGTGTTGCTGTGTGTTGTGCCAGCTAAATCAAGGGCAGTTGTTGCTTTGGGAAAGGAGCAGAGACTATCTAGAACAAAGAACTCATTACTCTGCCTGAAGTCCCAAAGCTAACTTTCTTGGGTCTCTAGAGAGACTATAGCCATGAAAAAACAGGATTTATTACAAGGAAAAAAACGAAGATTGTTACAGAAACTTTCCTTTGTCTATTGAGAGCAAAGCTAGAGAAGGCTTGAAGATGGTTTTATTCGTTAGTCCTGTGTTGACAGGATAGGAGACGTGATGGAAGGAAAAGGAACAGGAAGTAGGAAGAAAGGGAAGGACCCTTCTACGGGATCCCCACAGTGACAGCAGATGGGTGAACAGCTCTCAGTGGTGTCTCCTACGCTCTATGCTCTTCAGACTATCGCAGGAGCCGTAAGGTATCTCATGGGTGGGAGAGGCTAAGCCTTCTTCTGCACAGGATAGTAAGTATTTTAGGCTTTGTGGGCTGTGGGGGATTCTGTGTCAATTATTAACTCTGCTGTTGCAATGAGAAAGCAGCCACAGGCTGTGCATAAGTAAATGCATCTCCAGTGCTCAGTAACACTGTGTCAATGCAGCAGGTCAAGGCAGGCAAGTGTCAGACTTTGTCTGACAAATTCTGTCTCTGTCTCTGTCTCTCTTAGAAGGACAATGTTTAATTGGGGCTGGCTTACAGGCTCAGAGGTTCAGTCCATTATCATCAAGGTAGGAGCATAGCAACAGCCAGGCAGGCATGGTGCAGGAGGAGGAGAGAATTCTACATTTTCTTTTTCTTTTCGTTTTTCTTTTTATTGGATATTTTCTTTATTTACATTTCAAATGTTTCCCCCTTTCCAAGGCTCCCCTTCAGAAACCCCCTATCCCATACCTCCTTTTAAAATCCTTGGGGAGAGTGGACACCTGAGTGGTGACTGAGCATAAGGCTGGCGGACAGGCAGACAGTCCGGGATCTGAAAATGGAATTCAGTAGGGATAGAAACAGTGAAGACGACTCAAGCTGAAATCAAGGGACAATTGAAAAAAAAAACTGAACATTCAACTAGGAAGTTTAAAAGGAATCATTACAAGTAGACTGAATTAAGCAGGAGAGGATATCAGGATACAAAGATAAAGTAGAGGATCTATAACAAATAAAAACGGAATATAAAAAATTAAGATGTAGGAAAGGAACACACAGGAAATGCAGGACACCATGAAAAGACTAAGACTTCAAAATATAGGCAGGGATGAGGAAGACTATCCCAAGTCAATGGTAAGGACCAGTTCTTTAACAAGATCATAAATGAAAACTTCCCCTAGCTAAGCAAATACACATCATACAGGTACAAAAACCACACAGCACACCAAATAGACACCACGGAGAAAGAAAATCCCCAGTGTATCATAGTTAAAACATTAAGTATACAGAGAAAAGAAAAATATATTGAAAGCTACAAGAGAAAAAAGCACAAGTTGCATATAAAGGCAAACCCATCAGACTAATAACAGCTAATTTCTCCGTTGAAGCTTTGAAAGACACAAGAGCGATGCATTCCACACCTTAAACAGGCATGAAGGCCAATCTAGACTAATATGTCCATCAATATATCTGTTGAAGGAGAAAAAAAACTCTTCACAAAACAAACAGCCTAATATATATATATATATATATATATATATATATATATATATGTGTGTGTGTATGTGTGTGTGTGTGTGTGTGTATATGTATGTATATATGTGTGTACACACATACACACACACACACACACAAACCAAACATGGAGAAAACAAAGAAGGCTGAAGAAAGAGATAAACGCAACAGCATGGAAAGAAATATGAAGCCATAATTATGAAAACAAAAAGTACCACTGTGAACACCACCACCACCAAAAAAAAAAAAAAAAAAACCAAAAATCAAAAAATAAAACAACAAAAACCTCCCCCCACACAATGACCACAATTAACAGAAACATTTCACTAGTAACTTTAATGGCCTCAGTTCTACAATCAAAAGACACAACTGACAGAATGGATCAAGAATCAAAAAATATCACATCCATTTTCTACAAGAAATATATCCTTCTGCGTTCTGCCTCTCCACCAGGGGTGTCCAGATACCACCAGCACACTGGCCTAGAGAAGGCAGAGCAAAGTCCGGAAAGGGAGTCCACAGCTTGTGTTTCCCTTAGGGGCATCAAATGAATCCTGTGGTTCCCGGTCTCTTCTCTGGGTACCCAGGCACTGCAGGTGTACTGCCTGGAAGTCCAGGGTCCATGTTTCCCCTCCAGGGCATCTGTCCATCAGGCAGAATGGGAAAAGCTGAGCCAAAGACTAGCAGGGTCCAGTCTGATTGGGAGTGAGTGCTGAGTACCAGGGAAACCCTTCCTCTGGAGTTTTTTAGGTGAAGGCCTTCCCTGTGGCAATCTTAATGAAGCACCTCTCTGAGATAATCCTCGTTTGTTCATATTGCTTTATTGGAGGTAGATGTGCATGAATGCATACATTTTATTTAGGGTGACCCAGGGATTATATACCTCTTGGGGAAGGGGTATACTCCTTGTGAGGATACCCAGGAAGGGAAGATCACAGGTGGAAGGCTCAAGGCTATCTAGATGCCTTAGTAGCATGGAGAAGAAGTCCAGGTGCAGTGTCACCTGACTGTGTACATGTGTTCCTTTAGGTTGGTGGCCTCAGAGTAGGCATTGGGGGCTGTGAGGGGACAGCTTCTACCATCTCAGATCTAGATCCCACCAGTTCTTATGCCTGTATGCTAGCAGGGTTCCACATACCCAACAGAAATATATCTTAGCTTTAAAGCTAGGCCACCTTGAATAAAAAGATGGATACAAACACTCTAATCAAATGGAACCAGGAAGGAAGCAGGTGACAAAATAGACATCAAACTGAAACTAGTCAGTAGAGATAAAGAAGGACACTTCATTCTGATCAAGGGAACAGTGAATCAAGAGGACCTCACTGTGTGCTCCACTATGTTCACAGCAGCCCTATTTATAATAGCGAGAAGCTGTAAAGAACCCAGATGTCCCTCAACGGAGGAATGGATAAAAAAAATGTGGTATATATACACATTGGAGTACTATTCAGCCATTAGAAACAATGAATTAATGAAATTCTTAGACAAATGGATGGAGCTGGAGAACATCATACTAAGTGAGGTAACTCAGTCTCAAAAGATCAATCATGGTATGCACTCACTAATAATTGGATATTAGCCTAGAAAATTGGAATACCCAAGACACAATCCACACATCAAATGATGTCCAGGAAGAATGGAGGAGTGGCCCTGGTTCTGGAAAGACTCAGTGTAGCAGTATAGGGCAAAACCAGAACAGGGAAGTGGGAAGGGGTGGTTGGGGGAACAGGAGGAGGGAAAAGGGCTTATGGGACTATTGGGGAGTGGGGAGCCAGGAAAGGGGAAATCATTTTAAATGTAAATAAAAAATACATCTAATAAAAAAACACACATATAAATTATATATGCAGTCTGGTGCACCCAATTTCATAATAAATACCACCAGATACAAAGACGCAGTCTAACATCAACCTATCAATGGCAACAGTTTCGGTGCTCTACTTTCTCCAATAGATAAATCGTCCAGCGGAAAGCAGAGAAACATCAGAATCCATTGAAATCAGTCTTAGCCAGCAGCACGTCGAAGCTTTTCTGAAAGAGATCATATCCTGGCATACAAAACAAGTCTCCGAAAATTCAAAAAGATTGAAATAACTTAGTATTGTCAATGCAATGCAATATAACTCAAAATTGACTGGAAAAAATCCTCCAGTAAATACACAAACTCATGAAGATTAAACAACACATTATAACGATGACTAGATCAAAGAAGAAACCGGGAAAGGAATAAAAATTTCCTGAACGAAATGAAAAACGAGAACACAACACAGCAGAGTCTCTAGGAGCCGTGAAAGCTGTCCTGGGAAGGAAATTTATAACTCTACGTGCTTACATGAAAGAGTCAGGGAGAACACAAATAAATGACTTAATGATGAAACTCAAAACTTGAGAAAAACAAGAACAAACTGAACCCAAACCCACTTGAGATCAAGAAATAACAAAAGTCAGAGCAGAAGTTAATGGTACAGAAACAGAAAAAAAGAAAAAAAAATACAAAGGATCAATGAATCTCTGAGTGGGGTTCTTGGAAAAGATAAAAAAAAAAAAAAAGATTGACAGACCCTTGGCCCAACTCCAAAAGAAAAAAGGATACAAATGAACAGATCAGAAGTGAACAGGAAAACATTATAACAGATGCCAAACTCAGAATGTTATAAGGGAACACTCTTAGAACTTGTATCCCACTAAATTTGAAAACCTAAGAGAAATAAATGAATGTCTAGTTTCAGACAAACCACCAAATTTAAACAAGAAGAATTCAGCAACCTTAAATAGACCCATAACAAATGAGACTGAAATAATTATGGAAAGCCTTCCAGCTCAGAAAGTCTCCAGGGTCAGATTCAACCACAATCCTTGTTATGTCACCTCTTCCTTCTCCTGTATCTGTCTCACTCCCATATTGGAGCATCCACACCTTTCCCATTTCACCCACCAGACCACAAGTACCCTCCTGTTCCCTTCTCTGCTGCCCCCTTCCACCAGCAATGGTCCATTCTTAACTTTTATGGCTTCTTCACTTACTCCAGGCTGTGAAGATTTGGAGGTAGGAGCCTCAGATGAGAAAGAACATGCTACATTTGTTTTTCTGGCTCAGGGTTACCCCACCCCATCCATCTACCTGCAAGCTCTGTGATTTCATTTTTCTTTACAGGGACATGGCGTTTCATGGTGTGTATGTATCACATTTTCATTCTCCGGTCTTCAGGTGAAGGACAGTTTGTTTCCGATTCCCAGTTATTGTGATTGTAGCAATAATGATCATGGCTGAGCCAGCACCTGTGGAGGAGGCTGTTGAGTCCGTCTAGCATGTGTCCAGGAGACATACACTGGGTCATATGGTTCCTTTACTCTTACTTGGGGAAATTCTCCACACTGATTTCCACAGTGTCCGCACAAGTGCAATCCCACGGACAGTAAATAAGGGCTCCCCTCTTCCCATGCCCCTCCACCATGTTGTTTGATCTTTGCCATTCTGATCGGAGTAAATGAAACCTCAGGTTCTTTTGATTAGCATTTCCGTAATTTCTTGGGGAGGATGAACACTTTTTGAGATAATTCTAAACCATTTGTTTTCTTGTTTCAAGAACTGCCTGTTCATGTCCCAAACCAATTTTTTTCCAAATGAGTCATTTGTTTCTTTGATTCTTTTCCTGTGTGCTGTTTCTTTACCCAGTTGACTGTTCCTTTAGCTTCACAGAAACTTTCTAGTTTTGTGAAGTCCCCCACTTGTCAGTTTTTGGCCTTAATTCTTGAGCAAATGTAGGGCTACACCTGTATCATGCAGGCTACTGCCTAGCTTGTCTTCTTTCACACTTTCAGTGTTTCAAGTTTCACATTTAGGCCTTTGATCCATTTCAAGCCAGTCTTCGTGAAGGGCAACAGATGTGGGTCTCATGTCACTTTTTGCATGTGGATATCCAGTTGAAGATGCTTTCTCTTCCCCGGTGGACACCTTCAGCCTCTTTGTTAGATATTAAGTGGCTAACATTGCATATACTCATATTTGGGTCTTCAGTTTTGTTCCCTTGGTTTACGTGTCTCCGTTGGTCCACAGTACCACATTGTTTTTATTCGGATGGCTCTGGAGTATATCTTAAGATCTGGAATGCTACCCCCAAGCCCCATCTTTGTCTTGTTGTTGTTCAGGACTGTTTTAGCTATTGTGTTTTTTTTTTTTTCTGCTTTCATGTGAATTTTAGGATAGTTGCAATGGATGAGAGCGAGAGCAGCCTGGGTTCTATACATTGGACGACAAGATCAGGGTGACAGGGATTAAATGATGAAATATGGATGTGTGTCCTCTCTGTGAGAGGTATTTTGCATATGTGATTAAGTTATGGGTGTTGAATGGCCCGTTCATGCTTGGTTATCCAGTGGACCCAGTGCCAGTGCAAGGGAGGGAGATGGAGCAGGTCTGTGTCAAAAGACGTGATGACAATCTAGAGGGTGGGGTGCCATGAAGGAAAGTCACAGCCAATGTCTGCAGGCAGCTGTGGAAACTGGGAAAGACAGGAAATGAGGATGGGGAATGTTTCTCCGTTCAAGTCAGGGAGAAAGGTTCTCTGTTCATGCCTCAACAAGGAGTGGTAGAGACATCTTGCCACCTTGAACACAGCTGAGTGAGACCTATTTTTAGACTTCTGACTCCCAGAACTGTGGTATAAAACAGTTGTATGGCTTTGAAGCAAGAAGGATGGTAATTTGTTTGAAGATCGGCAGAAGGAGATAGGAATGAGAAGTTCAGGGGGCTCTCTGGGGGCAAACGGAGGACAGTAGTTTTTGTCCTAGTCGCTCAAGCATGAAATATGAACAATCTAGCTATGCTTCAGCCTGGTGGAGCCCAGGTCTGCTGGAATCAGAATAGATCAGGAGCTGTCACCACAGTCTTACTTCTAGGGACTGGCTCAGGTGACTGCTAATGCAGGGATGTGTCTGAGTGGTCACGATGTAAGCGAATCAGGACAGACATAAGGCCTGCTATTGTGGTGTCCTTTGGGACATTGCTCATAGGGATTCATACACTACCTCATTCAAACCTTTCAGTAATCCGCAGAGGACTGAGTTAGTGCCTCCTGCTTGTTGTGAAGGTTAGATGTTGTCAGGTGTCTTCCCTCTGGGGAGATCTGTTCGAGGAGAGGGTTGGGTGGGGAGGGTTGTGAAGGAAATGAAAATAGGAAATTTGCAGGGTTGCCTTGGATGGTGATGAAGAAAGCATGGGTCTGGAGCCTGGGTGCTGGGCACCTAGCTGGGGCCAGGGACATGGATGCAATCAGCAGAGCCCACATGTGTGTTTGAAAATCCATGAGGCTTTTCATGTTCCTATCTGGTGGTCCTGAATGCTCCAGTGTGTGTGTGTGGGGGGGGAGGGGTGGTACCAGCAGCAAAATGAGTCTCCCTCTGCTGAACTGTGAGAGCAGAGAGAGAAGGATCAGAGGCTGGCCGCCTGCTGCTTCCCAGTGTTCCCATCCACTGCCCCTCTTGCTTCCGAGTTGCGGGTGGGTGAATTTACAAGGGATCAATGCTTGGCTCATGTGGGTGGTGAAGAAAGTTCAGGGGATGACTGAGAAGGGCTTCTTTGACTTTTCTGAGTCTCGTTTTTGTCATTTGTGGAAAGTTGTGGGGGTTGGATCTGTGCTTCCTTCCAAGCAGACCACACTGAGCTTGATAGAAACCCCCAAACCCATCACGTCCCTCATCAGGTAGATTCAAGTGGATAACTCAGTACTGTTGTTATGAGATAAACAGGAGCAGGCGGCACAGTCTCTCAGAGCACTGTTTGTTAATTCCAGGAGTTCTCACCTGAGGCAATAGCAGGGACTCAGGACCATGCAGGCTCCTACCTCTCCCGGTGCAGGGGGCAGAGCAAGATCCTGCTGGGTCTTTATGTCCTGCAGACCCTGAAGGCATGTTAGCCACTCCTTCTGGGCCCCCAGCGGTGACAAATTTACAGTCTCCCAGCTGAGGATCTGAAGGTCAGGTATAGGGTGAGGGAGCTGCCGCCTGAAGTTGGAGCCAGAGCGTAGAGGAAGAGCCTTGGGTGGAGGAAGAAGCTGTGGCAGAGATGATTCTACAAGATGTGAAAGACAAAACCTGTGGGATACCCAAGTGGCCCTCCTGGAAGACTTTGCCAAAAAGTCCCAGAGAAGACATCTTTCTACAACTCTGGGCAAGAATGTTTACTGACATTTTTCAGGGGACGAAGACATTAGGATCCCCGTATCCATGGAGATACTAAGGTCCTCAAAGGATATAGACCTTAATATATACCATGATTGCACACACACACACACACAAAGGCTTAACCTACAAATTAGCCAGTTAGAGATTAACAACCTCTAAGGTATCTAAGAATACCCTTCAGTTTGTGATGCTCCTGCCTCATCATGGAATATCTGTAATTACAGACCTGTGCACCAGTCCTGACTAAATAGTCATAAGTAATATTAATAAAACCAGGACAACTCTAACACTAAAATGAATGAATGTTGCATGGATGTGCTCTCTTTCACACCTTGGTAAGATATTGTCTTGGAGGGTGCGCCCTTCTGTTTACTGAGGGCCAGGAAACTGTGGAACACTAAGATTCTGCTAAGGGGAATGTGTGGGTGACAAGGCAGGGATGTAAACTTGTGGCCCAGATGATATGCCTCTGTGTGGCATATATATACTAAACTATATATATATATATATATATATATATATATATATATATATATATATACACACACACACACACACACATATACATATATGTAGTTTAATATAAATGTATACACACACACACACATACACACACACACACATATATATATATATATATACATGCATACATGCATATACATACACTCATTGTGGTTGCCATAGTAGAATTCTGGAGTCTTTTTTATAATAAATAGAATTAAAATATTATTAGCACTATTTGATATTTTCTTGTGTGAGGGTTTCCTTTCTTAATTTTTTTATTGAAAACAAGTCTGCCGTTCAGGTACAATGAGTGCAAAGGGAGCCCATGCCTCTGGCAACCAGCCTCTTCCCTTGGTGGAATCTGTCATGCACTGGCTTCATACAACCCATGTGATCCCCAGAGGCTTTGAGAAGACAAGAGTAAGACCTCTACAGCACCTCAGGAGAAAGCTGAGTGATACTGAGCCACACAATGAAGAGCCAAAGCTCTCCCCTCTGAGATGTGTTCCCATAGGAAGATGGCCTCAAGGCCAATGTGAAGATGCTCCCAGACCCAGTCTCTTAGAATTGTGTTAGCTACTAGCCACCAACACTCTGGCATGGACTGAGAGGGTTCTAAGGAGCCCCAAGCGCTAGCTGAGGAGCTGTGGAAGGCTAATGGCTTCTGGGCCTAATATCTCTCTTGATCTTGTCTCTGTCAGGTGGGACTGTGATCATCTGAAGTCTCTGGGGTGAAATGCTTGACGTCCTCCTTACTCAAGTGACTGGTAGTTCCTGTTGGGTCTGGGCTGGGTCTCTCCAGGAGACCCAGGAGTACCAGGCAGAAGGGTAAAGTCTTTCTCAGCACAGTCTCAGAAGTCCCATGGTGTCATTTCCTCTGTTGGCGGACGCTGCCTGCACTGAGGGGCAGGAACATGGGCCCTCCTCACTCCTGGCCTGTGGAGGCAGGTCACAACTAGAGAAGCATCTGGTGGGCCACACCACAATGGCCATCAACAGAGAACACAGTTGGCCACACATGGTGATTATTACATTCTTTTTACATTACTAATTTAAAAATAATATTTTATGCTGTGTATATGGGTGTTTTTCCTGTAGGCATGCCCTCGAACCACTTATATGCCTGGTACACACAGAGGTCAGAAAGAGGTGGTAGATCTTGAACTGGAGTTACAGATGGTTGTGAGTTGCAGTGTGGGTCCTGGGAATTGAACCTGGGGTGTCTGGAAGAATAGCCGATGCTTTTAGATACCAAGCCATCTATCTAATCCCTAGACTGCTAATTTATTTGCCACAAAACAGTTTCCCAGATCCTCTCGATAGTCTAATTGATTTGCAGTAAATTTATGAGTTAATCTAGGGAGAATTAATAGCTTTACAGTTCTGAACTTTTTTTTTTAATTCAATATATTCTTTATTTACATTTCAAAAGTCCCCGAAAGTCCCAAAAGTTCTCTTCCCTCCCCTTGTTGCCCCATCCACCCCTTCCCAGGCAACTATACGAACGTTTAAAATGGAAATTGTAACAAAAAACAAAAAACAGAATAAGATGAAATGATGCCTAAAGGAAACAAACAAAAGTGCCCCACAATATGAACAAAAGAAAATTACATAAAATTTGTATTGTGTTTTCCCTTTTTTTTATTCGATGTATTCTTTATTTAAATTCAAATGATATCTCCTTTCCTGGATCCTTCAACCCCGAAAGTCCCACAATACCTCTTTCCTACCCCTGCTCCCCAATGCACCCTTCCTGCTTCCCTGTCCTGGTATTCCCCTACACTGCTGCACTGAGCCTTTCCAGGACCAGGGACCACTCCTTCCTTCTTCTTGAGCACCATTTGATATGTGAATTGTGACTTGGGTATTCCAAGCTTCTAGGCTAACATCCACTTATCAGTGAATGTATACCATGTGTGTTCTTTTGTGATTGGGTTACCTCACTCAGGATGATATTCTCCAGTTCCATCAATTTGTCTAAGAATTTCATTAATTTATTGTTTTTTTTTTCGTTTTCGTTTTCTTTTCTTTTCTTCTTTATTCGATATAATTTATTTACATTTCAAATGATTTCCCCTTTTCTAGCCCCCCCCACTACCCGAAAGTCCCGTAAGCCCCCTTTTCTTCCCCTGTCCTCCCTCCCACCCCTTCCCAGTTCCCCGTTCTGGTTTTGCCAAATACTGTTTCACTGAGTCTTTCCAGAACCAGGGACCACTCCTGCTTTCTTCTTGTATCTCATTTGATGTGTGGATTATGTTTTGGGTATTCCAGTTTTCTAGGTTAATAACCACTTATTAGTGAGTGCATACCATGATTCACCTTTTGAGTCTGGGTTACCTCACTTAGTATGATGTTCTCTAGCTCCATCCATTTGCCTAAGAATTTCATGAATTCATTGTTTCTAATGGCTGAATATTGGTACAACCACTCTGGAAAGCAGTCTGGCGGTTCCTCCGAAAACTGGGCACCTCACTTCCAGAAGATCCTGCTATACCACTCCTGGGCATATACCCAGAGGATTCCCCACCATGTAATAAGGATACATGCTCTACTATGTTCATAGCAGCCCTATTTATAATTGCCAGATGCTGGAAAGAACCCAGGTATCCCTCAACAGAAGAGTGGATACAAAAAATGTGGTATATCTGAACTTTTCTCTAGGAGAATATTATTATTTTTCATTTAATTTCACATTTGGTTCCTTTCCATTTCTGTAATGAAATACATAATGATGATAATACATAAGAGAAAGGTTTATTTAGGGCTCACAGTTTCGAATGTGGAAGGTCCAAATAGCGTGCTGTTCATTCTGGTGCGCTTCCCCTGGCTGCCTCACATCATGGTAGATGGCACTGTGGTGCTGAGATCACGTGATAGGACAGGAAGTCTGGGGGCGGGGAGTAAGGAGATGGGGAGTATGGTTGGCCAGTCTTGGTCTTTTGTAATAACTCTAATAACAACTAACCCGAGATCCCTGACATTGTCTAATGACAGCCTGAGGCTCTACCAGCTGACAGTCCCTTGGCCTCCTACCATGGCCACCCTGGGACCCAACTATATTAGTTACTTTTCTCTGTGCTGCGACTAAACAAAGGACAAGAGTGCTGGAAGGAAGGAAGGAAGGAAGGAAGGAAGGAAGGAAGGAAGGAAGGAAGAAAGAAAGGAAGGAAGGAAGGAAGGAAGGAAGGAAGGCTGGTTTATTCCAACTCACAGCTTAAGAAGGGGCACAGATCATCAAGGTAGGGAAGGCATAGCAGAAATGGGAGGCATGCTGGTCACGTGGGCATGGAGTCAGGAAGTAGGCTGCAGACAGGAAGTGGAGCAGGGCCATGAAATCTCAGGGCCAGTCCCCAGGAACCCACTTCCTCCAGCCAGGTTCTACCTTCTGAAGGTTAATAGCTTTCCAAACGGCCTCACCAACTGGGGACCATGTTTTTAAATGTGTGAGCCTGTGGTAATTTCACCTTCAAACCACAGCACCAAGCTTCTGAAACACGATCCTTGGAGGACATAACGTCCTATCTACATTAGGATATTATTATAATTATTATATTGTCCGGTTCTTATAGTTTTGCCTACATATGACAAGTACTTTTCAGGTGTTACTGGGAGTGGGATTTATTTGATTTTATTTTAATTCTCTCCCAGTGGGTTTTCTAACTAGTTTTGCTTGCTTGTAGGAAAAAGATAACTTTCACATTTTATAGTTAATTTGATGAAGACACTTAATTATTCTAGTAGCTAATTATCTTACTATTTTGTGGTTTTTAGGAATGTAATTTGTCATTTGCCAGGGATAATACTAATGACCTTTTATCTCCATTTATTGTTATCACAGATATTTTGGGTTGTAAACAATCTACTTTATCTTTTTTTATTACCTATATCTCCATTGTGAGTATATGTAGTATATGTCCTCTGGTATTTTGATGGATTAGACTTTGCTTTTAGGTGTGTGTGTGTGTGTGTGTGTGTGTGTGTATGTGGTGTGTGTATTGTGCATGCACACACACACATGAGCTCACATGAGATATGAGTATCTGGGTTCATATATGAAGATCATAGAAAGACTCATAGGAGTTGGTTATTTTTCCTCAGAACTCATTCCGGGAATTGAACCCAGGTTGACAGGCTTTTGTGGTAAGCTCTGTTAACCTGCTGAGCTATCACAATGGTCCTATAATTATTTTTTGATTAAGATGTGTTTGTATTCTGGTGGTCTTAAAAGTCTTCACCATTTTTACAGTTTTGCTTAAAAAAATAGTTTATGACAAGACCAAGGAAGTAACAGTTATCAAGGAGTTTCATCTTGAAAACATAGCTATAGCATTTACATCAGAATATTATTTGCTTTGGTAGCTGTCTGACTTCTGCATGGCATGCCCAGATAACAAACCTTCCACTCAGCTCCTGGGAGAGCTTCCCTAGTGACTTACATTATTTATAGTGCCGCTTAGCTGTGGGTGGAGGAAAGGATCGCTTGCTGAGTGGGTTCTCAGACCCTATTCCTTGGCCTCGGCTGTCTCTGTGAGAGCTTGTTCATTAGCTGTTAAGATGTCTGTCCATTTGCCTTCCTTTAATTTGTTTTTTCAAGTGTTAGGGGAGAGTGAGGAACCATGGTTTTTAATTTGTTCTGATCCACTCAGTGCTGTGATGCTTTTCCCTTCTCTGAAGGAGCTTGTGTGCAGGAAGTAACGACATACATCCTTCCTGTGCCTGCTTCCATTTCCCCTTTTCATTCTTAGAGTTGATTCTGCCCCAGCTCCACGTGGGGATCCTGGTGAACGTAAGCCAGTTACCATACCCCATTCAAAGAATCCACCCAGATTCTGTGGATTTCAAGACCCAGAGGAAGTTTCTAGAACAGATGCCACTGTCTTCCAAAGTATGAGGATTTAGGCTGTGACCATCATAGGCACTTGGTCACAATTAGGTGATAGCCTGAGGGGGGTTGTATAGACCACCAGACTAGAGACAGAACAGGTATAGAAAAATCATGACTCTAGTGACTCTGAGCTCCTGGTCCAGCGTTGTCCTGACAACAGTTCGTATCCAAGCTTGCCAACCTGAGAGCCAATGGGCTCCCTTTATTGCATCCGTCAAGCACGGGCCACTGTTACATGCATGCAAGTGAGTTCAGAGATAAACATAGAGGTGCCTGATTATGGACTTGCTGTAATGAAAACTACAACTCATTTTTATCTGCTTTAGAACATAATTGTTTTTCTCCCAAACACACAGAAGCACAACAGATAGAGTTGGGGGTTCCTTCTTCTACCACGGAGCTTCGTTAGCCTCTCCTCTTTAATAACTTCGTTCAGTTAGTAGAGCTGGTCTGGATTTTATTGGTTTTGAATGTGTGGCGCATTCTTTTAATACACAGTTTAATATAAATTCACACAGTTCTTTTAAAACTGTGCTAGAACACACACAGCACCGAGGCTGGAAAGCACAGGAAGAGTGGAGTTCAGCACTGTTCAGGCTGGCTATGTTGCCGTTTCCTGGGGCCTTTCATCTTGTGGAACTAAAACTCAGTTCCCGTCAGTCTCCATTTCCCTCTCCTCTCAGGCCATCACAGCCACTGGTGGAGTTCCTGTCCCTATGAGTTTTAACTTGTATGTAGTCAGTGTAAGTGGGGCCCTCAGTCTGTGTGCTTTGAGGAATGACTTTCTCACTTAGCTCAATGTCCTGGGGGCTCCTCCAGGTGGCTGCAGGGGTCAGAGTTCCCTTCCTTCTTGAGGCTCAGTGACATTGCAGTGCCAGTGGCCTCCAGGCCTTGCCCACTCTTGGGTTGTCCTGAAGGCTGCTGCCGTGTGTGTGTGTGTGTGTGTGTGTGTGTGTGTGTGTGTGTGTGTGTGGTCTGTAGATGTCTCTTTGAGATGCTGATTTCAGTTCTTTTGAGTATATAACAAGAAAGGACTTTTGGATCTTCTGCTAATTGTATTTGTTGGTTTATGAGTCTCTAGGTAGCTTGTAGCTGGTCTGAAACTTGCTATGTAGACCAGGCTGGCCTCGAACTCCCAGAACTCTACCTTGTCTATGCCTTCTAAGTGGTGGGATTAAGGATATGTGCTCCTATACCAGGACTTGCTAACTTTATTTTACTATTTTGAGGAATATGCATATTGTTTCCCACGGTGGCCACAGCATTTCACATTCTTAGCTGGAGTGCTACTACAAAGTGATGCGAGGTTTTCTCCATCTTCTCATTTACACTTAACTTATGTGCTCTACAGTCTCGTTCTCTGTGTATGTCTGTCTACCTATGTATGTATATATGTACGCATGTATCTCAGTCTCTTTCATACCGTGGCTTCTAACTGCCACAGGCTGCATCCCCAGCCTGTAACTGGACTCATTAGGGAGGCCGGATCCCTCTTCTTGTACCTGGTGGAGATTAGTCTATCTCTTTCAAGAAGGTGTGCTCAGGTTGATTGCCCCCTTTACCAAATGGATTGATATGTGATTGATTGGAAAGTACCTTTGGTTTTTTGTTTTGTTTTTTGTTTGTTTGTTTTTGTTTTTTCAAAACAGGGTTTCTCTGTGAAGCCCTGGCTGTCCTGGAACTCACTCTGTAGATCAGGCTGGCCTCGAACTCAGAAATCCGCCTGTCTCTGCCTCCCAAGTGCTGGGATTAAAGGCATGCACCATCACCGCCCAGCGGAAAGTACCTTTGGAAGCAGCTTCACATGTTACCATTTTGAGTGCCTGGGGTCTCTGTTTCTTGTCAGGACTCCCGTTGTGCCAGTGTTGGCCCTTCTTTACCTGTCTTTACTATTTTCTCACAATGTTCTATCTTGTTCAGCATTGTATTGGTGTGCGTGTGAGTGGGCAAGCCTGCCTGTAGGTCTACTTCAGGTATCTTTCTCTATCTCTCTTGAGGGACAGTGTCTCACCGAGCTTGAATCTTTGCATTTTAGCAAGACTGACTGACCACTGTGTCTCCAAGAGCCCGTGTTTCTACTCAGCCCCATGGCTATAGGCGTCCCAGCCACACCTGGCCCCTGGGTAGGTGTTCCAGATTTAAACACAGATCTTTATTCTTATGTGACAAGTGCCTTCCCCACAGATCCATCTTCCCATCGCCCTGCACTGTTCACATCAATAAAACCACCATCTGTTCTGTGTCCTAACTTTATCACCTCTGTGTAGATAGAATGTATTTCCAATTTCATTCACTTCCAGCAATCAGAGAGCTTCACGCGTGTGTATCTGTGCCTAATTTTTCTGTTTCATGAAGTGGTGATTACTTTGTATGTGGGGGTTTTTGAGATTCACTTTATTAATTTATTATTTGTTTATTATTTTTATGTGCATTGGTGTTTTGCCTGCATGTCTCTGTTGTGAGAGGTTGTCAGATTCCCCTGGAACTGGAGTTACAGACAGTTGTTGAACTCCCTTGTGGGTACTGGGAATTGAACTCAGGGCCTTTGGAAGAGGAGCCAGTGCTCTTAACCGCTGAGTCATCTTTTCGACCGCAATCAGACTCCTCCTGAATCCTTATCTAGCATTCTCATTATTTTCCTCTCTTACTCCTGCCCATCCCCGGTTGGTTTCCATTTGTAGTCGTTTGTTTTCCAGATTCCTGTTGATGACTCTTAGTATCTTCTGATCTTTTCTAGTACTCCCCTTCTGCTGCCTTCCATCTTGTGTGGCTGTGACCTTAGAGAAGGTGCTTCCTTTACCTCTTAGATGCTGTGGGGTAGGGCTTTCCTTTGCGTATTAGAATAGTCAGTTTGGGTTCCATTTCAGACATTTTATTTAGAATTTCTAGTATCAAGTCATCTCACAGTGTGTCATATCTGATGTCTACATTTGTCAAGACAGCACAGTTCTGTGGGAAAGGTGACACCAGCTTCGTCGGGTTGTGATTCTTGTGAAATGTTAATGTCTGGTAGTGAAGCAGAACTATCACATGGATTTTCAGGTTCTTCATTGAGCATACGATTTCTCCTCAGGTAAGCCTGGTTGGTAATGCCAGCCTTAAGCATCAAGAACACTTAGGGTCTATTTAGAATGGAGATTATATGTGCAGTGTCCACTTTTGGCTATTTGCAGAAAAAAAAATACAACTGTATCTGCATTTGTGGTTTTCTCTCTTTGTCTGCAGTCACTCATGGTCAACCATGAAAACCCAAAGCGGAGAACTACAGGAATAAACAATTTGTGTGTTTTATGCTGTATACCATTCTGACTGCTATGATCTCATACTGAATTGTTCCTTTGTTCATGGTATCCACGTGGCATCCACCCTTTAGTCACCTGGTAGCTGCCTTGCTTAGCACATCGAGTCTGATGGTGCTGTAGTGCCTTGTTCCAGCACCTTCCACAAAGCACTAAGTCACAGTTACCCACATCATTCACTTTCTCTCATCACATAGACGTTGTATCTTCTAACTGCAGCACAAGAAGGGTGCCCTGCAAAGAAAGAAGAATGAGGGAGAGGCCATGCGTATTGTAATTGTTCCATTTTATTATTAATTTTTATTGTTGAGCTATTAATGTGTCTGGTTTATAAATTAAATTTTATTTCAGGCATATGTATTTATGAAAAGCAGTATGAATGGCTAGGTCAGTAGATAATGTGGTGTGAAAGGTACTTTGAAGGATCCACTCAGGATTGGGGAACGGGCTCTCTGATGGTAAGAATGGACTTCGGAACTATGACATCATCAGAAGAATTTGTGGTGTGTTAATAATAAGAAATGACAGACAAGGTGGCCATTAGCAACGGTTTTGTGACAAAAGTCTCTTGACTCATGGCTGTAGCAGTGTATTGTCCTGTGATTCAGCCTTATATGAAGGCCATTTTTCTAGGAAGTGTTTTAAAAAAAGGAAATACCATGGTACATGTTGCTTCCATGAAAACTCTAGCCAATAGAAGTAACATTTGTTCCCATATTTGACACTTTCTTCTTTAATGCCACACCTTTTTTTTTTTTGAAAAAAAATTTCAATTAAAAAATTTAAAGACAGGGTCTCACTGTGCTGTCTTACTAGCTTGGAACTCACTCTGGAGACCAGGCTGGCCCCCAACTCTCAGAGATCCACCTGCCTCTGCCTTTGCCTCTCAAGTGCTGGGATTAAAGGCATGACTACCCAGCTCAGCAAACGCCATGTTGCTGAATGTTAATCTTTCTTTCCATTCATAGAATTCCCTTGTGTTCCTGTTACCGCTTTAGATACTGCTGGTAATCTGTGCATATGATCCTGACCTTGCCTGCTTTTTCAAAGTGTAGTGAAAATCACTAGATGCCCTGCTTTCCCTCTTTGGCTAATCTGAGAATTTCACCTTATCCTTAATTGCATTCTGTGTCTGTGGAAATTAAACAGCTGTTCAGGAAAGCCATCTGGAACTTAGCGTTGGAAAATGTTCTGTGATGGTCCTTACTTTGGATGAGTTGGTCTCATCAACCTATCCTGACTTAAATGTATAATGATCTTCCCAAAAGACCTGGCAGCTGATGCTTATTTCACTTCAGAACTTAGCCACATGAAAGGCAGCCTTCTGCCCACCCAGTAGTGCCTAGTCTTAGATTGTATTGCAGTGTAAGTTTGTTGAAGGTGTTTCATGGAAGTTCAGATTCCACTACATGCAGCGGTGGTGCAGACAGCTACCTCTCACCAGAACCCTCTTGCCTGGCTAAGCAGGTGCACGCACAGCTCTTTCTCAGTTTGCTCCTCTGCTTGGCAGATAGCAGATTTCTTTTGACATTGCTTGCACGAGGCACCTCGACATCAGAGTGTTAACATGTGAAGAGAGGCAGTGCGAGAGGGGAATGCAGAATGGATCCTGGTGTTGCCATCCTGCTTGAAAGATTTCTGTCATCGATCCGCTAAAGGCAAAGCCAAAGATTGACTGCCCCTTTATGTAGCACCTAGAGCAATCTCCCCTGACTGTCCAGTGACGGTTTTAGCTTGTATTAGTTGAATAACTATGAACTTCTTATTTGGAAGAATGTAATTGCAGTCCAGTGCGCACCTAAGTTTTACCTCACTGATTTAAGCACTCTTCAGTTCACATTGTTGTTGAGCCATCACAGTCAACTAACTACTCCTACGATATTTTTCATCTTACAAATTTGAAATTCTGCCTCCAATCCCCCCTTCCCCAGACAGTCCTAGTGACTACCATATGCCCAGCCTCTGCAGTGTGATTAATGGATTATTTCGTGTCAAGTGCTGATTAGCCCAGAACTGCATTAGTATCTAGCTATCCCATGTCCTGCATTAGTATCTAGCTATCCAGTTAAGCATTAAAATTTGTGTTTTCTTCTCTTCTCAGTATTACACTGTTTTGTAAAATTATTACATTTTAAAGTCTTACTTGGCAATATTCACATGTAAATGTAGGAATAAAATTATTCACAATGACTTTTTTCAGCCCTAGGGATTGAACTCAGGGCCTTGCATGTATAAATGGACTACCACTGTATATTACTTTTGGGGTCTCTGTGTTAAACTGGACCCCAAGGGATTCGTCCTCTTGCCTCAGTTTTCCCAGAAGCTGCCATAAAGGTGTGACTCCCCATATCTAGCTTTAAAAAACATTTTGAATAAAGCTTTAGGTCAATATAAATTTATAGAAAATAAATAAAAAACAAAACATAGATATTATATACACAGTCATATTTAATAGAATGTGCTTTGAAAATAGGTCTAATTAAGCTCAACCTCATCTGAAGAAACCTCAACTGAAGACAAAAAACATCTGAAAAGTAGCAAAAGTTCAGAGTGGACAAAGATGTTTGGGCAGGTCAGAGGGCTTTTGTGTAAGCACTGAGTATGGATTCCCAGACCCCACATAAAAGCCCAGTGGCTGTGAGGGCCCAGCCGTAATCCCTGCCTACAAGTAGTAGTGACAGGGAAGCCTGTCTATCCAGACTCCAGGAGCTATGGGTTTGACGAGAGATCCTGGCCCAACATATATGGTGGAGAGCAAAAGAGAATGCACACCTATGTACCCACACATGCGTGAACACACCACCCACATAGTTATTCACCAGTGTATTCACATCACACATGCATGCAGACAAGGAGCTAGTACATACACTCTGAGAGTATTTCAGTGACGTAGCCAAAGCCTGTTGTATCAGTCACCTTCCATGTGATTTAAAGACACACACATCTGCAAGAGATAGGGAGGCATTTTTTTTGTTGTTGTCTTTCTTTAGCCTGAGATGTGCATGCAGTTTCTGAAGCCATAGTTTGAGTTTCCAAAAGACTTAAACAAAGCATTCTTTCCCCGGTATGTAATTTTAGGGGAAAACTGGAAAGTCTGTGCTCATGGCTTGCGTGAGCATGGAGGTAATAGTTTGTGTCTGTGTGTGGTATATCCCTGGGAGCAGGGCTCTGAGTCTCTCTGTCCACAGGCACAGTGGGAGGCCTGTGTCATCCGCACATGTTAATGGACACAGTCGCAACTCGCTAGCCGGTTCTGGACCGTCGTGAGTCACATATAGCTGGTGAATGGGGCCTATGACTACCATCAAGAAACGAACTTTCATGCTCATGTTCATAGTAGCATTGTTCATAATAAAATGGAGGCAAGCCATGCCCGCTGAAAAAGCAATAAGTAAAACGGGCATATATGCACCGAATAGTGTGTCACCCAGCCTTGAAAAGGAAAGATGCTCCAGCATTCTTTGACATAGATAATCCTTGAGGACCTTATGTTAAATAAAAGAAGCTAAACCCCAAAGGACCAAGCTTGTCTTATTACACTTACTGGTGGTTCCTAGAAACAAGCTACAGGCTGGTTGCCAAGGACTGAGGTTGTGGGCATGTTTATCTTTCACAGGGACAGGCATTCAGGTTGGGAAGATAGACTGCTGGAGTGGATGGTTGTGGCCATACAGTGTTTGCACTTAGTGACTCTGAGCTCTTCAAAGGCATGGCCACCTAACAAGAGGGAAGTCATACCTGTGCTGAAAACCTAGTCAACTACCCATGGCTAGTGAAGTCATTGCTCTTGGAGCAGAACCCAACCACGGCTTTACTAAACCAGCATAAACCCTAGCTACCTTCTAAATATTCTTCCTTATACCCACAGATAATGTAGTCTTCATCCCTCATCAAGGAAACTTCCCTTTGCAACAGATGGAGACCATTACAGAAAATCACAAGCGATCAAATGCCAGAGATGTGGAGCCCAATCCCAGGGGATATGGCTACTGTGCAACTCCTGCACCTCAGGCTCAGGGAACATTCTTGAAGAAGGGGCCAGAAGATTGTCAGACACAGGGGAATAGGGAGTTTGCTGTGAGACTGTGTCTCCTGGAAAAGTCAGACTATACCTATGGATTCTCAGCAACACAGCTGGGAAACATGACCTGAGTAAAAATAATACCAACTAACATGTTAACTGCACGGGGATGGGGAAGCTCACAAGGCCTCAACTCTAGACACAGCACTACAGGCAAGCAAGGAGTACTGAGAATGGAGGAAATAGTCTTCCCCAGGCCATAGCACACAGTTGCTTATCCAGTACCAAGTGGATAGGCCTTGGCAGTTGGAGACGTGGTTCTGTGATTAAGAGCATATGCTGCCTTTCCAGAGGACCTGAGTTCAGTTCCTAGCACTTACGTTCCTAGCACCAGTTCCTCCTAGCACCTACGTCAGGTAGCTCACACCAGTTCCAGGGGTGTCCAGTGCCTCTGGTCTCTGGCCTCCACAGGCACCTGTACTCACCTACACACACCCATGTGTAGATGCACATGTATACATGTGATTTAATGTTTTTTTGTTATCTTAAAAACATATGCTCCGAGTAAATGTTTATTGCCTGTGTTTTTCTATAGTTTTTAAAGACTGGAAAAAATGCTTTAAAATGTCATTTTTTTTTTTTTTAAGTAAGAAGGTTAGAAGAGTGTTTGGATGGATTCAAAATCTGGCAAGCTTTCTCATTCAAGTGAAAGCACAGGAACTGCCCCACTCAGAGACACAGCAAACAAAGACAGAAGCACTAGGTGCTGAAATGCCATGGAGGGTAACCACAAGTGCAAGGCAGACATTTTCCCTGTCACATTTGGTCTTGTGGCGCCAGGCACTGAACGCGATGCTTGATGCTCTGCCGCTGAGCTGTATCCTGGCCCGACATGCGCATTGGGATGCTTTTACATGTCAGTTTAAAAATGGCTGTGATTTTGTTCTCTGTTTGTGAAGAAAGGCCTGTCCCACCTCCAGTCAGTGTTGGCACTCTGTTACATCATCCCAGCAGCTTAAACCGGCTCTCCTTCCTGCTGCTCCTGGATCAAGTGCCACTCCCTCCCTCCCTCCCTCCCTCCCTCCCTCCCTCCCTCCCTCCCTCCCTCCCTCCCTCCCTCCCTCCCCATGGCTGGTTCTTAGACTCCTGCAGGCCCTCAGCTTCCCTGTGGCCCTCTGGCAGGCCTGCAGATCTCTTTTAGTTTTGTGCCCAATCAGTTGCCTTTCCAGTCACCTCCTATTAGATACACCTCCCTGTCTCTTCTTCCTTCTGTCTAGGACATTTTGTTTGTTTGTTTACTCTTAATTTTTTTTTTCTAAATTTTTTGTTTACATTCCAAAACGCTTTCCCCCTTCCCAGTTCCCCCCTCCCCATATGTCCCCTAAGCCTTCTCTACACCCATTCTCCAATCACCTCCCTCCTTTTTCTCTGTCCTGGTACTCCCCTACAATGCTGGATCAAGCCTTCCCAGGATCAGGGCTCTCTCCTTACTTCTTCATGGGAGTCATTTGATATGCTACTTGTGTCTTGGGTATGGAATAGTTAATATCCACTTATCAGTGACTGCATTCCATGTATATTCTTTTGTGATTGGGTTACCTCACTTAGGATGATATTTTCCAGTTCCAACCATTTGCCTACAAATTTCATGAATTCATTGTTTTTAATTGCTGAGTAGTATTCCATTGTGTAAATATACCACATTTTCTGTATCCATTCCTCCATTGAGGGATATCTGGGTTCTTTCCAGCTTCTGGCTATTATAAATAAGGCTGCTATGAACATAGTGGAGCATATGTCCTCATTACATGCCGGGGAATCCTTTGGGTATATGCCCAGGAGTAGTATAGCAGGGTCCTCCGGTAGTGTCATGTTCAGTTTTCTGAGGAACCTCCAGACTGATTTCCAGAGTGGTTGTACCTTCTTGCAATCCCACTAGTAGTTGAGGAGTGTTCCTCTTTCTCCACATCCTCGCCAACACCTGTTGTCTCCTGAGTTTTTAACCTTAGCCATTCTGACTGGTGTTCTTAGAGTTAGAAAAAGCAATTCTCAGCCGGGCAGTGGTGGCAATACTACAGAGCAATAGTGTTAAAAACTGCTTGGAATTGGCACAGCAACAGACAAGTGGACCAATGGAATAGAATTGAAGATCCAGAAATGAATCCACACACCTATGGTCACTTGATCCGTCGACAAAGGAGCAGAAAACATCCAGTGGAAAAAAGATAGCCTTTTCAAGAAATGGTGCTGGTTCAACTGGAGGTCAGCATGCAGAAGAATGTGAATTGATCCATTCTTATCTCCTTGTACTAAGCTCAATTCCAAGTGGATCAAGGACCTCCACGTAAAACCAGACACACTGAAACTAATAGAAAAGAAACTGGGGAAAACCCTTGAGGACATGGGCACAGGGGAAAAGTTCCTGAACAGAGCACCAATAGCTTGTGCTCTAAGATCAAGAATTGACAAATGGGACCTCATAAAATTACAAAGTTTCTGTAAGGCAAAGGACACTGTCAAAAGGACAAAATGGCAACCAACAAACTGGGAAAAGATCTTCACCAACTCTACATCCATCCGATAGAGGGCTAATATCCAATATATACAAGGAACTCAAGAAGTTAGACCCCAGGGAACCAAATAACCCTATTAAAAATGCGGTGCAGATCTAAACAAAGAATTTTCACCTGAAGAAATTCGGATGGCTGAGAAGCACCTTAAGTGCTCAACATCATTAGTCATTAGGGAAATGTCTAGGACATTTTTATTCCTTCCTAACACTGAACTCCAGGTCTCTGTTAACGTGTCTGTGTGTGTGTGTGTGTGTTTGTTTTGATACATAGTCTCATGTAGCCCAGGTTAGCCTCCAGCTAACTATGTCATGAAGGATGGCTTTGAACTTCTAATCCTCCAGTCTTTACCATCCCATCCAGGTTCTGGGATTGTGGGTGTGTACCGCTACACCAGGCAATTCATTATGTCATTTTATGCTTTAGGTAAGATCACTGTTCACTTCCCAAGGAGTTGTTCCCGTTCTTCTTAGCAGAGGACCCTGTCCTGTCCTCACCCCAGCCTTCCTACTCTAGTTTCTCCTTGTGTTATATTCTGCTCTACACTTCTCACTGTGTGAAAGCACATTTCTCATGGTGTCTGTTCTTCTCCTGGAACACAGGCTTCTTAGCGAGGAGATGGGTGGATTTGTTCACCTTATCTCCAGGTTCACAGCTGGCTTATGGCAGATGCTTACTGAAGCTTATGGAGAACACACGGTGCTCCGGGCCAGTGTCCTGGGTCTCTGAGTGGGGCTGGTTGGTTCCTCTCAGCTCGCCATTCCTCCTGATGAGCATTTCATCTGTGGATAGGAAGGATGTTCTCTGGTCAGTGCAGACCCTGCACATGCTTGGTGGGTTATGATCATTAAGCCGGGAATGGTGCAGGTGACAAAGGACACCATTCTGCACCAGCTCTGTCATCTTGAGATGCCAGCTGGGTTTTTAAAAATGGACGTTTTTACTTAAAAAGCTAACTTTCCTCATAGCCAAGGACAGAGCCTGTCCCAGCCCCACAGCCTCTATAATATTGCTCAGAATCACTACTTCAAGCCACAGGATTAACTTGTCTGGTTTCCATTTATGTGGAGGGTAGCTTTTCAACTTCCCGGCTTTAGAGAAAGCTTTTAACAGTCCTGACGTTGTGCTTGTGCGCCCCTCAGATCACACTGCGAGGAGAGCTCCCTGCAGTGTGCAGCGTGGCCACCTCATTTTATAAATGGCATCTTAATGCTTATGACCAAGATGATTAGAGGCATGTCAGGACCTGTCATCATGCCAGCCTATGCTGGGTGGCCATCAAAGCACTAGGCTTTTGCAATTACATGTGAAAATGGCTGAGCACCAAGCAGGAGACACAGGTCCATCTGTCTTGGTTTGATATCCCCCAGGGATGTACCCCCACATCCTTGGTCCTTTATGGTGCCAAGGAACAATGCCACTGAGCCGGGACGGACTCATGCTTAAATGCTTCTCCCGGTGACCTCTCTTTGAAGTTTGTGTTCTTTCATTTAAACACAAAACACAAAGGGGGAAAGACTCTAGAAATGGCGGAGTGACTGGAGTGTGGTCCAAGGAGCCACCCTGCCTCAGCTTCAGCTCCGTGCATAACGCAGACTTTGGAGCCCCTGGACAGCTCAGGTGTGGAGGAGCAACTGCTGTGTGTGTGAGCCTTGCTCGTCTGCTCATTCTGGGTAGCCAGCCATTCAACAAAAAGAACATTTGTGTAGCTTCTAAGATGGAGTATGGTGTATAAACTAGCAACACGAGGATATCCTGCCTGCTGTGGGCAAGACAGACACCATTGTCTCTGGCTATGCCCAGATGGTATTAAGCTTTCCTGTAGGCATATTTTGTTTTTTGCAACCTACTTTTAATGAGGGTTCAACCTCCACCCAGAAGAGGTAGTGGAAGAGAAAGGATATGGGGGAAGTGGACCAGTTTAGCAATAGTTCTTTGGGGGGTGAGCTTGGTCTTCTTTAGCAGTAGTGCAGCCCCGTAGCAAACACCACATACAATTCAGCCGCTGCAGATCAGTCCTCTAGGCAGGAGCTGGCAGCTGTCATTCAAACTTGAAGGAACCGCCAGGCTCACTAACCAGCCTGAGGTGAGGCCGCAAGCCCCTGCAGTAACCTCATGAGCAGTTCTTGGGCAAGTTTCTCTCCAATGTCACCACTAGTGTGGTCAACAGTGTTATGTAAGGCAAAGCAATGCATGTGGGTCATTAGCAAAGAATAGTGAGGTGAAGCAAACCAAACCAGTGCTCAGTGCTTGCCTCCTACTGTCTGTGGGGTCATAGTTACACTTGTTCATCCAGTGTCCTTTAACATGTTTGCCATATTGAAACATTGTTTCACCTGTGTCTGCTTCAGAAAAATCCTTTCCGGGGTCTGCTTTAGCAAAACATCCTTTCACCTGTGTGACCCAGCAAAACCTCATAACTAACATAATTAACTTTCCAAAGAAACTAGAAGTTTCCACTTAGTTTCTGGTTTCCTTCTTAGGGCTTTTGAAAGTGTTTCCCCATTGTTTGGAATAACCCCTTTTCCCATTTCGCCCAATTAATATAGAGTCTGCTACTTGCAAGGAAAAAAATCCAGAATCAGACAGGATTACACTAAGGAGTGGAGGCTGGTGAAAGGCCCACCAGGAAATGCAAGCTACTGCAACTCTCCGGGATTGGGAAGGTGGATGCGATGGTCAGTCAAGTTAGGTAGCTGTACTCAGAGTTTAGCTCTACGAAAGGAGACACAAGGCTGCCCCATGACACCTCACCCAGCATTCACTACGTCCTCTTTTCTTTTTCCAGCACTGGCCAAACTCATGGTCCTCCTTACCTCAGCCTCGCGTCTCACCTCCTCCCCGCGTGTCAAGGACAGGTATACACACTTCGGTCAGCCCCTCGACAGAGCTCAAGAGGTGGAAAGTGCCAGAGATTGATTACCCATCCTGCTCATATCCTCAAAAGAATTTTGGAATTCACCTTGTGTCTTCTCATTTCCCTTATGGGAGATTCTTAGGAATCTTACAAATCTGAACTTCTAGTCTGGGCCAACAGACATTGAAGAAATGTGTTTTTGGATCACCTTTGTCTCCTTGCTAAAGCCAATGCCCTTTATCCATGGTGACAAAAATCTCTTGATGTTTTGTTCAGAACAAGGAACAGTATACATAAAATATTTAAGGAGAAAATAATTACACTGTATAAGTCCAGCCGTTCTCTTGGGTCATTGGGTACTTACATGGCACATTTCTGAAGTCTTAACCCAGTGTCCCTAAGAACCTCTATTTGTGTCATCCTCTCAAACACTGCAGTGGAGATGTATTCCCACTGGTAAGAGTCTTAAGGGGAAACAGGAGGCAGTTCACTCCAGCTCTCCTGTAGGTCCTGTACGGTGAAGGAGAACAAGACCTGTGTGCCATCTCCCATTTTGCTAAGGAGAATATGCACATGTAGCCCTCTAGTATGTCATTTGCCTTGACATGTTGATATTTTTTTGTAGGCCACATATAGGCTAGTGTGAGTATCAGTGTAGTCTCCGATAGTTCCTGAGTTGTGAGGAATCCTGGGCCCTGTCTGAGTGTACCATGGCCAAAGAGAGAAACCAACCCAGTGCTGTCCCGCTCATTTCTTTCTCATTGCTTGAGAAATTCATACATGTATATTATATGCTTTGGTAAAGCCCACCTTCTTCCCTTTCCTGCAGCCCCCAATACAACCCCAACACCATTTCCTCCTAATTGTCCTTCTTACTACTGCCAGTATGAACATGGGCGTAGGGACGTTAACTGCATGAGTATCCACTCAGGGGCTGCATTCTTGAAGGATGAACTCATTTTAGGACAGGGCCAGTCAAGTCCTGCCCTTATGGTCCTGCATTTGGCAGCTAGTCCCCATATCTAGAAGGTTCTATGGTCTTCTAGTATGCCACCGGCTAGGGATTTTAAGCAGGTGAGCGTGTTGTGTGTATTTTTAAGTTCAACTCTAAGAATTCTGATCCTTGTCATTAAGAAGCATGAGTATTTTATTTAGGAGAAGATAAGGAACTATTTCCTGTCCCTAGTTATTCTATCATTTTTCTCATGGTTCAGAGTGCACCAGCTGAATTGCAGAAAGCCTCTTTCTGACCACGACCCTATCACCATCAAATCACACTGTGATGGTTTGGATAGGTTTGGCTCCCATAGACTCATGTGTTTGAATGCTTGGCCCATCAGGAATGACACTCTTAGTAGGTGTGGCCTTGTTGGAGTGTATAGGGTCTTCTTATAAGTGTGTCACTGTGGGGGTAGTCTTTGAAGTCTCCTATGCTCAAGCTATACCCATGTGGCACCCAGTCTCCTTCTGCTACCTGCAGATCAAGTTGTAGAACTCTCAGCTCCTTCTCCGGCACCATGTCTGCCTGCACACTGCCATGTTTCCTGCCACGGTGATAATGGGCTAATTCTCTGAAACTGTAAGCCAGCCCCAGTGAAATGTTTTCCTTTATATGAGTTGCTGTGGTCATGGTATCTCTTCACAGCAATAAAACTGTGGCTAAGACAAACACCATTCTACGGAGCCAGCGGCCAAGCAGTTTGTGGAGAACTAAAGGTATACACATGGCATGGTCCGGAGAGTGGGAACAGTACACCAGAAGTGTTCTGAGAGCAATGGTTAGAGTCCTAACCATTCTGAGAGCTCTTTCTGGTTGGGCAGGAGGGTGAGACAAAGACTTGGGCTCTGAGCCTGGAGAGTGGTGAAGCCAACCCTGGGGGACATCAAGATCAGGGAGAGGGGAATGAAGTGTCCCACGTGTACCTGGCATGGAATGTGCTCTGAGTGTGCTGATCTTTCCCTTCTGGAAGGCTTGTAGTGCAGCCGGGTCTGCTGCCTGTGCATTGTAAATATTTACCAGTTTTCATCTGGGTAGTTGAGGATCTTGGCTGTAAGGGTTATCTTGCTCTTTATTGCCTTTTGCCTAATTTCTGTGAGATGTGTGTACTTTCCAAGTCTTTCAGTCTGAGGGCTGCTTTTTATTCTTGGGGATGTCTCAGATTCATAGGTGTTTAAGTCTGGTAGGGATTAAAGCCAGCTGAATCCACATTTGCTGCCAGAGCACATACAGAGACGGGTGGAAGGATGACTGTCTCAGACTTGACTGCCTGTTTCCCCGAGTTCACATGGCCAGCCCATTTGTCCAAAGAAGATTTTGTTTTTCAGTTAGAATTGGGTGCTGTTCGGCCGCCAGTGACCAACTTCAGCCTGCACTTGCATCTGCTCTCCATAGTTGCCAGAACAGCCGGTGTTGAAACCACTAAAGCGAAGTGTGTGGGAGGCAACACTGTGTGTGAGCCAGTAGGAAGGTACCGCCATGTTTTCTGCCCACGATGCTGAACAGAAGCCTAAGTCACCCAGAGAAGTGTTGTTTTGTAGTATGCCTCATCCATGACTAAATGAGAATGCTTAGCTTCCTTCTTTATATCATTACATTTTTATCTATGCAGGGTATATGTCTTAGTTAGGGTTTTACTGCTGTGAACAGACACCATGGACAAGGCAAGACGTATAAAGCACAGTATTTAATTGGATCTGGCTTTGAGGTTCAGAGGTTCAGCCCATTATCATCAAGGTAGGAGCAGGGCAGCATCTAGGCAGGCATGATGCAGGCAGAGCTGAGAGTTCTACCTCTTCATCTGAAGGCTGCTAGCAGAATACTCCCTTCCTGCTAGGACAAGGGTCTTAAGCCCACACCAACAGTGACATACCTACTCCAATAAGGCCACACCTTCTAATAGTAACACTCCCTGTGCCAAGCATATATAAACCATCACAGTATATTGAAAATATAGTGGGAAGTTTTAATAACTGCAGGTGACTGCTCTAGCTTTGAGTTTGCTGAAGGAGACAGCTTCCTTCAGGTTGCAGTTAAGTGAGAGAAACTAGAATGTTTCCTCTACTGTAGGATGGCGGCTGAAAGTGGGAGAGTGCAGACTTTCAGCTCAGTGGGAGGAGGGTCAGGAGGCCAGGGTGCAGGATGACAGCTCTAGTTCCCAACTGGGCAGTGTGTTCTGCAGACCTGCTGTATATATGAAGTGTTGTTGGCATGGAAAAAGAAGTATGTGAGGTAATGGATTTGCTAATTAGCTCAATTTCACCTTTCTGCCAGTGTGTACATATTTCAAGCCATGTTGACAGTATAACTATATACAATTTAAATACTTTTGTTAATTCTTTGAGGATTTCATACAATGTATTTAGGCCATATTCACTACCACTCTTCCCAATAACTCCAGAGTCACCCCACCACCATCTTCCTGTCCTCATTAAAAACATAGTCGGCTGAGTCCAGTTTTGCCGCACATATTCTCCCACTGTAGAGAAATCCTCTGGAGTGTGGTTGGCCTACCAGGGCCTTCATCACTAAAGAGAAGTGACTCTCGGTCTACCCAAAGGCATCCACAGCTCCTGAGTTAGGAGTGGAGGATTGTGAGCCCTTCCCACTCCATGATAAAATGTTGATGGCTTAATTTTGTGGTGATACCAGAGGTGCAATGAGTTGGATGGTCCTTCCATGACCACACAACACTGCTTCCATCCTGTCATCTCTGTGCAAGGCTCTTATTCTCCTAATCAGTCCGCTCATGAATGGTGCCTGAGCTTTGGCATGAGCTGTGATGTAGCTGGTCCATTTGTGGCTGAACACCACAGTTACATTATCTCCTTTTTAGCAGTTGTGAGTTTCTGTATGAGCCACCATCCCCCACACAAAGCAACTTTTCTAAGGAAGTCTGAGAGGGAAACTAATCTTTAGGTATAAGATATACATGTAGAGGGCAGCTTGATACTTTTTCTGCTTATCAGTATATTCGATTTACCCTTAGGGTCTGTGAGGTCCCCAGCTATAGTTTTTAGTCAGACTTACAGTACTATGTGTTTCTCCTGTGAAGTGGACTTTAGACCCAAGCTGTGAGCAGTTGGTCATGTTCGCTCTGCTCAGCACCCATCAGCATGTCTTGCCAGGATGGTCATCCTTGTGGTTCACAGCGCTCAGACCTGGGTGAGACTGTGGCTGACCTTCCTCTCCAGCAGTCCCCTTCCAGCTCTTTCTGGTACTGTGAATAGAGGTCAGCTGGGAGGACGCTTTCTGTCAGTCAACTTCACTTCTTCATGTCCCTTGACCAGAGTGTGTGATGACCTTCAGCCATAGGGTGTTACATCAGATTCTGGCAGGCAGGCAACCAAGAGCCATTGTCTGGAGTGGGGGTCTCCGGGAATGTCTCCCCTCCCCTCTCCTCTCCTTCCCCTCCTCCCTCCCCTCCCCTCCTTCCTCTCCTCCTCCTCTCCACTTCCATTCCCTTCCCCCTCCCCTCACCTTCCCCTCCCTATCTCTCCCTCTCTCTTCAGGTAAAATTAAAACAGGAAAAACAAAGAAGAAGGGAGGTCTCAGAGAGCTTTTGATTGCATACCTAAGACTCATTTTTGGTTTTCCCCAAGTCTAACCTGTGTTTACCTCTCAAGTTATAAGCTTCAGATAAAGGCTGCTCGTTCTTCTACTATTAAGGTCAGGGTAACATCTGTACCAAGTGAAGCCAGGATTATTCCTGGCTTGCAGGAATGTAGGTGGCATGCAGAATGTAGGTGGCAGCTTGGGTTGTAGGTTGGAGCCTGCTGATGTCAGGTGAGAGAACAGGCTTTATTATTAGTTATTACTATCATTATTAGTTATTATTATTAGTTATTATTATTATTAGTTAGCTGATGTGTTCTCAGGCCTGTAATTCCCTGTTAGATATAGGATGGCTTTTCTAACTTATCTCTTTTGCATGGTCGATGAAGATTTTCTCATGTGAGATATGAATTCATAGCCAGCTTGTCCTTGGGGACATCACAGGGTGCCATCTAGCACCAGACAGGTATTATCCTTGAGGCCTGGATAGAAAGGAGGAGGTAGGAATAATATAGGTGTGTCCTATACATTGTTATCAAAGGAGAATTTTGGTTTAATGGGTAAAAGATCATGAATGAAGATTTGAGAATCTGTCTATCTGTTCTCCCCATGAGAGGCCATTTTCTATGTCACTCTCATGTGCTAATTAGGTGGAAGGCAGCCATCATAACACCCCAGCCAACTCCCCCATCATCAACAGCCTTTACCTTAGAATTTGAAATGTTTGTGAAGAGTCTTCATGAAACGGAGAGGAAGCATTCAAAGTACATTTATTGGGTTGTAGGTAGATAAAATTGCAGGTTCTTTCTCCTTCCTGTGTCATAGAAAGAATTTGCATAGAAAGGAAGAGACGGGGCTGGAGAGATGGTTCAGTGGTTTAGAGCACTGTCTGCTCTTCCGAAGGTCCTGAGTTCAAATCCCAGCAACCACATGGTGGCTCACAACCATCCGTAACAAGATCTGACTTCTTCTGGGGTGTCTGAAAACAGCTACAGTGTACTTACATATAATAAATAAATAAATCTTTTTAAAAAAAAAGAAAGGAAGAGACATTGGACATAAGAAAATCATCAGCATCAGGCATGACTGGTTCTAGGTAGAGAAGAGAGTGCATAGGGCCATCTATCTACAGCGAGCGCTGCACATGGCGGGAGATCTGGAGAGATCCTGTGATTGTAAACCAGTCAGAACACAAAGACCTTTGTTACAGACAGAGTTTTTGTCACAGGGTTACCACTGTCTGTGAGGTGATTGATTATGGAGCTCTTGGAGCTATCCAAATCAAGGGATGTTTAAGCTTCTATATGAGACAGTGTTTATTCATGTCATCTCCAGTCATCCTCTTTATAATTATGAGGGGCCCCTAGGGCTTCTCACAATATCAGAAAGGTTTCTGGTAGGGACTCAGGTGCACAGAGACCATGTGCCAAATCTCATCCAAAAGATGGAATGAGAAGACCAAGTTAGCCTTGGCCTCACCTGTCTTTAGTTGGACAAGTTAGGAGCAGTGGCTAGATCTCTCTGAGCTTCAGTGTTCCTCAGATACAGAGTGCACATGAAACTGCTATGATTTAGAGCTCTTCTAAGCCTGAGAGACTATATCTAAATGCTGCTGGGGGAATCTCCATTGTTTTATAAGAGCTTTGTTAAATTAGTTTACCTCTGGGCATCATTTTCTGTAGGGCAGAGTTTGGACATAGAACTTGACTTTTCTTGGCCCCACCAGCAGCATGCATAATGACACAGAGGCTGATAATAAAATGTAAAGTCTAGGCTCTTGCTTGGGCCATCTCCCTTCTAGCTCATCCACCTTAACCCGACTATCTAGCTTACAACCCACCACGTGGCTAGTTTTATACCGCTCTACTCTGCTGTGGTCTGTGTATGTTCCTTCTGTATACAGCTCTTGATTCTCCCCTTCTGCTTTTTCCTCCCTGTGTCATTCCTCTGCCTGGAAGTCCCGCCCACCACTTCCTGCCCAAGCTATTGGCCATCGCCTTTATCATAACCAATCAGCAGTAAGTCAAAACCAGACCATCTCTTTGGTTGCCTTTTGGCAGGTGAGGAAGGACAAACATTTGCAAAATGTAATGATGGTCTACTTCACCTTCACACAGTGTGGAAAAAATGCTACCCCAGCACTATATTAATCATGTCTTCTTATTTTCTATGTCTTGATGTTTTTATATTTTTGTTCCTTCCTTGGAGGGCTTGTCTATTCCAGGGCTACCCAATTTCAGAGATGGCAATGAATGGCCTGAGAGTACTTTGTTCAGATGCATCCAAGCCAGACTAGATCTGATTTTCTTACCTACTTTTTTTATCTGGATGTCACAGTTTGTTCCACTATCTACCCACCCTAGTGGCTCCAGGTCCAGGTACCAGAAAACTAAGACAGCCTCTCTGCTCTGGAACATGAAAACTATCTTCCTAAATCATTTACCCTCTCAGTAAAATCTCATGTTCTTCTCCTGTTCACTGGCTCTAGACTGCTTCCTGGTAGACTGTCATGAGCTGTGCCTGTAACTTCTGGAGAACTGATGAATGAAATCTCCTCATGACAGTCACTTCTGTGTCTGTGTGTCATACTGATTACAGCAAACCACAAGTACCCTCAAAATGTGGCACCCACGTGGGGATTGCCCCTTCTGACTTGTCAGTTTTCAGGGAGGACTCCTGAGAGCACCATCCACATACATGGAAGTCTCAGGACTGGCATGAGGGAAACACGTGCTCCTTCTGTAGTGAGTTGGGCAGAACTGGGGATGTTGAGAATCCATCCTAAGTTCAGTTTGGGATCACGTCGATAGGACAGTGAATATTACAGTGAGCAAACAAAAGAGATCAGTCCCATGTTACAGACAAGGCAGGCATGGTGCTCTTGATGAAACTTGGAGTCAACAGACTGTTCTAAAGTAGCAACGAAAGTAATTTTATGATTGAGGGTCACCACAACATGAGGAGCTATATTAAAGGGTTGCAGCATTAGGAAGGTTGAGAACCACTCACTGTTCTAGAAGTTTCTCACAGAGTTCTAAGCAGATGTTGGATTTTATGAGGGTGTTGTTGAGTAGAGTGTGTGGGGGGTATGTGGAGAGAGGTGAGTGGGGTGGAACAGACATAAAGGTTTCATGGTGGTGGTGGTGGTGGTGGTGGTGGTGGTGGTGGTGGTGGTGGTGTGTGTGTGTGGTTAGCAAAGAGAACACACAAGAACACTAATGGAGACCCAGGATCCAGAATACACAGGAAAAACCTTTTGAAGGAGTTCCACTCTCTTCCTGTTTGACTGCTAATTGGGCATGCCATGGTTGAAGGCAGGGAAAGCAGATTGAAGATGGGCATTTTAAGAGACATCACACCCCTCATAGCTTCCCAGCATAGAAGGAATCTTATCAGTGACTGTTTTGAGAAATAAAGAGTTAATATTCTAGGAGGACATCATACCTGACACAGAGAGAGGACTCGGAAATGTAGTTTCCAAAAATAAGTATTGGTTCAAATGTGTCTGTGGCCTCGCTTGAGGTCTGCTGACCTTTGTTGTTTATAACTTGTTTTGTTTTAATATATTTCCAGTTTAAAGAAGCTGACCCAGAAGAGAAGTTACAGGGTATAACTTGGTGTGTTGGCAATGACAGACTGTAGAACTTTCCCTTCAATCTGAAATGTATTAAAACATGTCATTTGAAACCGACATGTGTGCTAGCCTTGCTCTCTGCCTCTCATCCCTGTGAATGTGGAGGAAGCTGGATCTTAAGCAAGACGGCCAAGTGTGCAGAGAAATGCACCCCCATGCCATGCCTACTCTGTTCTTTGTATATATGCCGTAGTGAGACAACCGTGTGTGCACACAAATGCACCCATGCCAGACGTTCTCAGTTTAGTGTGTATGTGCCTTAGCAAGCCTGCTGTGTATGTACACAAATGCAACCATGCCCCATCTTCATAGGTATGTATGTGGACGTCTGCCCCTGTCAGCTCAGGTGGGGCTGGTGTGTTCACAGCAAGGAGACTGTGCATAAGAGGCCTTTGATCCTGGAGAGGACACAGCCTGGCCTGCTTTATATTACATCGTCTAATTCCTGGACCAGCCACAGTGGCTTGTGGGTTAAAGAGTAGGAGTGAAATTCCTAAGTAGAATCACTTGAAATGGAAGAGTATTTATAAGAATGGAGTCTTAGGCAGATAAAATGGCATGTAATTTGATCCATGTGGTGTTACCCAGTTGTTTTTAATGGCTGCATATTATTCTGTCTTATGATCAATCTTTGTAGTCATTTTTCTAGGCTTAGTTTCTTTTTTTGGCATTTGGAATACAAAAATGTGCAGAGATCTATAAGGCACTGTAGTACAAGGGGTTTCTAGCATACAGAACACCATCATGATACACAGCCTTTTTTTGTCCAGAGTTGCAGTTCTTTACCATGAGACCCTGATTCTCCATCATAAGACTGCTGAGGAAGTGTCATTTGGCTCAGTTGATGGGTTCTGTTTTGGCATCTTTATTTTGGGTTCCTTTCCCATTTCAAACTGGCTCATTATCTCTCATGTGGGCACGAGGCCATCCTACCAGATGGTCTTGACTACAGCATGCCAAGTGACTCTCCCTTGGGTGTCAGAGGCTGGCTTTCTACTGGGAGCTGTTGGCCAGGAGAGTGGGCATCACCTCATTACTTCACAAGGACACATGGTCGCTCCTTCAAACTCATCCTTTTTAGTCCATTTTATCTTGTGTTCTGCCCTTACATGGAGACTGTTGCTTGTTATTAGGAAGGCATTAGAGGTCTCACAGACCTTGCTGGGAGTTTTGTGGGGTTAGACGCTGAACGGTGTCACAGTAGTAATGGGGGACACCTGTTTGGCCATCCCTGCCTTCTGCTACTGGCCTTAATACACAGACTTTCATTAGGAGCTCTTGTCGCTGAGGCTGGGGATCACTGAGTCTGCAGGCTTCACTAGAGCTCCCCTCCTGTCCTCCTTGCTGGGGAGGGCTCTCCAGGTGTTTGCTGAACGAATTACATGAAAGCCCAGCCTTGGCAAGACTGGTGGGTAGCAAATCTCTGGTCAATAGGACCAGTTGGTCAGGGTCCGGCCAGCAGACCTGAGAAGTTGGAAAGAACGGAGGCCTGTGTGAGTCAAAGGGCCCTTAGACGAGACCACTGGGCAGGATGCCCATGTTGGGTCCTGGGAGTCTGAGCAGTCTTCCTGGGGAAGTAGGCCCAGAGCTTTGTGTGTTGGGTGTAGATTAGTTTTTGGAGAAAAGGGGGGGGGGAGCCCAGCTCCGGCTTGTCTTAAAGCTGACGTTTGTTAGGGAACTCAGGGGAGTAAAGGAATAGTTTGCAGAGACCATTGTGCAAGAAGAGAACCACCTCACAGCCTGGGGGAGGGTTTGGTCTTGAGCAAGGGGGACACTTTCCCTGCAACAGACTCTTGTTCTCTTGTACCAGGTGACTGAAATGTTCACAGTTGCCATTAAGTTCACTCTGCAGAAATGTTTCCCTTCAAGTGTGACATTATATCATACACATGGAATTTTAATTTCTCCCTCCTTTTTTTGCATCCAAGCTTAAACAATTAATTCTTGTGCTTCAGTATATAGAACACACCTCTACCCCCTCCCCCCACCATAGCATATTAAATCTACCCATTGGAAACATTTGGATTTAATGAATACGGAATTGATTAGCTCATTCTTGAAGTAAATCGGTGAAACTTGCTCATACCGGAGGTGCAGAAGTTTCTTTCATAATTATGGAGGAATGTGCGTGTTAGGGGAGGGAGGCCTGATTCCTCTGTTGGCTTTCTGGGGTTAGAATACTGATTTTGTTTTCTAGTGAATACTTCTGTGATTTTTAACACATGAAGAGGTTCCTGCAAATACCACCAAAGTCAGGATGGAGACCATGAACTCTAAAGCTGCCCCTTTAGAGGGTGTTGTGTTGCCCCTCTGTAAGGCCTCTCATTGGCCTGTTCTCTGCACTCTGCTTTTGCTTTGGGAACTTTCTTTTTCTTCTTCTTCTTCTTCTTTTTTTTTAAATTTTATTTGATATATTTTTTATTTACATTTCAAATGATTTCCCCTTTTCTGGTTCCCCACTCCCTGAAAGTTACATAAGCCCCCTTCCCTCCCTCTGTTCTCCCACCCAATGGAACCATCAGCACAGCATAATTGACTGATAGACTCGCTACCTGTGATTCATCCACCTGTGGAAAGGTGTTTTGAAGTCATCTTTTGTGGTGGGCTTCTTGTCCTTGGCAAAAATATTTACAGAGTTAACTCAATCCTCTAATGGGATTTTATTTCATACTGTGGCTGAGTTGGGTCCATGGTGATACACTGTGTTCGCCTGTTCATGGTTTTGCCTCTCTGGCTACTGTGGCTAATGCCAATGCTAACCTTTCTGTATGGGTCTCTGAGAGAGAAGATGTGCTTAGGTCTTAGGTATGAAGCTGGAAGTTGAATTGATGGGTCATCTGTAACTTGACATTGACTATCCCAGGTCTGTCAAATCATTTCCCAAAGTGGCCACATCATTGTGCATCCCGCCAGCCACAGGGGAAGCTACTTACTTTGCCAACACTTATTTTTCATTTTTTTTCTTTTTGTGATAATGAGTATTGAGTCTATGGTCTCAACAATAGCAGGCAAGTACAGTACCACTCAGCTACATCCCAGAGTGCTCTCACCCTCTCTCCCTCTGTCTCCCTCTCTTCCTCTTTCTCCCTCTCCCCATCCCCTCTCTCCCTCCCTCCCTCCCTCCTTTGTCTCTCCTCTCTTTCCCTCTCTGTCTCCCTCCCTTCCTCTCTTCTTCCTCCTCTCTCCCTTGCTCTCTTTCTTCCAATAGGGTCTTGCTAAGTTGCATAGGCTGACCCTTTAGGCACTATAATTCAGGTAAGCCTTGAACTTGTGATCCTCCTGCCTCAGCTTCACTAGTAGCTGGGATTACAGGCCTGTGCCACACTCTACTTCCGATTTGCTTTTCCCTCATGAATAAGGATGCCAAGCATATTGTCCTTTTGAGTATCATGTTTGGAGATCTGTTTAGCCAAATCCTTTGCTTGATTTTTTTTCTTAGTTGTGTTGTTTTGATCACAACTGGTCTGTGAAATGTCTTTATATATTTTGGGTGCTGGATCCATATCAGATACATGATCTAAAAATGTTCTCCTGTTCTATGACTTGTCTTCTCATTTTCTTAGCAGTGTCCCAGCATCTAATTTTTATACATCCAGCTTCCCGATGTTGTTGCTGCTGTTGCTGTTGTTGCTGCTGCTGTTGCTGTTGTTGCTACTGTTGCTATTGTTGTTACTGTTGCTGCTGCTGTTGCTGTTGTTATTGTTGCTGTTGTTATTGATGCTGTTGCTGTTGTTGCTACTGTTGCTGTTGTTGTTGTTACTGTTGCTGCTGCTGTTGCTGTTGTTGTTATTGTTGCTGTTGTTGTTGCTGTTGCTGCTGTTGCTTTTGTTGCTACTGTTGCTGTTGTTGTTACTGTTGCTGCTGCTGTTGCTGTTGTTGTTATTGTTGCTGTTGCTGCTATTGCTTTTGTTGTTGCTGTTGCTGTTGTTGTTATTGTTGCTGTTGTTGTTGCTGTTGTTGCTGTTGCTTTTGTTGCTGCTGTTGCTGTTGTTGCTATTGTTGCTGTTGCTGTTGTTGTTATTGTTGCTGTTGTTGTTGCTGTTGCTGCTGTTGCTTTTGTTGTTGCTGTTGCTGTTGTTGTTATTGTTGTTGCTGTTGTTGCTGTTGCTGTTGCCTCACTGTTTTTCATGTGTCACAGCTGGGAAACTATCAGTGCTTCATCCAAAAATAGGAGATTGCCTTCACTTTGTTGTTTTTGTTTTTGTTTTTTCCTAAGAGTTTCATGGTTTTTAGCTTGTATATGTGAGTCTTGAAGCCATCCGCGGTGCTTACATTATGTGTTATGGAGATGGCAGCTTAGTTTTATTCTTTTTCATTCAGCTTTCCAGTGTCTTGTGTGACTCAATAATCTGTTCCTTCTGTATTGTGTTACCTTAGCATTCCTTGACAGCCAGCTGACCGAAGTGTGGGCTTATTCCTGAGTTTCTGTGGTAAGTTTTGGAACAAAAACGTCTTGAGTGGTCCAGCTCTGTTCTTCTTTCTCCATGTTCTCTGGATCAGCGATTTCCATATGAGCTGCAGGATGGTCTTGTCTATTTTAACCCAGTCTGGCTACGTTTCCATAGGAATTCCATTTGATTTGTAGATCACTCTGAAGATGCTAGCATCTAAACAGTGCTAAGTTTTCCAGCCCAGGAATATGACATCCTTTCCTTCATCCAGGGCTCCCTTCCTTCCCTTGAGTGATCTCTTTCAGCTTTCAGTATACAAGGCTTGGGTTACTTTTGATAATTTTTTTCCTGAGTATTTTTATGATGATGTCAGAGGAATTATTCTTATTTTTGACTGTTCCTTGTATATGCACAGAAAGACAACTGGTTTTGTGTATTGATTTTGTATCGGAAACCTGGCTGGACACATGCATAGCCTTTGCTGGTTCTTTTGTAGATTGCTTAGGATTTCCTACAGAGACAATCAAGTCATCTACAAATAGAATTTCACTCCTCAGCCAGGCACTTGGAAGTCTGCCACAGCCTTTGCTTGCTTTTGGAATAAAGCCTTCACATCAGTCAGAGGATGGAGTCCAGGGTCTTCTTGGGCCTTTCCTGGGCTTGAGACATAATCGTTGTCAGGGACATAGCCCTATGTGTGTGGCCTTTAAATTTTCAGGACTATACTGAACTTTCCTATACAGGATATATAGATCTCTTGTGTCCTGTAAGTTGTTATGTTCCCTTCATCTCCACACCTTTTTTTAAAAGATCTCTACAGCTTTGGTCAACAGGTACTTTCCCTTGTTTTGGGGACCCCCCCCCCAACCAGGAAGAACCTTGTCACTATGGACTGCGCTTCCTTAGTATTTTTAGAAGATGAATAGCAGACAGGCCAAGTCAGGACAGTTCTCTGGGATTGGGACTTTGAAGGAACCCCTGCTGTGTCCATCCCCTGCTGTGACCGAATAAGCCCACACTTAGGTCAGCTGGCTGTGCTGTGTGCTGGTTTTCAGGGTAAGGTAGAGATTTTGAGGTGAGATGAAAATAGGTCAAAGCTCATGCCTTGCGCTTCAGTGTTCCTCAATCCACTCAAAGAACCATGCACAGATTGCTGCAAGTTGCTTTAAAATATCCTGAGTTCTAAAAAAGTTGATTTGACAACTTTCTGCCAATTTTCTCATCGTGTCTATGGAACAGAGAGTTTTTTTCTTTTTTGTTTTTCTTTTTGCTTACATCATTCTTTTTATTTATTTGAAAGCTTCTTTTTATTTTTGGCTACAAACTCTGTATAAGTTTTGAACTTTGTAAATATTTTATTCCGGCAAATAGCTTGTCCTTTTATTCCCATAACAGTGTGTTTTAAAGACAAGACATTTTGTATTTTGATATCCTGGAATTTTTCTTTAATCTATAGTTGTATAGATTTGTTCCTTCTGAAGTTCTCCTTTAATATGTCCACGAGTGTATGTGTGTGGGGGCAACGGTGTGCCACAGAATGCATGTAGAAGACAGAAGTGAGGGTGTGTTCTCTTCTTCCTGGGGTCCTGGGGATTGAACTCAGGTTGTCAGGATTGACAGCAGGCCGCTTTACCTGCTGAGCCATATTACTGACTCTCTCTTCCTCAAACTTTAAAATGTTATATTTTGTGTCTTTGTAAATTGGCTCTTTATTATTTTTTATTTCTAATTGTGTGTCTGAGTGTGTGTCTGCGTGGGGGTATGTGCATTGTGTCTGCCACCAGGGAACCGTAGTGTGGAGTTGCTTTTCTTTTTATTCAGGACAGAATCTCAGTCCATGGAATGGTGCCCACCATAATTTCTTCCGACCTTAATTAATCCAATTAAGGTAAACCCTCATAGGTATGCCAAGGTTAACTCAATTTAGATAATCCTTCCCAGGTAATTGTAGATCCTGAGGTGATAATGTTAACCATCTCATGAGAGGCAGTGAGGGGAGGGGAGACAAAGTGAGTGGAAGAGAGAGAGGCTGGTGAAACACTTCTCTCTACCGATGCCCAGTCTCCTTACCCTGAAAGGCAGCTGACAGTTTAGGGGAACAGTGTCTAAGCCTGGCTAAGGAGCCATTTCTGTCTTTCATGGTGTGCAGAATACACTTCAGACATGTTCTCAGTGATGCCTCCTTAGACGGCCCTGACACCTGGGATTCACAGAGAATGGCTCCTCACCACACCTGGGACTTTAGTGTCCGGTCTTGGCACTTTCTGAAAGCCCCCTGAAAGGCTGAGCCAGTGCTCTATGTGGCTCTGATTTTGATGTTTGTCCTTTCACTCTGCACGTGCATTTTAGTATCGGTTGGTTGGTTCTTCTCCCCTTCCCCCAGTGGAGAGTGCTGTGATTTGATTGAAACTGTGTTGGCTCGGCAGTTCAGGAGATTTCCACAGGCTATGGTGATGAGCAGGCAGGACGGTCTCTGTCGAGGCTGTCCTCTGAATGAAGGGTGTTTCGTGGCATTCTCAGCCTCAACCCACAGATCAAAGTAGTGCCCTGCCCCCAGGGATTGATAAGCAGAGATGTTTCCAGACGTGACAGATATTGCCTGGGGTAGCGATAGTCACCCGGGGTTGAAAGTCATTTCCGTTGATCAATTTGGGGACAATTGATAACATAAAAAAAGTCCCAAGTCTTCAGCTCTAAAGACATTATATGTTCTTCTTTATTTCAGTCTGTGTGCAACCATGTTTAGGAGCTTTCAGCCAAACCTTGTTTGTTGTTAGTGCTTGGGGTTTAGAAATGGAATGGAGTCCTTCGCAGTGACCTTTGTTTGCAATGTGGCTAAATCCAGCCATTGTCCCAAAATTTCACACAGCACTATCTTAGTGGGTGTTTTTGTTTTTGTTTTTTTTTTGCCCCTATTTTACTTTGGGTTTAAGTTGCCTGTGGATTTCTCTCTCAACTTTTAGAAAAAATTCTAATTTTTAATTAGCCATTGTGGAAACTGTTCTGAAGAATCAATAAATATAGTTTGTGTGTATATGTGTTTGTGTGTGTATACTGGCCTGTGAGTATATGTGTGTGTGTATATGTGTTTGTGTGTGTATATTTGTGCATGTGCTTGTGAGTTCACTCATAAGTGCACATATGAGGCTAGAGGGCCATCCTCTGGGCTTCATTTTTTATTTTTTAAAGATTTATTTATTTATTATATGTAAATACACTGTAGCTGTCTTCAGACACACCAGAAGAGGGCGTTAGATTTCATTACAGATGGTTGTGAGCCACCATGTGGTTACTGGGATTTGAACTCAGGACCTTTGGAAGAGCAGTCAGTGCTCTTAACCGAAAGGGAAGGTATTGTCTTGGCTGCAGTTGTAGCCATGGTGTATCATTGCAGTGAAGGGCAGAACTTGAGCTCTCTAGTCACATCAGAGAGAGACCAAGCGTATGGAAACTCTTCCTCCTCTGGGTACGCTATTCTCTGCCATCCAGAACCCAAAGCGGGGAGTAGTGCTGCCTCCTGTCAGGCTTTGCTGTCCCACATCAATTAAGACAATTAAGACACATGCACATGTGCACACATGCACACATACACACACATGCACATACACATACATGCACACATATATATGCACACACTCTCACACACATGCACACACATGCATGCATACATACTCTCATGCACACCACACACACACACACACACACACACACACACACACACACACATATACTCACAGGCCAGTATATTCTAGACAGTTTCTCAATGAGAATCTTGCTGTGCTAAGTTGAGAAGCTAACTATCAAAGCATGCTTGGGAGACAAGGGCCTTCCAGACAACTGTCTTCCCAGCCCTGATGAATGCCATTTCATACAGGGCCACCTTGCCAGACTCGAAATGCCCTTGTTCTTGATGACAGTTGTTCATCATGAGGTGGAGGGGGGGTGGGGGTGGGGGGGAGGGAGGGGAACATAAATAATTCTGAGAGGATCCAGGTGGATGGTGGACTCGTAGCTCATGCATCACAGGCTGACTGGATCTGTAATGGCTAATTTGCTGTCTAATTACCCCAACAAATGTCAGCTGAAACTTCTTAAAGTTTATGTGCTTCTGCTGTCTTTTTTGTGTATGTTGGGAGTGATTTTTATTCTTAAGATGTCTCAGATAAAGCCAGAATTGTTATTCAGTGTATAGGTTGTGGGTGAGATGTTTAAAAAGCTACTCATTTTAAGGTTGGGCTTGAGTTTCCTTGAGTTGGCTTGGAGGGGAGGTTTGGGCTATGGTGAATGTGGAGGTTCTGAGAGAGATTGGGGGTGGTATGCCTTGTCTGAGAATATCAAGAGAGGGGTGCTGCCTTTGAATATGTAGGCGCGTTCCCTGACTTGTTGAGGTGTCTTTGTCCTGTTGCAGCATAGAGCATTTTTGGCTCTCCCATGGAAAAGGGACTCCTCTTGTCTTGCAGTAGTGTGAACGTGGGCTTGGAAAGCCCAGCTTCGTCTGATGTTCCTCTTATCCATGCAGTGTCCCCGCCTTCCCCGTGTACCCGCTGTTCCTGCTGTCCCAGCTGTCCCTGCCTTCCCTGTGGACCTTCCCTTCGGACCTTCCCTTCCACGTTGTCCCTGCGTGAGATTCTCTTCAGGTGTCTTCTCGTCTCATCAGGCCGTCCTGTGAGGATTCCAGAAGCTTTCCTCTGTGTCATGAGTTTGCACTTCCTTCTGTGTGGATTTCTCTCCTGCGACGGTGGTATTTTTAGCCTCATGGCACGCCTCCTTATCTTGCCTAGCTCTGTGCACGAGGCCCCCATTCTGTACCTTCTGAGCATAAGCTTCTATACATTCAGACGCTTGATTCAGGACGACTGTGCCTGCCTACAGCCCACCAGGATGGCAGTCCAGAAAGGATTTCAGATTAGTTAGGAGGTATTTTCTCCTTACGGTCCACGTGACTTCACTTGCCTTCCATATCTGCAGGTATCACCATGATTGGTACTTCACCCAGCCCCATGCCCCAGTGTCACCCCTCATCCTCTGCCCTGGTCTTTCCAGAGTGTCATTTCTGAGAGCTCAACCATGCTCCCAAATGGGAAACTCTAGAAATAATGAATTCATTGGCTCAAACTTGGTTTTAAGGACTATATTGTTAAAATGGTTAGTTATCATTGCCGCTGTCACTATCTTTTTGTAGCTGGTTTATCAGTTAAACCCACATGAAGTATAGAGAAGCTTCATCTGTATACGGTGAAGCCATCGGAGGTTTTGGGTATCTGCAGACATTCCTGGAGCTCGACCCTGCCACTTACTTCCACTCCTTTTCACCATGGGCTTTGACGTGGAATAACTTCTGTTGTGAAGGAGATGAGTCCCCATCCTGGAGCATTCAAGGAACTCAGGAAGGCGCAACGAATGCAGGGAAGTACCAGGTGCTGCTGAGGCAGGAGCATATTCTGATCTAGATGCAAACAGAGAATATGTGCCTAAGAGGTAGGTAGGTGTGTGTGTGTGTGTGTGTGTGTGTGTGTGTGCATGTGTACATGTGTGTAGGGGAATATGCTTTAAGGATAGTTACTCAACTAGAAATTTATTTTATTGTCCCAAAAAGGATGTAAGTGTATTTTAACATTTCACTAGAAAAGTATTTTTAAATTTAAATAAAAAAAAGACTTTGAAATCCATATCCAAATATCTTATTCTCTGAAACTTACCGATATTCAGGGGCTGTTCCTTCCAATAAAAATTCTTTCCCCTAACATGTCAGCATGACTCAGATCTTTTCTCACAAGAGACTTTCTTGCTGGGGTCTGACTTGATGATTCCAATTACTCCTGATCCTGCCCCATGTTGATTGGTCTCCTAACTTGTCTTCTGTCAAACTGAAACATCGACTTGTTTGTTGTGGGTATTATTCTTGCCTGCCCTCTCCTACACCCACTATATAAAGGTGGGCTGTTTGTTGAGAATGTTATACTTATCTGCCCTCTCCTGTACCCTGCTGTATGAAGGTGGGGCATTTTGTCACCTTTGCTCCCTGCTCTCCCTTGGGTCCGGAACAGTGTCTAGAGAAGTTGTGAATGGACGGTGAAGATCACAGTGCCTTAAACAGCATCTTAAAAGTTTAAGAGAGCAAATCCCATGCATCTAGTGAGAACATTCCCATATTATGCTATAGGTTCGTAAATTAGAAGTAAACATATTCCTTTAGTCCCTCTGGCCATGAAATCAAACTGGAAGTTTAACAGTGGTACCATTGTCTCTCCTCATACATCAGTGCAACATCGTAAACACCTTGGACTACAAAAACACAGACTTTGAAGCAGAGGGTATTCGACTTACTACTGTGGCACCCTGGTCTTCTGCTTATGCCTTCCTCTTCTCAGTGATGGGTATACCTGGGTCATGGTACTCGCTCTCCACATCAAGGCACACAAGGAGTGGGGGTGAGGGAGAAGGAAGGGAACAGGGAGGAGAAGGCTTAGGCTATCTTTTGAATGATCTTCTCCTTAAACGCGCTGCTTCAAGATAAACTTTGTATTGGAGTGTCCAGTCATCTAATCATTCTTTGAATTTCAAGCTCCGAGGGAAGAGGTCTTGTAGCACATAACATTTTGACAGGCAGAACTACTTCATGATTGGTCAGTCACACACAGGCCCCTCCCCACACCAGAGAGTTACTTCAGTCTCAGGGCAGGTTCCTACAGATGCTTGCAGGGATGGAATGAGGGCACAGAGGAGATGCTAGCAAGGTCTCCGGAGCCAAGTAAGGGAGCATTTGTGTAACTGTTAGCATACGGTGTTTTGTTTGCCACCAGAGAAGCTTGTACTGGCTCCTCTGCTCCCCCAGTCTTCCCTGCTATGATTAATTTTATCCTTTGTGTGTGTTGGCAAAGGCAGGATGCGTTTGCTCTAGTTGGAGTGACAGGCCACATGGTCTCACAGCCGCTCCCTGAGCCCTGGTGCCTGGGCATGCAGAGCAGTGTCCTCTGTGAACTCAGCTGTCCCTTTTCCAAGCCGCTGCTGCCCTGGGAACCATCCCCACACACATCGCATCCCATGACCCTTGCAAAGACTGAGGCTCGTCTCCGCTGCTTCCCACGACTCCAGTGGACTCTGATATACAGTGTGTTCTTTGGGACTGGCCATCTCAGTGATGGGGTTCTTGCCTCCTGAACTTAGAACATAGATGGCAAGGATGCGGGGAAAGGGGAGGCCTTATTCACTGCTGGTGGAGATGCCAACTTGCGTACCCCAGTGGGGAGGCGGAACTTGGACTCACCTCAACTACTGCAGTCACCATGGAAATTGGTGTGGAGGGTCCTCAAAAAGCTAGAAATAGACCTACCATTGGTTTATCAACTTGACACAAACCTGTGTATATCTAGGAAGAGATAATTTTTTTAATTAATTTTTTTATACAATATATTTTGATGTTCTTCCCTCTTCTAGCTCCTCACCACCTTGGTACCCAGCCGACTTTACATTATTCTCTCTCTCTCTGTCTCTCTGTCTCTCTCTCTCTTTCAAAAACAAACAAGCAAACAAGTAAAGCCAAAATAAAAACCAAGAAAGACACACACAAAACAAAACAAAAAGTCCACAAAGGTACTCATAGGCCCCAGGGAGGAAACCTAGTACCGTGTTGTCACTAAATGGGCATAGCATCGAATTGCTCTCTGAGTATTTCGCTTTATGCTCATGCATTGGTGCGTCTTGTCTCCCTTGTCAGAGAAGGTTCTTTAGCAGCAAACTGTGGTTCATTCAGAGACTCATAGCTGGTCACGTGCTGAAAGTAGCAGACTGTTGGATACGCAGGCCCAAATGGGACGTCTCTATTGCTCCCTTCCCCCCCAACCCCGAAGTTCAGATAACATTGTGGAAGAGCAGGCAGAAAGGCTGTAAGAGCTATTGGCAATTGATGGCTGCTGAGGGGAAGAAAGTTATTTTTCTTTAGCAATGTGGACCCTGGTAGGTTGCCCATGCTCCAGTGGATGGCCCTACCCTCACACACATGCACACAGCGCTAATTGGATTCAGTGAGTTAAAAACAAAAGGCATGAGTTTGGAAGGAGCATGTGTGTGTGTGTGTGGGGGGGCTCTGGAAGAAGTTGGAGGGGTGATGTGCTAGAATACATCGTATATTGGTATGAAGTTCTCAGAGAGTAAATAGATTTAAAATAAATAGATTTTGGGCATGTTTTGTTAAATTTCTTATAAATGGATCTTCTTTCCCAGAAAGTATTATTGTTAGCATTGGAGTCTCTCACTTCCACAGGCTCCTAGTTCAGGGTGCCTGCTGACATATCCTGGCTCCTTGCCTTGTCTGGCTCAAGGACTGTCCCTTAGTTGGGGCTGTTCAATGTTTGAGTGGCTTGTGCTATGATCAAGTCTTCTGGGAATCTATTTCTTCCTCCACCTTTCTTTTCTTCCTTCCTTCCTTCTTTCCTTCCTTGCTTCCTTCCTTCCTTCCTTCTTCCTGCCCCCCCCCCCTTTAATGACAAAGTTTCTTTGTATAGCCCCTACTGTCCTGAAACTTTCTCTGTAGATCAGGCTGGCCCTGAACTCACAGAGATCCACTTGCCTCTGTCTCCCGAGTGCTGGGATTAATGGCATGTGCCACCACCTCCGAGCTGGGATTTTCTTTCTGAATTGTGAGTCTTTAAACTTCCAGGTGTTAAAACTTGTCCATCCAAAATATTTCAGTCTAGGTGGCATGTCGATTCTGAGATTCTGTCCAGGAACTCCTACCCGGAGATGGGCTAGCCGAGCCCTTTCTAGGCTCCTGTGGTCTGGTCTTCTCATCTAGCTGCACGTCAGGATGAAGGGCCATAGTTGACAGAGGCACTAGAGTATTTGAGTGACATTCTCCTGTCAACAATTCACATTTAATTATCTACCCCTTGCACTCTGGATTGAACTGCACCAGACAGGCTAGAAGACCATCTTTAACAAATAGGTGAATTTGAGTCCTCTGCAATCTGTGGTAGTAGCTACGAAAAGCCAGGTGTTACCCTCCTGGTGATAAAGTATAAAGAAGATTAAAACTGCAAATGTTTCAAGGAAGGGTGTCTAGGGCTGAAGAGGACCTTGGGGGGTGGGGGGGTAGAGAAGCCAGTGGGAGGGAAAGAAAGAACTTGGGAGATGGGTGGGATGGAAGGTGTGCCTATAGGCTGGACCCTGGTGACAGCTGACTTGACGTGTCTGAACAGCCAGCTTGAATGCCTTTGTCACATTCAGCAGCATCCTGCAGTGGGGTTGACTCCCACAGGAAGGCCAAAGGTGCTGCCTTCTCTGGCTGCCATCTTTGTTGAGTGCCATGCCATCTCACGGGGCTCCTGCTCCACGTGGGTCCTACTTATCTTTGTGTGATCTCTTTCACTCTGTCCTTGCTTTCCTCTCTCCTCCCCTTCCTCTCCACCTCTCTCCTGGCTCAGCCTCCTGCTCTGGTCTCTTTTCCTACACCATTTTGAGACCTTTCCAAGCCTCTGCTTATTCCTTCTAATTCTAGGCATTGTCTCATGGCTTGCTGTTCTCGAGAGCTTATCTTTCTCCAGATGCCAGCTTCTTGCTGAAAACCAACTTGATCTTTCTCTTTAAAGTTATTCCTTCCTTTAGAGTAGTGGTTCTCAACCTTCCTAACATTTTCACCCTTTAATAAAATTCCTCACATTGTGGTGACCACCAACCATAAAATGAATTTGTTGGTACTTTGTGACTATAATTTTGCTATTGCTGTCAATTGTAATGTAAATATCTGAGGTGCAGGATATCAGATATGTGACCCTTGTGGGGTGGTGACACATAGGCTCAGAACCTCTGCTTTACAGCAAATTTTGACGCACACATGTTTCAAGAAGAGTGCTTTTAATAGCCTTCAGGCAGAGGCAACCTAAATATCTATGGACACGAAAGCAATAAACAAAATGTGACACGCATGTATCATGGAATGCTGTCTATTCAACAAAAAAGGGTTCTGACCCAGCTTACAGCATGATGAACCTGGAGGGCATTTTGCGGAGTCTAGTTAGTCACAGAGGGGCACACCATGTGTGACTCTACTCATATGAGGCACCAGGAGTATTCAGACTCACCGAGACAGTGTGGGTAGGGCTCCAGAGAAGGAGTGAGAGGGGTGTTATTTAATAAATATAGAGATGAGAAAGTTTGGGAGATCTGTTGTGTAACAAACTGCATGTACTTAACATTTCATTTCTGCACACTTAAAAATAGTTAGGCTGGGAATTTTCATGCTGTGCATTCTTACTATTTAAAAACTAGCCAAGACCAAACAAAAAAGTACTCTGTCTTCACCCATCACTTTGTGTGCCTCCTTTTGCGCTGTTCACTCCTTCGAACATGCATCTGTTTTGTGGTGGGCCTGTTTTTTCTACCTTGACAGTCTCTCCTCTGGAGTGTAGAGGGCCCAGGGCTGAGATTCCTGTTTTGTTCCCTGGAGTTCCAGAAAAGTGCTTATTTAGCACCAGGGAGGCGGTTCATAAGTATGTGCCTTAAATCTGGTCACAGCCAGACCCCGCTCCCCAAAGCTCAGACATGTATTTTGAGGGGCTTCTGGCCAGAGGAGGGGGAGCTCTGTTCACTAAATTAAGACTTTGCATTTAGGTAGCAGTGCTGTGTGACGTGGGGACAGACAGGCAGGCTGTGGGCATTCTCTCTTTGACCTGGAGATCTCGAGCTGTTCCTTCACCATTGACTGAATGAGGACGGGGGCAGCTTTGCTAGAGTAAGAATTCCCATCGCCCTGTAGCATGACAGGAATGTCCAGCACCTGTGCACCCCACTCCCACAGGCTAGGGAAGGCTAGGCTTTTACAAATGGACTAGTGTTCCCTTTGCTAAGCCTCTTGCCAGCATAGACAAACGGTCCTCAAACAAGCCTCCATGTTTTTAGTGCCTTTTCAGATTACAGTACAAGAGCTCTTAGCAACCTTACATTTTGACGCTCAGTCTAATGACTCATTTGGCAAAGGTGCTTGGAGCTAAGTGTTCAGCCAGGCTTGTTGGTTGGCCCTTTTGTTTCTGGGTCCTGACTAGCTGGGGGCCCTCCTTGTTGCCGAGAGAGATCCTTTATTTGCCATCTTGAAGGTCAGAGAGAACTCATTGAAAGCAGGGAAGTGCATGAGCTGCTTTTCCTAAAGGTTCAGCACTTAAGGCCTGGGCCTCACACAAAGGGAAATGTTCCAAGAGGTCTTTCAAAAGGAAGTCTCACTGCAGGTGAGAAACCGACTTGTGAAGACCCTAATGGATTCTAGAGAAGAAGGCGTCCTTGCGTGAATACTCCCTGTAATAGTTACAAAGCCTTGGCAGTGGACCATTTGCATATAAAACCACAGCAGTCCACAGCTTGGCGGTGGTTTGAAGAACTGAGGGTTCACAGGGGTTTGTGCATGCCTTGCTACAGCTGTTAGAGATGGAGGACAGATATATTAGCCACTCTGGGCTGCTTAACATTGCCACAGACTGGGCAGCTTAAACAGCTGATGCACAGTGCCCCTGCTCTCGAGACTGCGAAGTCCCCAGTGGATTTGGTTCCTCATGAGGACCTGCTTCCTGGTCTGCAGATGGCTGCCTTTATGCTGCTCTCCCCCCATGAGTGGGAAGAGCTTCATTGTCTTCTAACACACAGGGTTCCACTGTCGTGGCTTACCCAACCCTTACCTCCTTCCAAAGGCCCCCCTCACCTAACTCTAGCCTATCGGGAAGAAGAACTCCAGTGATGAAGTTTGAGGGAAAGGTTTAGTCTATAGAGACAGAGAATGATGGGCTTGTTGCCTGAATGTGGTTCTCTGGGTTTGCACTAGCCCTTAATGAGGTTGAACTGTTTCTACTTCTCTCTCTTCTAGGATTGGTTAGTATTATGCATTTTTTTCCAAGAAATATCTTAGTTGTATGGAACTTGAAGCAATGCACTCTGGGACCCTTTCCATGATGAGTAATGCAAAACTGTAATTATTCACAAGGCAAAGACAACAGGTGTCTGTGGGTGGAGCCTGGGCCTGTGAGAGTCTCCAGGGCTTGATCTTCATTACTTGCTTGCAAATCTTATGGGCTCATTCCGTTTCCTTTATTAACTTTAAAAATAATGTTTATTTACCTTTTTTCTAATTTTAGCAATAATATAGATCACTGTGGGAAATTTAGAAACTACAGGTGAGGCAAAACATCTGGTTTAAGTTCATAACTGTGCGAGAAAACTTGGCTGCGAATAAATATTCATTGTGTATAGGTATCTTGATTGCAGGATGGGATAGTTGAGTATTGCAGCATCCCTTTGCTGAATGTATTTTTAAAGTAAAGGGAGTGTGGCATTATGTCAGCACACGCTCTCCCAGTGTTGCCGGCCTTCTAGTCAGTGTCCTAGATGGACTGAGGCAAGAGAGTGTCCTACATGTGCAAAACTGCAAACCTCTGTTAAGGCTGAAGATGATGGAAGACATCAGTGATTCCCAGGTAACTGAGTAGCAATGTCACCTTCCTGGTGTCTGTTGCATGCTTCTGGATTGATGGGCCACTGCTACTGCTCCCCTGTCGTCCTGTTGTGAAGATTAGAGTGTATTTCCTCATGGGATTGTTAGGTGATTGGATGAGATGAGCTTCATCTGTCAGGCATTATAAAAATATGGTTCGGAGGCCAAGGAGATGTGTTGTTCAGCAATTTCCTCTGAGATCAAACATTTCAACTTGGAGGGAAACTTCTTAAGAGACTCAGGGTATTCTGAAGGAAGGTTCCTTGAAACTCAGGAAATAACCCAAAAGCTTCAGGAAGTCCCTGAAACTGACCAGATGTTCTAGGCATCTAGGATAGGGTTAGGGTTAGGGTTAGGTTAGGGTTAGGGTTAGGGTTAGGGTTAGGGTTAGGTTAGGGTTAGGGTTAGGGTTAGGTTAGGGTTAGGGTTAGGGTTAGGGTTAGGGTTAGGGTTAGGGTTAGGGTTAGGGTTAGGGTTAGTAGTAGGACTACTGATAGCACTGCTAGACAGGAAGAGCCACCTAGAAGAAGTTCAGAAAGTCAAGCTGCCTGGCAGAGGTGCTCTTCAACTCGTTAAGCTGCCTCCAGGTTGTTACAGAGAATTCCAGGTTTCCAGCTCTGGTTGATCATTGTCCATTCCAATTTGGGCTTTGGTGATGTTGATGATATGGCTGTCATTAAGTCATTTTGGTTCCTTTAAGTAACCTCAATAAAACTTGCTGGTTTAAGAAATTGTATGTTGGTGTTTGATGGTATCTGTACTTTGGTCTGTTGCTGTTTCTGTCTGGGATTTAATATTCCCTGGGAATAGTGTCACATGACATGAGATGGCTCAATATGTAAGAACACTCATTATTCAAGTGTGAGGACCTGAGTTCAGATCCCTAGCATCTACACACACATATGTGTATGTGGGGGTTGTACATTGTGTGTGCTTGTATGTGTGTGTGAGTGTAGATGTTCCGTTTCCTCCATTGAGCCACTTTTTATCAGAAAACTGTCAGGTTCCTTGTTTGGGACAGAGGCTGGGATATTTAGGTAGATTTGGCGAAGTTTCTAAGTACAACCCTGTCTAGTATCTCCCAGAGACTGATTCCAGGACCTTGTGGATTCCAAGATGTGCGTTCATTTATACAACGGCATGGCATTTGTGTAGAACCTTTGCAAATGTTCTGTTTCCTATTAAACCATCTCTTGATGACTTATAATATCTGGCATGTAGTAAATGAGTATAAACAGTCATTCTATGTTGTTCAGGGAATTGATGTAGGGGGAAAAGCCTTTTCTGTATAGGTGTGACTCAAAAATTTATTTGATTTACATTTGGTTGAAGGATAGGCATAGATATATTCACATACATATGTATGTGTGTTTTTTACAAATGTATGTTGTTGTTTAAGATAGTGCCTTTCACTGAACCCAGAATTCAGCAATCTGATCAGACCAGTGGCTAGCAAACCCTAGAGGTTGTCCTATGACCACCTCCTCACCACTGGGATTACAGGTGTTTCCCCATGTTTATACTTGTGTACTGGGCTCAGGACTTGGGTCCTTGGCCTTCCGTGGCAAGCATTTTACTGACTGAACCATCTTCTCAGCTCCACCTGTCACGATGTCGTCTTCATGTGCACCACTGCATATTCATAGCCTGTTTCATAACTCTCAGTTAGTAGAGATTCCTATTCTTATTTACGAGGTGTCTGGCTGCTTAGTGGTTGGTTGTAATGGGAGGCTACATAGCACAGTCCGTGGGCAGCTTCAGGAGGGACTCCTTAGGACCCCTTCTCCCCAAATCTGCATCTGCCAAGGGACCTCTGTGTTTCTCAGGATTGTAAAGGCCAGGTGATAGAGCTGCCACCCACCCCTGTGTCCTCACCAGCCTTGGGTACCATCTCCTGTGCTGGGCACAGGGAAGGGGCACCAGCATTTCCAATCTGACTGATGAAAAATGCTAACAGTGTGCTGCTGTGCTGCTGTCTTGCTTAGCATTTCATGAGTTTCTCATGACTGTTTTTTCCCCTCTTCTTCATTGGCATTTGCTCTTTAAAATTCAAATATTTCTTCCACTCAGGCAAAATGTTCTTAATCTAGCTTCAAACAGAAAAGGTCAGAGAGAGAGGCTAAACCCCCTCAGCAGCTTACATACATAATGCAGAATAATGGCTGCCTCTGCTTATAAATACCTGTCTCAGCTTTTGTTCTTTCTTCAGAGTTTTTCATCTTTTTTGTTTTTAAAGAACCAAAAATTTACAGATCCAGTTACAGCCTTTTGTGCCCTTTTTTTTTGCCTGTCCTGTTATAAACAAGGAGGGTATTTCATAGGCTGCATTTATCTGACTTATAAAGAGTGGGTAGTGCTTAAAAGAATCACACAAGCATTGTTAACTGTGTGTGCCACTCTGAAACTTGCATTTAGCACCTTGATTTTGTTTAGTGCATCCATCCAGGTTGATTTGCATACATTTCTGTCTGTAATTCCCCCTGAGAATGCATGTGGCTTTCTAGCCGAGGTTCTACAACTGCCAATTCAAACAAGTCGGGTGAAAATATTTGGAGAAAATAATTGGTATCTCTACTGAACATGTTCACATTTTCCTGGCATTACTCGCTAAATGATTCAGTATATAAAGTATTTACTTGGTATTTTCCTTATATTCTGTATTTTAAGTCAACTACCGATGACCTATGAATATGTTGGAGGATGTCTACAGGTTCTGTACAAGGACCAAGCCATTTTATATCAGGCACTAGATTACATCTTAGTTTTGGCTATATTCCTTAAATTAATTTTCAAATTGTTCATTGTTGGTATACAGAAATATAATTGGTATTTGTATATTTAACTTGTATTCTGTAACTTGGGTTTTATGCTTCAAGTATATGTATATATGTGTGTTCTTTATGGAGATTTATTATTATTATTATTATTATTATTATTATTATTATTATTATTATTACAAAGCTGGGTCATCTTCAGGAAGAAATTAGTTAACTTCTTCCTGTCTATGGATGCATTTTATATCATTTTCTTGCCCGTGACTTCTGTATCTGGACAGAACCTCCAGAATAATGCTGAATGGGGACTGACATCTTCACATTCTTCATATATACAAAATTTTGAGCCAGAGTTTCCCTGTGTTTGCTTGGCTGTGCTGGAACTTGCTTTGTAGACCAGGCTGGCCTTGAACTTGTGTAGATCCACTGCTTCTGACTTCCGAGTACTGGAATGAAAGATGTGTGCTACCATGCCTGGCATTGAGAATTTCTGTCCATGAAAAGATGTTGGAATTGGCCAGGTACCTTTCATCCATCAGTCAAGTCTGTCACATAGGTTTGTGCTTTCTTCTGGTTAAGAAGCTCTGTTATGTTGATTGGCTTTTGTATGTTTGGCACATCTCATATTTTAGGAAACAAATCCTGTTTGGTCATGGTGAATAAACTTGTTAATATGCATATTAGTTTATTTTCTATCCCTCTGATAAAATATCACAATGAAGGCAATTTATAGAAAGAAGGGCGTATGCTGGGCTTACAGTTCCACAGCGGTGAGTCTGTCACCTTCACCATCATCATGGGAGCCTGGCAGCAGGAGAGGCTGAGAGCTCACAGCTCTAACTGCAAGCAAGAAACTGGGCGAGGCAGCTGGGGATGGCAGGAGGCTTTTAAAACTTCAAAGCCCTCCTCCATTGACAATCCTCCTCTAGCAAGGCTGAACCTCCCAAGGCCCCATGAACAGTATGACCAACTGTGAACCCAGTACTCAAATGCCTAGAATATGGAGATGTCATATTCAAACCACCACAATACTATTCATTCTCTTTGCTAATAATTTTGCAACTGTGTGCTTACTGTCATTTTTTTCCCCTGGAGATGTCCTTGGGTTAGCTATTGTATCTGGTCTCATGATGAATAAAGAAGTGCCCCCTGCCCCATGACTTTTCTGTTAATAGGAATGACCATATCTCCATAAACAGAAATATAAAAAATATTTTTTCTATAAAGATTCTTTTAGACACTAACAGAAAGAAATCAGCTGGCCATCGTGCTGTCGAAGGTTTTATTTCTTTGTTTAATTTTCTTGAGCTAGAGTCTCACTGTGTGGCCCACGCTGGTCTCAAAGCTGTGATCCTCTTGCCTCAGCCTAGTGAGTGCTGAGCTCACACGTATGTATCATTCGTGTTCTTCTGTTGGAGATTTTTCTTAAAAGAAGGTCACCTAATAATGGGTTTCACATGGCCACAGATATTATTAAGCCTAGTATTCATGTCTCAGCACTCCTTCTTGTCTCTCTTTCCCCTACACTGCTGGTCCCGTCTCCATCCAAATAGTCCCTCTTCTGTTACATATCATGTATATTTGCCATGGAATCAAGCATAGTGTCTGTGTTCCCACTCCCTTCTCCTGTTTCCCTTATCTTTAGTCCCATCTTTCTTCTTGTGTGTTGTCGTCTATATTCATGATATCAATGTTTGCATCTTTATCTCATTCTTCTGCATCCTCACCATCTCTGCATCTCCATCTCCTTATTCTGTATCTGCATCATCTCTGCATCTCTATCCCCTTGTTCTGCATCCTCATCATCTCTGTTCCTTTATCCTATCCCTCTGAATTTCCAACATCTCTGTATATCCATTTCCATCACCACCTACACCTTCTTTCTTTTGTATCCAGTCATTATAATCTTCATTAAGATTTGATTGAATTTTAAGTGTGTGTGTGTGTGTGTGTGTGTGTGTGTGTGTGAGAGAGAGAGAGAGAGAGAGAGAGAGTTTTGCTGGCTAAGTATTATGTAAACATGACACAGGCTAGAGTAATTTTGGAAGAGGGAACCTCAGTGGAGAAAATGCTCTTACAAGACTGGCCTTTGGGCAAGTCTGTAATGAATCTTCTTTCATCACTGATGTGTGTGGGCACATCCTAGATTTCTGCTACTTAGGAGTGTAAGACAGAGGGTCATATGAAGTCAGCCTTAGAAATTGAGTGGAATTGTGTCTCAAAACAGTTTCTTTGGAGTTACGAATGGGTTTGTGCATTGGGGTCAGAACACTCTTGTAGCCTGTATGAAGCTCTAATTTCAGTCCCTACAACTGTGGAAAAGTAAGAGAGGAATTAAGGGTAAAATCCCTTCACATTTATGGAGAGAGGTGTATATAGCTTTTGGAAGCTCTAAGGTCTCCACACTTAGATTCAAGTCAAAGAAGTCACCACCAGGATGCATCACAATCAAGTTGTCAGAAGTCAAGGCAAGCAGTGTGGCTTACGCTGATAGAAAGCCTCTTGAGAAGATCACTTAAGCTCATGAGTTCAGGACCAACCTGTGCAACAAGACTATCTCAAAATATAGCCACTTATACAGATTAATCTAGACAATGAAATCAGGGTGAATGGTGAATGAGAACATTCAAACTATAAATTAATAGTAGCAAAAAGCTTAGGGGCTTGTCATGCCCACAGGAGTGTGAGACTATCAATCAGTGAATTTCTCAGAAAGCTTCAACAGACAGGCTAACAGTGATAGATAAGATTAAAGGCAATGCCAACCCAATCCAAAGCTTCCAACTAAAGATACTTTACCCAGCAAAGCTGTTCTTCAGAAATAGATGAAATACTTTCCAGATATTTGAACTGTTCACATGAGATGTTGAGAAGAATATTCCAGAAGAAACAAAGTGTTCTCTTTGGTAACAGGAGAACACACAAGAACATAAAACTCAACAGAGTCCCATTCAAAGACTCCTGGAATGGTGGAGTATGAATTAATCATTAAAAAGAGTTATGGGCATGTAATACTGTATGAGTTGTGAAATCAGCAACAAGCCAGTGGAAATCAAACAAACCAACAGTGGCTATATGTGTACCAAACAGAATAGACTTGGGAGGCTATAACAACTGTAACTACAAGTGTACCGAGCTTCAAGGTGGTCAAGTCTATAAAACAGACATTGGTGGATTTGTTAAGGAAGTGAAGAGGAGGGTGAAACAGTGCTTGCTGTGCAAGCATGGAGACCTGAGGTCATATTGTTAGTACCCACATGGCCACAACAGGCCAAGCAGTGTATGTTTGTAGCTCCGGTACTGGGAACAAAGACAAGTGGATTCTAGGGCGTCACTGTGCAGCCAGGCTGGTGACTATGGTGAGCTCCAGGTTCAGCAAAGGACCCTGTCTCAAAATACAACAGACAGCAGTAGAGGGGAGTACCTGGATGGGCCCCCAACGTCCACACACGCATGTGTGAGTGCACTTGCATACACATGCATGCTCATTGACTACAATGTGTACACACACACACATGTTTACAATAAAAAGCAAACTTTTTTTTTTAAGTCAGCACTCATATTAGAAGGGCTTAACACTTTACTTTCAATAGTTCATCAGCTCAGCACATCACTAAGGAAACAGATTTCAGCTGCATCGAAGAGTACATGAACCTTAGAGACATAATAAGAGTATCCCATCCCATGGCAACAGAATATACAGTCTTAATACACACAAGAAGAAAAACACCGAAAATCAGCAAAACTAGTTCTTAAAAGATAAAATTGATGCATTTTCTCCCTTGGCAGCTTGCATGGAACCTTCCAGTCCATAGATGAAGGCAGCTCTCACCTCCCCCCACCAACAAAACTTTTTTTTTCTTAATAGAAGATGGAGAGACAATTAGAAAGATTTACACCCCATCAAAGTGTAGACAGCATATGACTGTGTGATGCCCAGCCACGAAAGGGTGCTTATTACACAACTACACTCAAGGCTTAGGGACTGAGATCCTGAAGACTGGGAGCACTCCTGCCTGACAACAGGACAGGGATGTTACTCCTGTGAACAATATGGTTACGTGCCCAAGACCTGCATAAGCCACACCCACTCAAACACCAACATGAATGGAGGGAAGTTGCTGGAGGCCCTTATGCCCACGTGGAAAGCTACGGACAAGCAAAGGCCGCTGAGGGAGAACCAGGGTTTTATTTTCCTTCAGGGATGAGACCCCAATTTAGATAGTTAGCCCTAAACACATGCAAATAAGGTCAAAAGAAATCCGACGTGTGTGTGTGTGTGTGTGTGTGTGTGTGTGTGTGTTTGTGTTTGTGTGTGTGTGTGTGTAATATAGAAGAGGTTATGAATTCAAGAGGAGGTTGGGGGACATGACAGGGGTTGGATTGGGGAGAGAAGGAAATGATGCAAATACAGTGTATTTGCTAATGTTTGAAATTTAATGAATAATCGTTAAAATAGAAGAAAGTTAAACATCAATACATTTTAACTAGACTAAGAGAAAGAGAAGATTCCAATAAAGTCAGACATGAAAAAAAAATGGCAGCTGATACCACAGAGCTACATAGGACCAGAGGAGAGTGCTGTGAGCAATTATACACCCACAAACTAGGTAATCTACAGGAAATGGATGCATTTCTAGAGCCACACAAGCTGTAGGCAGTGACTGAGGAACCACACACCTGAGCAGAATAAAGGACTGTGTTGGTTCACTAAGAACCGACTGTGCCAGGACTTCATGGAGGAGTTCTACAAAAGGCTGAATCCAGACTTAACTCTGGAACTTTTCAACTCTTCCACAATGGAGAGGCGAGAGCATTTCTAAACTACCTGTATGAGGCCAGCGTTATCCTGATAATGAGGAAAATATAGGCCATTATTCCTATGAGCACAGCTCAGAAATCCTTCAGAGAGTCCTGGTAAGTTTACTTTAGCTACACCATGATTTAGAGTGATTTACTCCTGGCCAGAAATGGCTCAAGATGGACAAATCAAGACATAATGCATAAACATATAAAAGGATAAACGTATCATCATCTCAGGAGATAGAAGGAAAGTTGAGCAAAATTTAACATCTTTTCATGATTAAAAGTCCCTCGTAAATATGTACATTGCCAAGGTAAATTTGTTAATGTTTGAAATTGTCAAGATAGAAAAAGGTTAAAAATCAGTACACAACTACACACACACACATGTCACATACACGAGTCCCATCTAGCATCATACTCATGGGTGAAAGAGTTTCTGCTGAGATCAGGGACAAGACCCAAGCCAGTCTCCTGGCTTCCACTCTGCACAGGGCTGGAAGCCCTAGCAAGAAGAATCACTTCAATTGCCAAGGAAGAGATGGAAGGGCCTGTTTCAGATGACAACATCTTGCACATAGAAAATTAAAGACATAACAAAAATGGTTAGAATTCATAAATAAATTCAGCAATACTGCACAATTAGAAGCCAACGTGGAAGAATGGGTTGTGTTTCTATGCAGTAACACTGAATCATCCGAAAAAGAATTGAAAAACAAGTCTATGTTATTAGTATAAACATGACAAGGAACTTATGGGTAAGTTCAGGGAGGAGGAAGAGGCAACATGCAGAATTATAAACCATTAGTGAAAGATACTGAGGCCAGACAAGAAGCAGCCTGTGTTTTAAGAATCAGAGACTCAGTATTGTCAGATATCCATACTGCCAAATGTACAGATTCAATGGAATCTTTACCACATTTTAATGAGTTTTTTGTCTTTCTGACCTTTAGCTTATATATTATGGTTTCTAATTTTGTGGTTTTTATGAATTTGTGTGTGTCTCTGTATTTTTGTCATTGTTGTTATTGTTATTGTTTGGCTATTTTCCTGTTTGCTTTCTGAAGAGAGAAAGAAAGGCCATGGAGATGGGGGTGGGGAGGAGCTGGGAGGAGCTGGGATAGGGCAAGCTGTGATCAGAATAATGTAGGAACAATTTTCAGCAAGAAAGGTTAAAAAGTGAAATGGAAAAAAATTACCAAAATCATATAGAACTTCAGAGCCTTCTAAGAACTAGCATTTCTTAGTAAACAGAATAAAGATAAGTCATTCTATTTGCTTTATTTCAAGTATAGTATGAAGGTATGTTCCTCTACAGAGGTTAATAAGACATGAGCGTGGAAAGCACACGTAGCTCGGGAAGCGCAGCAGGAAGGCCAGCAACAACCCACAGATGACCACAAATCCACACAGCGAAGGAGGATGTCTTTAGTACACACAGGTGGGAAAACTAAACATCTCATGCAAAAATAAAATTGCAACTATCTAATGGAGTACACAAATATAGACAACTAATCACGTGAACATAATCCCTGAAAGCGCAACCATTCATGTTTCTAGCATGTGTTTAGGGGATGTGTGGATGCTGGAACCTAACTTGGGTCCTCTGAAGAACAAGTGCATGCAACCACTGAGCCATCTCTCAGGAGCCACGCTTTCTTGTTCTTGTGCTGAACATCTTGTTTGTGTTGAAAAGTAGACATTTTTATATTACAGAGTAGAAACTTTGGAGAGTAAACTATTTTCCGTCCTTGGTACTTCTTTTTGCTTACCATAGACCAAGACCTCTCATTGCTTACTGTAGACCAGGGCCCCTGTAGCTTAGTGTAGACCCGGCTCCTTGTTGTTTACTGTAGACCAGGGCCCCTGTAGCTTAGTGTAGACCAGGGCCCCTGTAGCTTAGTGGAGACCAGGGCCCCTGTAGCTTAGTGGAGACCAGGTCAGGGCTTCTTGAATTTTTTCTTTTTGTGATCCCCCTTTCACCCAAGACACTGTCACGTTATTCTGGGCATATAGGTATATAGAACAAGTAAGCAAATCAAACAACTGCTCATAATAAGTCATAAAGAAATTTATTTTAAAACACTTCTTTGGTGGTCATATAATTTTACCATTTATTGAAGATAAAAACAAGCTTGCATACTCATAAGGTAGATGCGATCGTTTAGATTTTTGCACGAAGGAATTTTTACATAAAGAATTGGCTGCATATTTGATACTGCAGGACATGGAACATCTTCGGTGTTTTTCATAGTTGATCAATATTTTGATTTTTTTTGATTGTTATTCCTGAGAATGCTGCTTTGCATAAATACATAATACCAAACAGCAGGAGTGTGTTTAGGGCTATTGTAGAAATTGTTGGAAATGCTAACCAAATCCTAAGCCAAAATGTATTTAACAAATTTTCTTTATGGGACTCAAAGAACAGTTTCTAAAACTAAACATTCCAACACAATCCCATCCAGAGATAGACAATTTGATCCTTGCATGCTGACTAGAGACAGAAGGAAAATCATAAGTCTCTGCTTCTCTGTTTCCTGCCATGTCTCTAGAAGAGCAGAAAGTCTTGGTGTAGTAATTGCAGTCTCTAGATGACCACCGTCTATGCCAAGGGGCTTCCCACAGGCTGCAGTGAAGTCACATGACTCAGCATGGGTGAGCAGTGGAGATCTAGCCCCCATCTGATTATCTGATTCCTAATTTAGTTCTGCTTCTTGTACTTTCAGATAGATTTTACCATTGTCGTGTGTGTGTGTGTGTGTGTGTGTGTGTGTGTGTGTGAGACTCATTCCCTGCACCCAGTTATATGACCCTGTAATGCTATAGTGACCCATAGTTTAAAAAGCTTGGCTATAGGCTATATCACCGTTCTTTTGTTTATTTTTCTTTTTAAGGTCTGTGTCCCTTGTCATTTTTGGTCTCTGAGGTCTCTACATTTATCTAGTATCTTCAGAGAGTAGGGAGGGAAGGGGACTGGAGGGGAAATGCAGGGCTTGGGGTGGGGAGAGTGGAGGCAGGCTGAGTTTGCTGACAGTTGCATATCATTTGTGGGCCACCGGCTAGCCAGAACACACACAGCTCTGCCTGAGCCCTTACTTGGTGTTCATACTAAGCTTGCCCATCACACCTTCAGTGCCTTCTGGGGTCTCCTGAGTATAGATCCTGTCTTGGGCACGCACACCCTCTCTGCCTTTCTGAATTCTTCCCTCTCCACTCTGTGAGGTTTCCTTTTAAGGCCTCAGCACCCTCGCCTGAGGCGAGGCGGCTCAGTGCTAATCTTCCGTCCCAGGTGGCTGTGGGTTGTGTTTCTCTGGAACACCTGCTACTCTCCTCCACCCCGAGTGAGTTCTATTTTGTGAAACAGGGAGGCCCCCATCTTGGGTCAGTCTTACATCAGCCTCCCACAGCTTAGTCCACAGATGCACAGCTCCATGTGAGTCAGGTCTTCTCTGTACCCTTTAGAACCAAGGACCAGGGCCTGCACTGGGCATTCGGCCCTGGCCCGTTGTGAGTTCCTGCATTGCAATAAACAAAAGCAAAAGCTCAGCAGTGACTCACAGAGGGTTTCTTCTGTTTTAACAATTTTTTTTTGTTGATTCAGCATTTTTGTGGTGACTGTGAACTTTTTACTGTTTTCCTGGCTTCTGACAAAGTTGATAGTTTCTGTGAGTTGTTGATGTTTCTGCAGAGAGATAGCCCTTAGAGATGCCTAGTCGGCCTTTTTGCTGATGTTTCTGGCCAGAATCCAGATATGTTTAAGTGTTGTCAACAAAATATGGTTTTGGCTTTCAGAGTGGGGCTGGGGGTTAAAGCTTTTAGATTTTAAACAGAGTAACTGTTCAATAAAGCCCAATAAACAATGGAACAATAAAAACAGCTAACTTATAACTTGCTTATATGGCCTTGCTAGAGCCCTTTTATTTTGTATCTTTAGGCATAAAGATAAGGTTGTTTTCAAAGGCTCTTAACTCCATGTTGTAGTCAATAGACACTTTGTTACTTTAGTTCATATTTCATTTGGTAAAGAATTTATTCTCCAAGTCTACTGTATGGGATGAGGTATGGCATGCTCTGGGAGGTGTAAATTAACAGAGCAGAATGTGGCAAAGGAATGTTTTTCTGTTCATGTTAAGTTTGCTTTATAGAAAAATATAAGCAAATAAAAAGTATGTGTATATCTGTTTTTCTGTGTATGTATGTATGTATGTCTGTGTGTCTCTGTGTGTATCTCTGTTGTGTATGTGTGTGTGTGCCTGTGTGTGTATCTCTCTGTGTGTGCCTGTGTTTATGTCTGTATGTGTTTATATGCATGTCCAGGTATGTGTGCCTGTCTGTGTATATCTGTGTGTCTGTATCTGTGTGTCTCTCTCTGTGTATATCTCTGTGTATTTCTCTGTTTGTGTATCTGTGTGCATGTTTGGAGTATAAATGATTCACATGGCTCCATGTTGTGATATTTTAACTTAGTGATAATGATTCAGAAATTATATATATATATTCCATAGAAATTTGAACCCTGCCCCTAGTGATCTGTGATGTTGTGCTCTGCTGGCTGAGTAGATCCTAGGCATTTATGGGATGCTGAGGGAGACAGCTGTCACTCTGATGTGTGGTGTTCACTGGTTTTCAGCTTAGGATGGGCATGTCTGGGCAGGCCGCACAGTAAGTCAAGGAATACCCGCACTTTCCTGTGATAATTTCTGTATTTGTTATAGTTTATGTTTACGTTGTAGACAGTTTGGGGCCTGATGCTTGAAAAGCACCAATGTTAACTCTTTGTACAGCCCTGTTCCTAGGCCTCCTGAGTGGGCGCGGGCAAGGGCAGTGACTGAAGACTCACTCCTTTAGGACCCAGGAGAATAGACATGGTAACAAAGGAGACTGCTGAAGTCAGAGAGTTCCAGCTGGCCAAGTGATGACCTTGGCAGGGCCTCCCAGTGTACTTGAAGTCACCGTGAAGGTGTGCAGACAAGTGTAGTGTTGTGAATACAGGCGGCATGGGGAGCTTCTGTTATAACTGAATTCTTGTCATGATGAGGTGTATGGTTTAATTTTTCTAGCCCTGGAAGGAATGTGTTTTCATTAACTTGAGTCGTAGCAAGTTAAAACGTGTAGAAATGTAAAATCTTGAAGCACATGTTTCCTTGTGCCTGAGCTTTAAAATCTAGAGGAAACCCTGTCCATGCCTCAGGCTGCGTGTGTCACCCATGCAAGGCATACACTTCCCACAGGGACCCCAGTACTATGGAAGAGGCTACAGCGGTGCAGTGAGCAAACCAGGAGGAGTTTTTATATGGGATTAGAAACATTTTACAGTGTACATTGTATGTCTACATACAATGTCTACATACAAGAGCTGAGATGTAAAGTACACAACTTTATATTAAAATAAGTTATTAGTATCAAACATAAGCTATATAACCCCCATATCTCAATACAATTTTCCACAGATTAATACGATCACTTATCTTTTGGTTATTTAAGACTCTCACTATCAGGAATTTGAGACGGCTCTTTTATGGTTGTCAGTAAATGGCTTCTGAAGTTACATTGATGGACTGAGGACCTAGAACAGTGGATCAGGTAATGAAGGGGAGCAGTCAAGGCAGAAACGCCGCACTGCCCGCTGTGAGGCCTACTGTATAGGATTATCATGACAGAGTGTTGACAGAGAATGGACAGACCGATTGGTAGAATGGATCAGAGTCCAAGAATAGACCCACTCAATACAGCTAACTCATCCCTGACAATGGAGCAAAAGCAATCGAGTGGAAAAAAGACAGCGTGTTCAACAAACTGTGCTGGACATCTGCATTCAAGCTCTTCACCAAAATGAACTGTGGCTCTCAGAGCCAAGTGCAAACCTCACTGTGCAGCGTCCCAGGAGTTAACAGGAGAATATTCAGAGGACTTCAGCAGCAACTCTTTGGATCAGAGGTATGATACATAGGAGAAATAAGTGGTAGGTGAAACGTCATTAGAATTAATGAAGGGGTGCTCTGTGGAAGCCCCTGTTGAGCCACAGATTAGGAGAAAATGTTTGCTGGAGTCATGTAGTATGAAAGACTGTCACCAAACTTATACAAGATTCTAACAGCAGAAATACAAAGCCAGACAGCCAAGTTAAAGCTTTGGCAGGGGATGGAAACAGATACCTGGCAGAGATGATACCCAGACGGCAGAGAGGCAATCAGGTCCCACATGACCTGGCCCTAGGGAACGTCACATTAAAGTGACAGGCTCCTCTGAATGCCAGGAGAACGCGCAGACTGGACCCTGGTGGCTGTGCCCAGCAGCAAGACCCCATGCTCACCGAAGGAAGAATGCAGGAAAGTACAGTTTGGAAGATGATCTGCAGTTTCTTTCAAAATAATACCTTTTTTCTTTATGACACGTAGCCCAAGCTAGTTTCAAATCCACGACCCTCCTATCTCAGCCACCCATACGTACCATGCCTGGAAAATGTACTGTATGTAATAATTAGCCTTCAGTTGTGATACAACAATCAAGACAAACAAAAAAGGATAAGAAGTTTATTTTGACCCATGGTTTTAGAGCTGTCAGTTAATAGTGTGTTTTGGGTCTTGTAGCAAGGCAGAACATTGTGGTGGGAACAGTCTGACATGGGGAACATTTTTACCTACAGTGGCTAGGCAGCAGAGAGGACAAAGGGCCATTGTCCTATTATCCCTCAAAGTCACCGTGCAATGACATAACTTCCTCCTCCTAGGCCTGACTTGAAAAGGATCCATTAGCTTCAATAAGCCATAAGCTGGTAATCAAGTCTTTATGAAATCTTGTTTCTAAAGAGCATATTAGATCCAAACACCATTATCATTTGATCATGTGATCACAGTTATTACTATTTACCAATGTGAAGTGGAAACCACATCACACAAAAATGCATGTGTGTAGTATGAGTATATATTCACATGTATGTGTGAGTACATGTTTGTATGTGCATGGTATATGAAAGCACATTTGTGTGTGTATAAATGCATTCATGTGTGTGTGTGTGTGTGTATGTATATATATATATATATATATGCACTTGAAAGCCAGAACTTGATTTTAGGTCTCTCTCCGGTTGCTTTTCACTCTATTGTTTGAGGTAGGGTCTTTCACAAAACATATAGCTTACAGACTGAGCTAAACCTGCTGCCTTTCAGTGTCCCCAAAGCCTCCGATCTTTGCTTCTCTAGCGCTGGGATTACATCATGCACCACCCCGCTCAGCTTTTCATGTGGGTGATGATTCAACCTCAGGTTCTCGTGCTGGCGAGGCCAGCACTTGCCTGACTGGCCTGTCTCCCCAGCCCCGCATAGGTGTGTTTCCAGGATCATGATTGAGGAACTGTGAAGCAGTGAGGATGTCCTCCAGGGGTGAGTGGATAAATGTTTCACAGCCCACCCGAAGGTAGAGTGCGATTCAGCCTGACTAGGTGACAGGAACTGGTAAGTAAAGGCCACAAAACAGTCAGACAAAATAATAAAGGCACCGGGGATTCTCAGGAGCTAGAGCAAAGGGGCTGCCTGGGAAGGAAGAACTGAGGAGTGTGGAGGCCAGGAACTCTCTTGTGATTGATACTGTAGGGGCGAGAAATCTCAGGAGCTGCTCATCCAGAGACACATAATGGACAGACTGTGTGAAGTGTGGGTGTGGACAGTAATGACCACCGTCCCCTGTGGATTCATCGTGTGTGTGTGTGTGGTGTTTGTGAATGGTCATGTGCTGTGTGCACATATGCATGCAGATGCAGGGGGCACATATGGAGGTCAGGGGTCAACACTGGAGGTTTTCCTTCCTCTTCACCTTAGTTTTGAGGGAGCTTCTTTTTTTACATTTATTTTTATTATTTTAAATGATGTGTGTGTGTTGGGGGGGGGCGCACATGAATGCAGGGGCCTGGGGAGGCACGGAGAGGAAGTTAGATGCAGTGAAGGTGGAGTTACAGGCCATTGTGAGCCAGCTAATGTGGGTGCTGGGAACCACACTGGAGTCCTCTGCAGGAGCAGCACTTGCTCTAAACTGCTGAGGCAGGGCTCTCTCTCTCAGCCCTGAGGCAGGGCTCTCTCTCTCAGCCCTGAGGCAGGGCTCTCTCTCTCAGCCCTGAGGCAGGGCTCTCTCTCTCAGCCCTGAGGCAGGGCTCTCTCACCCCTGAGGCAGGGCTCTCTCTCTCAGCCCTGAGGCAGGGCTCTCTCAGCCCTGAGGCAGGGCTCTCTCACCCCTGAGGCAGGGCTCTCTCTCTCAGCCCTGAGGAAGGGCTCTCTCAGCCCTGAGGCAGGGCTCTCTCAGCCCTGAGGCAGGGCTCTCTCAGCCCTGAGGCAGGGCTCTCTCTCCCCTGAGGCAGGGCTCTCTCTCCCCTGAGGCAGGGCTCTCTCACCCCTGAGGCAGGGCTCTCTCTCTCAGCCCTGAGGCAGGGCTCTCTCTCTCAGCCCTGAGGCAGGGCTCTCTCAGCCCTGAGGCAGGGCTCTCTCAGCCCTGAGGCAGGGCTCTCTCCCCTGAGGCAGGGCTCTCTCACCCCTGAGGCAGGGCTCTCTCTCCCCTGAGGCAGGGCTCTCTCTCCCCTGAGGCAGGGCTCTCTCACCCCTGAGGCAGGGCTCTCTCTCCCCTGAGGCAGGGCTCTCTCACCCCTGAGGCAGGGCTCTCTCACCCCTGAGGCAGGGCTCTCTCTCCCCTGAGGCAGGGCTCTCTCACCCCTGAGGCAGGGCTCTCTCACCCCTGAGGCAGGGCTCTCTCACCCCTGAGGCAGGGCTCTCTCTCCCCTGAGGCAGGGCTCTCTCACCCCTGAGGCAGGGCTCTCTCTCCCCTGAGGCAGGGCTCTCTCACCCCTGAGGCAGGGCTCTCTCACCCCTGAGGCAGGGCTCTCTCACCCCTGAGGCAGGGCTCTCTCACCCCTGAGGCAGGGCTCTCTCACCCCTGAGGCAGGGCTCTCTCACCCCTGAGGCAGGGCTCTCTCACCCCTGAGGCAGGGCTCTCTCACCCCTGAGGCAGGGCTCTCTCAGCCCTGAGGCAGGGCTCTCTCAGCCCTGAGGCAGGGCTCTCTCAGCCCTGAGGCAGGGCTCTCTCAGCCCTGAGGCAGGGCTCTCTCAGCCCTGAGGCAGGGCTCTCTCAGCCCTGAGGAGCCCCTTTCTCCATCCCTTCAGAGACGAGGCTAGAGAGCCATGCTGCCATGCTTGGGGGTTCTGTTGTCCTTATCCTCGTCATCCTCATCCTTCTGCTCTTCCTCCCCTCCTCCTCTTCCTCCCCTCCTCCTCTTCCTCCCCTCCTCCTCTTCCTCCCCTCCTCCTCTTCCTCCCCTCCTCCTCCTTCTCCCCTCCTCCTCCTCCTCCCCTCCTCCTCCTCCTCCCCTCCTCCTCCTCCTCCCCTCCTCCTCTTCCTTCCCTCCTCCTCTTCCTCCCCTCCTCCTCTTCCTCCCCCTCCTCTTCCTCCCCCTCCTCCTCTTCCTCCCCTCCTCCTCTTCCTCCCCTCCTCCTCTTCCTCCCCTCCTCCTCTTCCTCCCCTCCTCCTCTTCCTCCCCTCCTCCTCTTCCTCCCCTCCTCCTCTTCCTCCCCTCCTCCTCTTCCTCCCCTCCTCCTCTTCCTCCCCTCCTTCTCCTCCTCCCCTCCTCCTCCTCCTCCCCCTCCTCCTCTTCCTCCCTCTCCTCCTCTTCCTCCCCCTCCTCCTCTTCCTCCCCCTCCTCCTCTGCCTCCTCCTCCTTTTAATGTAGGCACTGGGATTTGAACTCTGGACCTTATTTTGTGCACCAAGCACTATATTTAACTGAGCCACAAATGTTCCTCTCTGGTGGGGGTGCGCTGAAGAGGAAGGGCCAAGTATTTGTGTCTGTGCCTGTGCATGTATGTATATATATGCGTGTGTGTGTGTGTGTGTGTGTGTTCACACGTGCGTATGCCTCTCTGTGTGTGTATGTGTATGAGTGTGTACCTATGTATATACCTGTGTGTGCCTATGTATGAGTGTCCTTGTGTATGCGTATGTGTGTGTCCCTGTGTCTGTCTATGTATGTGCCTGTGTGTGTGTGTTTGTGTGTGTGTAGGATCTCTGTACATTTTGTTTCTTTAATTAAATAAATTCTAAAGAATATAATGCTCAGCCGTGTGTGAGAGTAGAAAGATCTGCTTATTCATCAGATCTGAGAGTGCTCCTAACAGGGAAGGTGTTGTCTAGGGCTCGGTTCCATGATTTATAGAGGAAGATGAAGGGACCACTCTCTTATTTATGGCTGTATCCTTGCTTCAACCCCCAGAGTGTACTTAACCAGGCTATGTGAAGCATATAATTTAATATTTTCCATCTTTATGCCTTATAAATGTTTCCTTCAGAATTTTCATTAGATTACATAAGTAGGTATTACGGAGTTCCTGAGTTTATTCACACTGAGCGCAGATGTGGAGGGAACACTCTGCTTCTTTAGTTTTTCATTTTTATATTGCTGATCTGCTTCAGAGGGGGGATGTGAGGCAGGATGTTTTAATTCTGTTAATTCAAGCAGGTTTCTTGGGATCTTTCTCCATCAATGCGTAGACCATATATTGGAGTTCCTTGCATCTTCAGGGTCTGTGTGTTTCCAGGGAGGGGGCATTAGATGTTCAAGGTTTCAGGTCTCATCTAGAAGATCAGATCCCCTCGGTATTTGTGTGCATACTTGGGTGTGGAAAGTTCCTTTTGATCCCCTCAAGTCTCTTGGCTTCTCTGGCTCCCTCCATGCCTTTCAGGCCCCTCTCCAGAGTGGCACCAGGTGGGGGAGGGGGGACATTGTGGCCCTCTGACCTGGCCAGAGCAAGGGAATGGGATATGGCCGCCTCTTGGGTCTGCTCCAGAAGCGCTGGGCTCCTTGGCCTTTGTGCTTGCTCGTGGCTGAGTTCTCCACCCACTCACACAACTCCTTGGCTTCTCCAGGGCCTTTCCGTGTCCGATGCTTTCCCAGCAGACCCTCAGTGCCCCCTTTCCTGCTCACTCTAGGGGTTCCTTGTCTCTCGGGTTTCTCACCTGCCACCTTCACGCTGTGGTGGTGGCCTTTCTGGGTTCCACCGGGCCTCTGGGAAGTCAGAGAGAGTTGGTACTCCATGCTTTATCCCCTCTGGTTCCCCATGACACCCCATGACAAGAGTGAGGCTCTGCTTCCTGAACACACCCCTCCCCTTGCTGGTGAAGGGGCAGACTGCTCTAGTCTGCTTCCGTGCCCCTAGGAGCTCCGAGCTAACAGCTTTCAAGGGAAGGAGGATTCTCTGGTTCAGTTTGTGGTGTTCCAGCTCCTTGCAGATGGATCCTATCGCTTTGGGGCTGTAGTGATTCAGGATGGGGTGTGCCTCGCTGAGCTGTTTGTTTACCTCATGGCCGGGAAGAGAGGAAAGAGAAGAGGACAGGGTGCCAGTATCTCCTAAAGGTACCATTGCATCCCAGCAAGTTCCACAGTAGGGACTCAGATTTTAACATATGAGGACATGTGTCCCAGGTGTGACCGTGTGACCGTGTGTGTGTGTGTGTGTGTGTGTGTGTGTACATATGCCTGTGCATGTGGAGGTCTATGGTACTGAGTATGTTCCTCCACATTCTATTTTGAGGCAAGGTCTCTTGCTAATCTTCCTAGCCATCTTGCTCTGGTGAAGCCATATTTTTACCAATGCAGGGATGGCAGGCAGGAAGCCACACCCACCAAACATTTAAGGGGGTGCTGGAGTCCTGAACCCTAGCCCCCAAGCCTGTGCAGCAAGCGCTTTAACCTCTGAGCCCTCCTCTGGCTTCCTAGTTATTTCCGGGTACATGTTTGTATTTTCTCTTTATATTGTCATGAACATTTTTCCCTGTTACTTTTGAATACTTATCTGGTTATTTTGTTTGGATGAACCCGAGAGTGAAATCTTGGCCTCAGAAGAGGTACAATACTTTTCCTTTTAGATATATTCAGATGCGCTATCGAAATTATGCTAATAACTAGAACCAATATGAATAATACAAGCGTAATATGAAACTTTAAAATCACCAGAGTAAACAAAGCGCAGACGATCTGAATAACAAGGTTTACTGTTTAGTTCTGTTTTAATCTAAAGTCACACCAGTGCAAGCCAAATCTGTTAAATAAAAAAGTGGAAAATCTAAATGAAGGGTTAGCATGTCTCGATGCAGGGACTCCTGCAGTGTCCATGAGGCCTGGTTTCTACCCTGCCCCCACCCCCTCCCCTCGCACCCCTCTTCTTTGTCTGCCCTCATAGCTCCAGTACAGCTGCAACACCCTCAGGTACACCCTCCTGCCCTTCCCCCCATCCCAACCCCCACTGCCCTGACTTCAGCTCAGTGGGGAGAGTAGCCTCTGCTTGGCAGAATTCCTAGAATGTGTTCAGTGCCTCATATTGACTAGACCCCTGCAGTGTGGACAGTAGAGCATCCTGGTTCTCAATGGGGATACAATTCATGAGAAATCTAAGCAATGTTGGGGTGTGGAGATGAGGGGGAGGCTGTGTGCTTAACTCGTCGGGTCTTGAGACATCAGAGGTAATTGAGATGGGCCATACCTTTCAAACCCCTAGTAGATATCAAAGACTGGCTATGCTGAAACTATGCACAACCTGTAAATGATCTTTAAGGCTGTTTACCTGTTGAAATCATACGACTTCTATGTGGGATTGGAGGAGAAATAATTTTTTTTCTGTGTTTCTCTTGAATGGTGTGGCCTAGAGAGGAGCCTTCTGGTTTCCAGAAGCTGAGCAGTGGGCTGTATGGTCCTCATTCACTGCTTCCCTTGGGAATGCTCAGGGTGGCTTCCGGTGCACTTTCCTCCTCCACCAAGGGGCGCCACAATCAACTTATCCAGTTCTGACCCTGGGCAGAGTTGGTGTGAAGATTCTCCTCAGCCCTGATGGGGATCTGTGGCCTTCACAAGAGGTCTTTGGGAGGGGCAGCTCTTAGCACTTGCAGTGGACTCAGGGACGGTGGACTGGTGGGTGTGAGGTGATGAGAATCCATAAACTAGCAAGGCCTGGTAGGAAAATTCCCAGAAAAATCTCCTCAGAGCTCACTGTCTTCATCCACCAGCTCCACAGGCTAACAACAAAAGCCCAAATCTTGGGTTCTTTGTCTCCTAGCAACAGATTCTCTCCCTAGCCCTTAGCGGTTTTATTTTATTTTTTTTTAAACTTTGTGTTGAAGTCTAACAGATATGTAGAGAGCTGAACAAATATTTGAGAACACAGCTTAATATGTTTTTACAAGGCGAACTTCCACGTAACCAGCCCCCGTAGATCAAAAAGCCGGATGTTACCTGTATCCTGGAGCTTCTTCATGAGTCCCCAGTCATGGCCTTCCCCCCAGGAGTTCCGGTTCTTGTCTTTAGCGGCCCATATTCATTGTGGCTGGTCAATGAATGAATTTGTCACCAGGGAATCACACGCGTGGTATTTCATAGTGTCTGACTTCTTCCACTCAGTGGTGTCTTCTGAAAGCCCGCTGTGTTGTGTAGCTGTGGCTGGTTTGTGGTCATTGCTGGGTGGAGGAGGCAGGGTTGTTTGTTAGATCCGCTGTTGATGGACATCTGGGTAGGTCGCAGGACGTTCTCTCTGGCGACACTGCTGGATGCATTCTCATTCGCAGCCTCTGGTGAGTGTACACATCTCTGTGGATGTGTACCTGTGCCACCTCTTCTGCTGACACACATTGGAGCTGTGCAGTTTCCCCCAAGGGACGAGCTGTCCTGGAGACTGATGGACAGAGAGCAGTCTGTCCACAGTAAAGTCACCTAAACCACCCGCACGAAAGAGACATGCAAGGTGTTTTGGCTGCAACTCGGAGTCTTAGTGAGATATCAACGGCCCTTGCAGAGTTTGCGGATATTTCTCTGTCCCTTCCCGTAACTGCTGGCCTCACCCACTGCTTCTAACGCAGGGCTCTGGCGCCCTGTTCTCCTTCCTCAGTTGTCACTCGCTGGAGAATTTTCGTTCTCCCCCTTTCTGCGCATCTTCATGGCGCTGTCATGGACAGGATAGAGGAATTCCAGTGAACCGCACTGGTGGAGCGCAGGCCTCAGATTGCTAAGGAAGAGCGAGATACGCAGAAGCAGCAGTCAAGACATCTGGACACAGTAAGATGTCACCCAAGGAGCTAGCTGCAGGGGTGTGCATCACACGCACCCTCACCAAGCGGGAAGGTGAAGCTGACGTCCCTGCACTGACAGCATCACATGGATTATGTGGAATGATGTGAGGGTCGAGGGATAATCTAGTAGTTACATACTAATAGTCAATTCTAGCAGCACAGACTTACCATGCGATTCAAGTATCAGTGAGTAGTCACTTCAACACCAATGGCGATCTAGGACTCAGGGAAACATCAGCTTCTGTTAAAATGTTGAAATGGCATGTCTGTGATTGCCGTTTCATAAAGCTTCAGTCGGAGCAGGTAAGTTGGACAATGAGTTGTTTGCTTAATTAGCCTGACAATTAAGCAGACACTTGGTCAAAGTCTTAAACCGTAGGAGAAGCCCATGTTAGGCTCTTCAAGAAATGACATCACCACCCTGTGGCAAACATGCATACGTGTATGCATACCTATACAAAGATACTTACGTATCCATAAAGGCATATCTACAGATTTAGTCCTTTTATTGCTAATCAAGAAAACAAAATAATTTTGGGGTTGCTGAAGTGGCTCAGTCAGGTCGTGTAAGCCTGCTGACCTGAGTTCGCTCTCCAGGTCCCATAGTGGAAGGGGAGAATCAAAAGCTGTCCTCTGACCTTCACACATGTGCCATGGCATATGCATGCCTACACTCATATACACATACCACACACAGACACACAGAGACATACACAAATACCACACACACAAACACACAAGTCATTAATGTCTTAAGGTTTTACTGCTGTGAAGAGACACTATGACCAAGACAACTCTTATAAAGGATGACATTTAATTGGGGTTGGCTTATAGTTTCCCAGCAAGCTCATGGGCCAGCTAGCCTGATGTTTGCAGCTGCAGACGACAAAGAGACCCCCATATCAAATGAGGTGCGAGGCAAGACTGACACTCAAGTTTGTTCTCTGACCCCCACGTGTATGTTATGGCATGTACCTGTGGTCACACACATGATTGTGCTCATAACAACATACATACATGCAAGAATTAAAAAGGGCAGGAGGCAGGTAAGCCATTAGGCACATGTCCTTGGAAGGGATATTGGCCTCCAGAGTCTCCCTCCTCCCCTTTTCCTCCTTGCCTTCCCCTCCCTCCTCATGTCCCCCTCCCACCTTCTCCTCCCCCCTCTCATGTTTCTCTCCCACATCCACTCTATCCTTCCTTCTTGACTGATACGTTCTCTTCCTCATGGTTCTGTGGTGACTCCTGCACCACCACCCTCTCAAAGTAAAAGGGCCTAGAGACAAACTACGAACCGAAGTAAACTTTTCCTCCTCTGAAGATGATATGCCAGAGGTGTTGTTCCAGTAACAGAACAGCAGTTAGCACAGATGCTCCGCTTTACCTGCCGTGAAAACTATAAGTGGTCACGACATGTCCCGTGAGCACGTTCGTTGGCATGAAAAATATTTATGATATATTTAGTGAAGATAACTTCATGAAAGGGTGCCTGGGAAGAGCCTCTTTAGTCAACATGTATTTATTTTGATGCTCGGGAAAATTCTCAAAGAGTATTTATGTCGAGGAAGAGATGAGTGGTTTGTAGAGGACCGGTGGGGGAGGGGCACTCGCTCTGCCCACTGGCATGGTGGCAGCGACCATCCACTACTGTGACATGGAACCAGCGTGTGAAAAGAGCCTGGGTTCCTCAGTCCAGGAGCCTGGCCCCAGCCTGCTAGGCAGCATGCTCTCCCCGCTGAGGCTGCTCTCCTCTCATCTCAGGGCCAGGGAGTCGCAGGCAAAGGGCAGCTGCTAGAACCCAGCCGGGCCTTTGTTTGGTTGTGAAGGGGGCAGAGAAGCAGAGTCTATTTTGGATCCCAGGTGGCTTCTAAGCTTCTTCCTCGTGGGCCAGGCAGCCTGTTGACATGGTAGGAACTCCCTCTGGCCCTGTCTTGCTCACTTAGCAGGGAAGGTAGCAGCTTTCAGGATTAGAGGGGAGCCATGGGATACTGTCTGCTCTGTAGGTCTTCATAAAAATAGTCGAGGTCCAGAGACTTGGACCTGGAGAGGAAGGGGTATCCCAGGGCCAGCAATGGTGCAGCAGCCTACACGTGACAAAGACCAGTCCCACCTGAGCCATGGCTCCTGGGGCCGGAGCAGGCGATGAGCAGAACCTTCTTCTCTGAGGTCCTATGGAGAGACCTTGCTGCCTGGAGTAGAAGGTGCTCAGTGTCTGATTGGGGAATGACAATTCTCGTGCCATTTTTCCTGGATTCTAAAACAATATGAACCCAGACCTTTTTCCTTTTGCAGTGGCAGTGGTAGATAAGTTGGTAAGTCAATTTTAGAGTAGTTCTCATCATTGTAATCAATATCATAAGGTATACAAACTACCTCTTCAAACTAACCTTAGTATATAAAACCCAGCTATGTGAGAAAAAAAAACAAAACATGTTTTAGAATAAAAGGAATTTCAGATTTCCATTGCTAGAACTAAGGCTTCATCTAGAGCCCCCTACATGCTAACTACATTCTGCACATGCTTGTCACGTTCAGGCCAGCCGACACATATGTGTCTCTCTTATATGCCATTTGTCTTTGTTGACGATTTTTACATGTTCTTTAAGTGAATTCTTGTGGATATTTCTTAATGCCATTCTGACCTGGGTGGGCAGGGACATCTCTGAGATGGGGACTAGGGAACCTGTGGCCCTCCTTCTGTTTGATTATGATTGCATAGATTCCAGAGGTACACAGCAGGCAAGGGTCAGCAACAACCAGAGACACGAATTTGTGTCACTGGATTCGATTCTCTGTCTGTTGGCTTTTGTTTCTTTTTAGATGTTTGAGGTTGTGTGTATCCATGGCTACACTCTTCTTGGCCAGCCCCGTTACCCATATTTTAATCCATTAGCCTTAGTGGGAGATGGCTTCAAACTCCAGGGTTCAGTGTAGCCCATGGTTTTTGAGTTGATTGGGCCTTGCAGACCCTGTTCTGTGTCTGGGACCATGTGAGGTCACCAAGGCTGACAGAGAGAGAGACAGGATATCTATTAACAGCACTGGGCTGACAAGATTCAGCTACACAGAGCGCCATGTTCAGGTAGGACTTCCCAATCCAGCCAGCAGTAATAGCAACATGTGGCACCCCACATGTTTCTCTAGTTTGAATGCTTGCTGGGCCCCTGAGGCTGGCTGAAAGTGCCAGTCACTAGTGGGCGCTTTGGAAGCAGCTTCTATCAGGTAAGAACTGGAGTGTGGACAGGTTCTACCTGCAGGCCATGCTGGTCATCCCCACTCACCCTATCTCTCTGAAAGAACTCAACACTTGCTTCCCTATGTGTTCTGTGTGAACATGTGGCATTGTGGAGGGTCAGAGCCTAGTCAGGATTATAACATTTAGGGCATGCAGGTTGTATATGTCAGTAATGTTCCTATGTCCACAAGAAGGAAGGTCCTGGCATCGACATAAAGAATCAGTATAAAAGACTTTCTGCCAATCATTGTTTTTAAATTTGTATCTTTTTTTTTTAAATCATGAATAGACTTGTTATTTGGGAGTGGGGGTGCAGGTGTTTGAGACAGTCTTTCTATAGTCCTAGCTGTCCTGGAACTCACTATGTAGACCACTATGTAGATCCTCCTGCCTCTGCCTCCCAGGGCTGGGATTAAACCCTACGTCACCATGCCCATTCTGACAGGGTTGTTAAACCAATGTTCTGAAGTAGCTGTTTGGCCTCTGTTGAGTTTTATTTAGCTGCTGCAGTACTTAATTTCTTAATCAGGCTTATAATCCCAGCATTCCAGAGTCAAGAGGATCATGAATTCAAAGCCAGCCTAGACTACACAGAAAGAACTTACCTTAAAAACCCAAACAAACATTGCCCACAAGTACTTGCTGACTGGAGCTGGATATAGCAATCACTTGGGAGGCTCTGCTAGTGCATGACAAATACAGAGGGGGCACTCTCAGCCAGCCATTAAACTGAGCCCAGGGTCCCTAATGGGGGAGGTAGAGAAAGGACCCAAGGAGCTGAAGGGGTTTGAAGCACCATAGGAGTAACAGCAATATGAGCTACTGAGTACCCCCAGAGCTCCCAGGGACAAAAACATCAACCAGAGAGTACACGTGGTGTTACCCATGGCTCCAAACACATAGGCAGCAGAGGACGGCCTTAGTGGACATCAGAGGGAGGAGAGGCCCCTAGTTCTGGAAAGGCTTGATGCCACAGTAGAGGGGGAATACCAGGACAGGGAAGCAGGAGGGGGTTGATTGGGGAACAGGGGGAGGATTATGGGACATTGGTGGAGGGGCCAGGAAAGGGAAAATCATTTGAAATGTAAATAAAGAATATATCTAATTAAAACAAACAAACAAAAATGGTTTTGTTCTAGTTCTTAAAACTTGAGAGAGTCCACAGTAAACACACTCTGATTTCTTTAAGGCAAGAATAGGGAAATCTGGAGTCCTTGAGGCAGCCAGGCAGGGCAGGGAGCTGTGCACGGGTAGAGTAGCCTCCTCCCTGAAAGGGTTTGTCTCTCTGGGAACAGCTATAGAGCATACTTTCCTAAGAGTCCTTCATTCTGTGACAGTCCGTCATCCGTACCTCCTAGACATGGCCTTCGGAGCCACCCAAGCTGCCTGCCATTCGGGTACCACCAAAATGGTACCTCCCTGCTTCAGTCAGTTGAGTCCTTGTTTGGTTGGAAGTAGTATGATTTCCATGAAAATGGACACCAGCCTTTAGCCCTAGACAGGGCCCATCACAACTGTGCAGGGTCAAGTTACCTTGTTCCAGGCAAAGAGGTGGCAAGGAAGGACAGAGGGTCTGAGCCTTTGTGTGTGGCCTGGAGGAAAATCAGTGTTGACACAGTGGGGGGTGGGCATGGGGACTACTGCCCCTCGTTGCCTGGGTGTAAGTGTGGAGTAGGGGACAGAGGGTGGCAGGGTCCAGTGAGTGCTGAGAGACATTTCTTGCCCACTCTGGTTCCTTCCTAACTCACCCCTCAGGAGTCACTGTGAAGCAGTCAGCAAGGGCCTTCAGCTTTAGGAGCCAAACCTCATTTTCATTTGCCTTTTGCCAATCAAATGTAGACTTGTGAGCATAACATGGCTCTGCTATTTTAATGTAGCTGTAACTGTTACAATTAATTACATGAATTATGTTATCAGTAGACCTACTGAAGCCTAGACGCCTTGTCTAAACAGCTCATTGTTTAGTGCCATCTTTGAGGTAGCTTTGGATGACTTTTAAAACCCGTCTTTCCCAAGCTGTGTTCTGCCTCCTGCCCCTCACCCTGAGTTGTTACTGCTGACATTGGTTGAATTAGATTAGGGACCCGGCTTCAGCAGTTGAGCTGTCCCCAGGGATGGAGAAGGTGAGGCAGTCGATAATGTCAGGAGAGATTTGTCTGTAAAATGAACATATTGAGGTCACTGGCCATGGTCCCTGCTCGCATGCAGCTCTTGAGCAGATCTAGAGAAAGATCAAGAGAACCCCGTTGTATAGATGCAGCCTGCCCTGCAACACTCCACTGCAGTGCTTCTCTGTCTGGGTGGAGCCTGCTAAGGAGTCCACTGTGTACCTTACTCTGGGCTGTACCCATCTGTTCCTGCCCTTGGGCTCTTTGCCTCTTGTGTGATAGCCATCAGCCCTGAGACAGAGCACCCCATGCTGTTGTGTTCTATAAAACTGGTAGGAGAGAGCACCACAGCCGGCCCAGCCAAGGTGCTCTCCTGAACAATCAAGCTATTCGACGACAGGCCTAGTATGATGGCTTATTAGGGGGAGAGAGCCAGGGATCAGATCGGGGACCTGGATTACTAGGTAGCTTCCGGGCAGAGCCTAGAGGAATTACTAACACTCACACCTGCCTGATACACATCGGCTGCTCACACTTGTCTACATCTTCTGAACCTGGTCATCCTGCTGGAGCTGCACACACCTGTTTCTGGGTCTTTGAGGGAAGACACATGCTACAGATGTTTTCCAGAAAGCTCCCAGGAAAAAGAGAACTGGGGAGCACTGTTTTGCAGACTCATACTACATTTCCAGAGAGCGCCCAGGGCCTCTCTCTACTGGGCCTGTGCTGTCACACTGTGGGGGTTGGGAGCGGGGTGCAGACTTGCCTATGTCTGGTTTGTGCCTTGTCCCTGTCCTTGTCCTGTTGCCGGGATTTTGCTGGGCACTGGTGGAGCTGTGACCAGAGCCCTCTGCTCCCTATATTCCAAGGAGCCGACAGTCTCTGTCCATCTCTCAGATGGCTCCTCTGTTTGCCCTGCTCCCTGCCCTAGTCCCCCTGCTCTCTCCCACTCTGACTCTCCCAGCCCCCTGGCCCACTGTCTCCTCCCCCAGTTTCTGCCCTCCTTGCTTCCTGTCCCCCTCTCTTATCAAGGTGATGGAAGGATTATTTCCTTTGTCCTTCTGTGAAAGGCTGCCTCCTCAGCAGGAGGTCATCACCGCTTCATTTCAGGGTCCAAGGCTTCCAAGTTTAGCAGAAATCTTCTGGTCCCCTCTCCCATGCCCGGCGCCCCTCAGGCTCTGAGATATCTGGGTGTCACACCCTGAGACCCTCACTGTTTGATCCAGCTCTGCAGCATCAGGGTCTCTGGGCTGCCTAAAAAAAAAAAAAAAAGCTCCCTGGGGCTTTCCTATCAGTGTGCACAGTATATTAAAATCTGGAGATGTTTTGTTTGTTGTTTCTTTGATTTTTTTTTTTAATTCTGTAGACAATGGAGCCTTTTCTTTCTTCTAGTGAGATCTTACCAGTTATCTTGTTATGGGAAAATGGAGTTTATCTGTTTGTAGGTAGGGCACAGGCCATACCACGCCTGCCCCCCACTGCCACCTACCAACTCTCTCCTGTGGGGCTATAAAGTCCTCCCATAAGTCCTCTGGGGTTCTGTGGGGATCCCACTGATAGCCACTGTACTAGGCCAAGCTCCACCTGATGATGAATTTAGGAGCAGGCAAGAGAGTCTCAGTGCCACTCCTTCATCTTTGGTTATTTTCAACAAGTGGGAACCCAAAACGCCAGTACAGGCCACTTCTGACCTGCAGAGTCCCCGTAAGGAGGCCTTGGCTTTAGGGTGGTAATTGAACAGTGCATGCATTTGATAGGGGCCAGACTTGCGGTTTTGAGGTTTGGTCTGTTCTGGAGCCTACAGCACAAGCACACCGCTATCCCCCACCCAGCTTCTCCCGGTCAGCCGCGCCATTGTGAGGGCCGCCGGCAGCCAGTACTTCACAGCCTGCTCACACATGGTGTTTTGGAGATTGTGGATCTGAAGCACAGCTTTGACTTCATGATATTTTATGTTCTTAAAAATTTTGTTTTTCAGTGTTATATTTTTTTTTTTTAAAAAAAAATTAACTCTTTCTTTTTCGTACTCACTTTACCTTGCGCTCGCTGGCCCCCTCCCAGTCATTTTACACTTAAGTGGGTTCATTGGGCTGTAACTTGCTGTGAGTGGCGGTGCATCCATTACAATGGTGTGAGAGTATGTGAATCTACTAATGCAAACCAGGAAATAACATTTGCCAGAAGACTGTGGGTACCCAGAGCAATTTTAATTGTGATTTGCTGACATTAACTGGCAATTCAATAATAAACTAATCTAGGAGAAGAGACAAAGGAGGATTGCTCACACTCGGGGTTATGGGTATATCTTATCTCAAACATACTGTGTGTGTGTGTGTGTGTGTGTGTGTGTGTGTACTGAGGGCTGTAACTCAGGGCTTCAAGCATTCGAAGCTATACTCCATCCTCTTGGACATCATGAAGGCAGAATATCCTCTTTTGTCACACTGACAGAGCTAGCTACTGAGAGGCCACTGTCTAAGAGTCACGGGTGTCACCTGACCTGTAGATGTTCAGTACTTGATTGCAAGTCTGGTAGTTTCTGGAAGATTGTAAAGAATTTTCCTGGGTGTTTTGGACTTCTGAAATGGTGCCTAGCAGGATCAGCCATGGTGGAGGGTGGTGGCTGGGGGTGAGGTGAACAGAACTGGCTGCCCTGGGGGAGGGCGGGAGAGATGGCTGCCCAGGGGGAGGGTGGGAGATATGCATTGACAGCTGGGACACAGCTTGCACAGGAGTTAGTAGCAAGGCCCTGGGGACTAACTGATGGCCTGTGACTGGCTGACGTGTGTCCTGTGCCCCCTGGGATTGGGTGCACCAGACCTGGGCTCTTTTGAATTCGCTATCCAGACTCTCCGTGTAATGGCAGCACACTGGGGGGCGGGGGGTGCACTAGGGTGCTTCTTCACCCACTCAGAGGCCTCTGCCTCATTCTTTCAATGGCCATGTGTATGCCGTGACTTCCTCTGGTGTGATAGAGAGCTTTTCTTTAACTCTGTACCAACACCTTGATCTTGTCAGAGATTTAAAAAAGTGATTCGAAGAAACCCGTTCTTCAGTTTTCATAGTCCTGTTAGCTATCACATAATACTGAACTCCTATCGATTGCCCAAAATCAGTGTTTAAGCGCTTCTGGCTTCTCACAGACGTGGACTCTGGGAAAGGAGCAAATGACTTCCAGGGTGGTGAAGAAATTTAACTGTAAAGAAATATAGAGCTGGTGATTTTTCTGTGCGGTTTTGTGACTTCAGCCAGTGTCTCTGGGGATGTGTTGAAGGAAGCCTTCTGAGCTAGAAGAAAATCTTGTTTTAATACAAATTTTAATGTATTTGAAGTGTTTTCCTCCTTAAACCTTTATTTATTTGTTTATTTATTTATTTATTTATTTAGTTATTATTTTTGGTGCTCAGGATGAAAGGGAGAAAACAAGGCTCTTACATGTACATTTCTTCGTCCACTGGCCCTTCTTTATTTGTTTCAACACTTTGACTAACAGAAAATAACTGTGGTCCAGGTTTAAGGTGTAGTCTGTGTGATATTTCTATCGTACAGTTTGTACAGGTAAAATCAGGCTGCTTATCATATTAATCTCCTCTGTTCTTTGTGTTTGAAATCTTATTATCTTTCTCTTCCAGCCATTAGTAAAATATGTTGTGTGTTTGTTGTCACCATGGTCACCAGCTGTGCTGCAGAACAGTAGGCTGCATTTACTCGCATGTCTTAAAAGGCTGTGACTGTGGTGAAGTGTGCATGTGTGAGTTCACCGTCTGAACCATTCTGACATGCACAGTGCATTCCCAATGCAATGGCCTCGCCTGCAAGGCCTTCTCATCTACCTCAGTGGAAACTGTGACTGTTACACTTGTCGACCTTCTGCTAGCCTGTGGCCTTGTAGTCTAAGACGTGAGAATGTGTGTGTGTGTGTGTGTGTGTGGTGTGGTATGTGTGTGTGTGTGTGTGTGTGTGTGGTGTGGTGGCGGGTGCTCAGAGTATAAGAACTTCCTGTCCTGGCTAGTTTTGAGTCATCTGAAAGAAGGGAACCTCAATTGAGACACTGCCTTCCTAAGATCCAGCTGGAAGGCGTTTTCTTAGTCAGTGATTGATGTAGGAGTGCCCCGCCCATGGTGGGTGGGGCCACCCCTGGGCTGGTAGTTCATGGGTTCTATAAAACGCAGACTAAGCAAAGCCATGGGGAGCAATCCAGTAAGCAGCACCCCTCTAAGGCTCCTGCATCAACCTCTGCCTCCAGGATCCTGCCCCGTTTTGAGTTTCTGTCCTGACTTCCTTCAATGTTGAACCATGCAGTGCAAGTATAAACTGAATAAATTAAACCCTTTCCTCCTCAAGTTTCTTTGGTCATGGCATTCAAAGTGGTTTCTGGGAGAAAAGCCAGAGCCAGGAGTGATGGTTGGGAGGTATTAACTCAGCCAACAGCAAAGAAGGGCACTGGGAGCTTGGGGCCCCTGAATTAGGGTGGGGTGACAGAAACAGAACACATCCAAGGATGTAGAGTAGGCCAAGCCAAGAGAGTGAGGCTGGCCAGTGTGTGACCTACTGTGCCACAGAAGTCTTAATTGTCTGTGGACTTTCACCTTTTAAATCTTTAGAGTCCCTGTCCCTCCTGTGAGGGATGATGTAATGGAAGTGGAGGATGTGGTCCTTTAGCCTTGCAGTCTCTTTGTCTCGAATGCCTCTGCCAGCCTTAGAAGGTTCTCTAACTAGGGCAGTCCAACCACAAAACCCTGCAGACTTCAAAATGCATTGTTGTTCGTCTGTATTTCATACTGCGTCTCCAAAGAACACCCCCACCCCGTGTGTGTGTGTGTGTGTGTGTGTGTGTGTGTGTGTGTGTGTGTAGCTCTTTAGCATTTTAACTGAGCTGCCATCCATGAAGCAGGCTAATACTTTATTCTGGACATTTTGTCTCTGCATGTGACAGGGATGTTCTGCCTTTATCTACCTGTGTTGAACAATAGATAAATAGGCTACAGGCTTGCTGCACTCGCCTCTGGGGAAAGGAATATTGTTCTTACCCAAGTTCCCATGCCTGAGAGGCCCCTCAGCTTCTTCTGTATGGCCTGCCATCTGCTCTGCCTGTTTGCCTGAACACACCCAAGGCTGCTCCCTTTTATCCATCCTTACCTCTGCTGCTTTTGTTCAAGTTCCTGGGTCTCCTTTGGGGGCCTTCGAATCCTTAATTCGGTATCACATGACTTTTCAGGGTGCTGCGGGGAGAGGCTCAGAAATGTCTATTCTCTCAGTAGACCAAAGAACTGATTTCATCCAAACTCAGCTTGGTGAACTAATGAGTCTACAGGAGGCGTGGGTGACACCAGTCAGAGCAGCCTCCGGGCTTCAGGTAAATCAGCCTGGGCAGCTGCATCAGTGACAAAAGCCTGCCCCGCCTTGACTGATGGCTCAGAAAGGCTGCATGACCATGACGAGGGCTGTGACTTCGTCAACTTTCCCACTTCCTCTGAACCCCATCACCCCCCTTCCCCCCAGCAATGAACGCCCTCAGGAAGAGGGCAGCAGCCAGTTAGCCCAGAAGGCCACCCTCAGTCTGTGAGAGGATGTTAACAGACTCAATCCTCGGAGGAGCCTGTGGATGATCATGGATGCTCTGATCCAAGACTGCAAAGATCATGTAACATCTTGACTGATTGAACAGCAACACTGTACCTAGGCTGTCACCTGAGGTCAGTGTGTAGTCTTCTAGGCCCTCTACGGGTTGTAACAACAACCTGGGTCTTGCAGCCTTCTCCTCTCCTGGGCTCTCACCTGAGTACCAAAATATCCCCATCTAGACAACACAGCATCCTCCCTGGGATCTCACTTGGGTATCACAGCCTCCTCCTCTGGGAGACTCATCCCCTGGGCTCTCATGTATGTCACAGCAGCCTCCTAGGGACTGCTGCCTGTGTGTCACCGCATGCTTCCCTCGGCTCTCTCCTGTTCTGTTTGCATCCTCATTGTTTGTGCCTTTGCTGTCTTCTCTGCCCATCTCCTGCCCATCTTCCCTCGAAGATCTGCATAACCTCTGCAAATACCTAACCCAGACTTCAGTGTGCTCCTGGGTTGTCGCCTTCGCTGCTTTCTCTCTCCCTCCGCCGTTTCTGCTGTGCTTCTTGCCTTCTAGGCCATCGAGGAAATGCTCTCACTGGCTTTCCCCCAATGTACTCTTGCTTTCCTCCACCATGTCCTTAGGTTAATTTTCCCGATCCTTAAACTGGATTTTTCTTGGCTAATGGGGTCACTGCCCTCGCTGCTCACATATAGAGCAGCGCCTGCACACAACTGATCCTCAGTAAATATTTGTTGCATAAATATTCAGCAGAGTCAAGCCTGGTCGAAGCTATCAGCCATCCCAGGTCCTATGCAGCAAACTGAAGGAACGCTCTGTTTAAGCAAAAACTCACTGACTCTGAAATGGAATCGCATCACTTGACAAAGGTGCCAAATATTCCCGCTGATTAGCTGTTAGTGATAGGCAATTAGTTTTCATTTGTTTGATTTTGGTCTTTTTATTTTTGACATATAATAATTGTGCATATTCATGGGATACAATGTGGTATTTTGATTCTTGTGTACATTTTATAATTATAAAATCAGAGCAATTAGCATATCCATTGCCTTAAACTTTTATCATTTCTTGATGAGGAGAGTATTTGAAGTCATCTGTTTCAACTGTTCTGTGATCCATTACACTTTCTTGCTAGCTTCATTTATTTTCATGTGCGATTGCTACAAGAACACCAGGATTCATTCCTCCCGTGTGGCTGCAGGATTGTATCTCTTGAAGACAGTTACTTTTTGTTGTAAATTGATGAGTTTACAATGGAAATTTGAGTGGAATGAATTTTAAAGCTTTAAATACATCGATTACCTGGAAGAACTTACGATCTACATTGAACAGCTTCATGAGTCCTTGCTTTGATCCTTGGCTATGTGGACGATGGGCAAACAGAACCAGAGACCTACAGAGAGACGTTTGCACCTCGGAGGGTCCGGCTGAGGCAACAAAGCACAGTGGAAGATGTGACAAGGGATGCAGTTCAGGTTGGAGGCAGTGCTTGCTTAACAGGTCTGCGTTCTCCCCCCCCAGAAGTTCAAATCCACGGGTTACAAGTATAAGTTGTTGTTCTCCTGGCTGACCTTGCTATTCAGCTTAGGACATTAGAGTGCATTTGCACTTTATTCAAGCAGGACACCCAGTGCTGTTTCATGGACTCTGCTCTGTTTGAGCCACTGTGTGTTTTAGCACAAGACTGTCAGGCGAACTATTTTGCCCCATGACTAAGTTACCCTAGTTCATTCTACAGAGCTGAAAATTCTTATTAAAGTCTCATAAGTTGGGGAAACACTTCTATATCCACGCTCCCTGTAGCTCTTTTATCTACTTGTGCACTAGACGGCTTCCCATCACCCAGATCTTCTCTTCTGGCTTCTGGGCTTAGCGTCCTTTCAAAGGTGGTCCCATCACTGATGAGGGGGAGGGGATGGTGTTGTCAGACACTGGACTGACAGACTCCTCTATGGAATGGGCAGCTAGCACCTGTACTGGCTCCCTGCCCCAGGAGGAGCTGAAAGCCCTTAAAACTCAGTGCCTTCTCTCTTTCCACCACAGGCTGCTATGGTATTTACAAAATTTGGTACCCAAATGTAGAACATTTGTATCATGGGTAAATTCAGCTGTTCATTTTTAAAGTCAACATTCCAGCCTGTTGAGGTGATCTCCTCAAAATTTGGTGTCTCGCTCTGATGTCATAATCCTTTTCCCTGACCGTGCCACTTGGCTGGCCCTGAGCGCTGAGTTCCGATAGACAACACCTGCTGTCTCCCAGGCTGTGTTGCCTGCCAACCCCTCCCCATCTCCACCGTCCTCCCAGGGCACATAAAAGACAGTGTTAACATCATATTGAAATAAAGGCCCTCATCTGCTTAGCAATCCTCTAATATGCCAATCTCATAACCTTATTAAAAGAGAAAATGAGATGAGTTTGGCCCGGCACTTGCTTCCTGAAGTACTCAGAGCCTTCTGCTCTGATAATCCCGCTCAGATCTAGCCCGTGATTGACAAGGGGTTTATTGGTGTGCAGCTTTTATGCTTTTTTTTTCTTTTCATCCCTACTGTCCTGTATTATGTTTTAAAATTAACACTTAAGAATCCACTGAGCACATAGCACAGTTGAAATCAAATGGTGATGGTAAGCTGGGGAGGAAGGCACACCCCAGCCCAACCACTTACACCCGCCTGAGATCTTTACTTTCTTGTATGCTTGTGTAAACTAAGATAATTAAAAATAGCATTCCTACTTAATGTTATGTCGTGGTAAAATAGTCAGATTTACTATACAGCCACTTCTGAATATGTCCAGAGGCATTTCTGCTCTGTCTCCAGAGCTCAGAAACCCTGGTTAGGCACTAACATTCCCCTATCTCCCAGTCCTTAGCCGCTCACAACTGTTGTTCTAGTCATAGGAATCTGGTGGCTTGAGACAACTCTATTAGTGTGGCCGCACACTCTTTGTCCTTTTATGACTGGCTTATGTCACTTAGCATTCACTGGGTTTGAAAATGTCCCCCAAAAGTCATGTGGTACAAAGTCCATGCCCAGTGCAGCACTGGTGGTGGTGCTGTTCCTCGTGAGCAGATGGGTTACTGGTGTTATTGAAGGAGCGGCCAGGTTGATTGCCCAGTGGGTTTGTAACAGAAATGCATCTGGCCTTCCCCCACTCGCTCTCTGATCTCTTGTCCTTCCACATTCTTCAATGGACGACATAACCCAAGTCCTTGACCACAGGCCAATGCAATACTCTTGGGCTTTCTAGGTTCCCATACTATAAGGGTTAAACCTCCTTTCTTTGTAAATTACCTAGTCTTGTTTTTTGTCACAGCAAAATAAACTGGACTGATGGTCCTCGAGGTTCATCTCTGTGTGTGACATGTTAAGTTTCCTTTCTTGTTTAAGACCAAATTATGTTCTTTGTATTTGGATGCCAATTTGTTTGTCCCCTCAACCACTGATAGATGCTTGGCTTGTTTCCACCTTTCAGTTATCATACAGTGCTTTGGTGAACCTAGGTGCACAGCACACATAATTGAGTCCATGTTTTCAATGATTTTGATTGTGTGCCTGAATGTAAATGCTGTACTGGTGGTAACCATTTAAAGCTTAAAACTGACCATGTCTTAGTAACCAGGTTGAAGGGACAACATCTAAAGCTTGCCTCTGTCATCTCTTTGCCTTTATTTTGATGAGTTATACTCTATAAATCTTACCATTATCCCATGGTAAATGCACAGCTTGATGATTTTACTAAATGATATGGTTTGGTGGCCACTTACCTAGTGTAGGATGATCCCTTAGTTAGCGGTTTTGTGGTCACTTACCTAGTGTAGGGTGATCCCTTAGTTAGTGGTTTTGTGGTCACTTACCTAGTGTAGGGTGATCCCTTAGTTAGTGGTTTTGTGGTCATTTACCTAGTGTAGGGTGATCCCTTAGTTAGTGGTTTTGTGGCCACTTACTTAGTGTAGGGTGATCCCTTAGTGGTTTTGTGGTCACTTACCTAGTGTAGGGTGATCCCTTAGGTAGTTGCCTGGAACCTTGATGGAAAGTCCTCGTGCCTAACCCTCACCTCAGCCCTGAACCTCTCACTTCCTAGGTTACATGTCAGCAAAACAAAACAAAACAATAACATCCCCCAAACAAAATACACACACACACACACACACACACACACACACACACACACACACACAAAACCCCCAAAACCAACCAAACAACCAAACAAACAAATAACCCCTGGTCTCTGGTATTTGTTAGAGCAGGATATGGCCATGTAGACTCATGGGCTGGGCAGAGGCATCTGTGACCTCAGCCAGTGGGCATCTCTGCAGCCTGCCTTCCAGATACCCTGTGACTCTGTAGTATAATCTCTTTGTCCTTCAGGGCAGTCGAGCTGTGTCTCCTTCACGTGCCCAGTCGTCCCACACACTGTGTCCATGCTCAGGCTGCCATAAAGGAGCTGGGTTCCCTGGCCTGTGATTGCTCTGTTTCTCTGTCCTTGTGAATCTACTGCCTCTGTGATTTCAAGAGGGAGAAAGGGGATAGAAGGTCAAGTAGTCACTTAGAGACAGAATTTCTTCATTATACTCAAAAACGCTGGCTTCAATGGGGCCAGAAGCCATGTATTTTAGAGATATGTCTCTGTGATAATGTGAAGGATTCTTATGGCTGGAATGTCTGTTGTTCTGGTAAGTGACACTACCTTGCCTGCCTGGCTCAAGTACACTTGGGCCAGCAGGGGTCATGCCCAAGAGGAGGCTGCATTGTCATTGAAATGGCAGGACTCCTGGTGGCTCCAAGCACGTGACTTACTCAGCCATCCTTGAGAAAGCTGACTTTATCTCTAAAACATCAAATAAAGAATAGATTGGTGGGCCTTCCTTAGGATTAGACAGAATTCATTTCTACAGGAAAGAACTGGGAGCAGGGATGTGAGATGTTTGTTCACCAATGCCCACAGCAGTGTTATCCCCAGTAGCCTCAGGTACTTATGGAAACAAAATGTCCTGTCTTTGTGTACTAGAATATTATTCATCCATAAAGGGAAGGGACTTTTGATACAGGATGACATGGATGAATCTTGAAGATATTGAGCAGAGTGAGGTAAGCCAATCACAAAAGATGAAGACAGTGAAATCTTCATAGTATTTAGAGCCTCGAGTGCAAGGGATAGGGACAGAAAGTATGGTCTGGGTTGAGGCACAGGCAAAATGGCAGGCAAAATGGGATTTCCGGGCTCTGATAAATGTTTCTAAACCCATGTTCACATAAAAGGTGCCAGTTAAACCCACAAAACAAAAAGACAGAAATATGGGAATGGGGATGGAGTGAGTGGCTGGAGAGGTAGAAGGGAGAGATTAGAGAAGTCAAGGGAGAGTGCAGTCAGAAAGATATATATATGTATATATACATATATGTACATAATACATATATACACACATATATACATATACACATATATACACATATACATATATACACACACATATACATATATACATACACACACACGCGCAAATTTAATAAATAAAAACACTTTTTGAATCAACTTATGCTTTCTTATTTACCAGTAATGATCAGACATTGTTTCAAAGCACATTCTAAGCAATTACATCTGGCTGAAAAATTTTTATGACCGAAGATTTAAATAAACCTGGCTTTTAAGTAGCGAAGGGAACTAAAGGATAGAAAAAATTCTCTGTGACAACATGTTGATCAAAGTGACCGCACAGAGCAAGGTGACACAGTTACTGAGTGCAGTGACAGGCTTGTCCAACACCTGGGGAAATGGGTAAAATAGATTTCTTGCTGCCAGTCTACTGTTGATGCCACAGTTATTGTCTTGAGAATATCCCATCTGCAGGAAATAAATGCCTCATAGCAAGGCACACGGGAAAGATTTATAACTTGACAAGTTGTCCACTAAATGAAAGCCAGCAAGAGATCCAGAAGTACACATAAAGGTGGATGGCATCCTTCCTGTCAGTTTATAGTTGGTAGAAGATTGACCCACAGGTGACCTTCACCAGCAAGCACTTATTAATTGAAAAAAGAGTAAGAATATCCTGCTTATTACTTTCCTTTATGATGGTTAGCTAGAGTAGGATTTTCAGTTGGAAGTTGGAACCGTAGAGGTGTCTGCATTTCTTTGTACCACTACATTTCTGAAATGTTCCAGTGGGCTGACTCTGGACAGTCACTTAGGAATGATGTCTGGCATGTATATTACCTTATAGTTTGAAACTTAACTGTAGAGTCTGAAATGGTTGTCCTTGGGTGTTTATATATTGGTGCAGAAGATAAAGATGGATTCCTGTCATCTAAGGGGTGACTGTAGTAACATAGCTTGCAGGAAGTGATTTTGGTAACAAAAGTAATTGATCTACCGAGCAAAGTCACTAGCCCAGTTCACTTCAGCTCCTAGGGGAAAGCATCTGTTCCCAAGGCAAGATGACATTCATGTTGTTCCCCCCCCCACCACCACCACGTCACACTAGACCTTTGTGACACAACACACCACCATCGCCTATGGCCAGATTCTTATTCCCTCCCACCATGTCTTGCTCTGTTGTGAGACTACACTCTTAGGAGAAGGCTGGGTTGACCAGAGGGTCTGGGACTGGGACCAGAGGTACTTTGGACGGCTGTGGTAGCATTTATAGTTCCTTGATTGATCTTCTGAATGGGACAGAATCAGCACATATCCCTTGCAGCCGGCCAGGGGAAAGGTCCCACTGGAAACTGTAGTCACATAGCTCTGTACCTGAGATAGTGTGAGAACAGAGGTGGATGCTCATGAAATCAACACTTGCAAGCTCTGAACAAGTTGTGCATCCAGCTGCATCTCATTGCCTTGGAGAAGACCAACCTAAGGGAAAAAAAGCTATTGAAAACCAAACCAAACCAAGCTACTACTGCATCAGATAAAAGGATGCTTTTTTGAAGAGTCAGTGATGCCCTCCTCTGAACAAGAGTATGATCCGGAAGAAGGATGATACTAAACAGAGCAAGGAACTTCATTTTGCTTCATCGTTGTTGGTAAAAGTGTACTCATAGCTTTGATTGTTTGACATTGTGCTGGGAGACATTGGACAGGGAAGGAATCCTAGGAGCAGCCATAACACTTTTGGAAGGATTTAGAAGCTTCAAATTGGTTAGAAGAGTTAAAGGGATTCGACTAGAGCTTAGGAGTGCTTAGGCCCTTTTCTGTGGAATCTAAATTTCTGTAATAGCTAATGTTAGGTATTGACTTGCCCCAGCTAAGAGACGCCCTGCTGGCTGGGAAGACTGCAGAAGTATCTGTGATTGTGCTGCCTGCTAAAGTAAGCATCTGAACTGGTAGACAGTAAAGATTTGTCCCAGTCAGTATGGCAATGTCAGTCGTATGCTGAGGGCTTCAAAAAAAGGGTGAGTTCCTGTGATGGTTTGTCCATGCTTGGGCCGGGGAGCTGCACTATTAGAAGGTGTGGCCTTGTTGGAGTAGGTGTGTCACTGTGCGTGTCCTAGGCACCTTCATCCTAGTTGCCTGGAGGTATGTATTCTGCTCGCAGCCTTCAGATGAAGATGGAGAACTCTCTGCTCCTCCTGCACCATGTCTGCCTGGATGCTGCCATGTTCCCTCCTTGATGATACTGGACTGAACCTCTGAACCTGTAAGCCAGCCCCAATTAAGTCTTGTCCTTATAAGAGTGGCCTTGGTCATGGTGTCTGTTCACAGCAGTAAAACCCTAACTTAGACAGTTCCTTTCTCTACAAAGACAAAACTTCTATTCAAAAACTGATTACCCCGCAGAGCTTGTTCCTGCTTCCTGTTCCTGAACCCAACTGCGCCATGCTAATGCTTATTCTTCAGACTCTGGAAACTTCCCCCCAAAGGTCCTTCTGCCATTGGCCTGCAGTGTCTGTAACTTCTTCCATGCTGTGCATTGCTTGGATGGTAGTCATTTGGTTCGTGTTGAGCTGTAGTGCTTTTGAGGGTTTTTTTTGCCTGTGATGCTCTTTCTCACAGCGGCTGTAGAGCATGGTACCGTGTCTTCACACATGCCCACCATGCCCTTAATATCACTTAGAGCTGCACTCAGAATGACCCTGGGTAAGTTGGCTGCCAAGCAACTTAGAGGTTTGGGACAGGTTTGGTTTTGATTGTAGGCAAGCAATGGCCATGGAGTTATCCCTTTGATTACACTGACTGTCTGTCTGTCCATCTAGCTATCAGTGTTACTAGCTTCCTTCTTCTTTGAAGCCCCTCGTCGGAAGCCTCATTGCTTCCACAGGTAATTGTGAACATTTTTCTAAGCAAAGGATCAGATAACATTATTCTGGACCAAATTAAAATAGTTGTCATGGTGATGGGCCGTGATTTGCTTTTGTGTTGATAGATGTGGTCAGTAGAAGCAGCATCCTCAAACAAAGTCTGAGGGATGATGGAACAAGAGAATGGAATACTAGGTTAGACTCTCACATATTGTCATTTACTCAATGATTTTCCAGTGGATGAGTCAGCAAGAACAACCGAGAGCATACTACTAAGAGACAGTCTTGGCCACTGTACTATTCCCACACCTATAATCAGAACAGTAGCAGTCACAATTACACCAGGTGTTAAATTCTGTGTAACACAGCAGCCAAGAACTTTGTGGCTTTCCTTGACACACACTCATGGGGACATTTAGTATAGAAATTTAGTGTGGTCATAGATGAATGTTTCTTTTGTCTAGGCCCTTCATAGGCTGCTGAGCCTGCTGCTGAGGGCCTCCTCATATGATTGATAGGTGGTGTACTGGCTGGTTTTGTGTGTCAAATTGACACAGGCTGGAGTTATCACAGAGAAAGGAGTTTCAGTTGGGGAAGTGCCTCCATGAGATCCAACTGTGGGGCATTTTCTCAATTAGTGATCAAGGGGGAGGGCCCCTTGTGGGTGGTACCATCTCTGGGCTGTATTCTTGGGTTCTATAAGAGAGCAGGCTGAGCAAGCCAGGGGAAGCAAGCCAGTAAGGAACATCCCTCCATGGCTTCTGCATCAGCTCCTGCTTTCTGACCTGCTTGAGTTCCAGTCCTGACTTCCTTTTGTGATGAACTGCAATGTGGAAGTGTAAGCTCAATAAACCCTTTCCTCCCCAACTTGCTTCTTGGTCATGATGTTTGTGCAGGAATAGAAACCCTGACCAAGACAGGTGGTCAGCTGGAAGGGATTGTGGGTCATGTAGTCTTATCTGGCGGGCTTGGTTCTGGTTCCTTCTAAAGTAATGACACAGTTGTATGACAGTGGGTTCCTGTGTACAGGTGACTTCCAGGTTTCAGCCTCATCTTTGATACTGCCTCCTTGACCAAAGCAAGCCCCATAGTCAAGCCCAGTTTCAGAGGTTTTATTTCATGGACAGAGTGACAAGCCTTCCTCCCTCTGATCCCCCAAAATCTACCATAGCTGCTGTTATATGCATTTATGTATAGATATTCCCTGACTTACAATGGGGTTGCATTCCCAAACCTCTGTAAGTTGGAAATTCACCTAATGTTCCAATAATCACATTGAGAAATTATAAAATAAGCCATCATCTATTTGAACCATTAAGCAGGCACCTCTGTATAACACATGTTATTTCCTGCTATATAACAAATGGCCTCAGACTTAGCCACCAAAAACAAATGTTTTTTGTTTTTGTTTTTTCAGTTTCTGTGGGTCAGGGAAGACAAAACTAAAGAACGGGGCTTAATTATGATACTTTAATACATTTGTATCTTTGCATGCTGCTCATATTTTCCCCCTCCCCAGATCAGGAATCTTGACCCAACTTTGAGTGTTTCCGTGTCATCTTTAGCTGCCACCAGGGAGATCAGCTTCTAAGATTTCTTTGAGGTAACTGGTCCTCCCCCGGCTGGAACTGGGTGATGTGTGAATATCAGAAGGCAGAGCTGTTGGGAGCGTCTCTGAGACTGCCTGCCACCTCCCATGTCTGTGCATTAAATGTACTCTCATTATCCTCCATATTCAATCTAGGAAATGGAGACACTGACAGCGAGCGCTGGAGCTGCGGTTGATCCCGCGCTGAAGGACAGTGATGCTGCACCGGAGGTGGAAGGCATCATACAGGGAGAGATTGATACAATTGACCACATATCCATTAGTGTGCCGTGTGTGTCAAACACCATCACAGAATTGCCAAATCAGGACACATGCTATCTACCTGCCAATCCATCCTTATTAAACTAAAAGCAGTCATAAATCAATACGGAAGCATTAACATCAAATGGAGAGGGGCTGTATGGGCTCCAGTCTGCTGAAGAAATATGGAAGGCAAAGAAACACAAATGCGGAACCTCACCAGTAATCATAGGAATGCAAATGCAAAGCCTCCCCTAGCAGGGTAGAGCTTTGAATGGTCCAGAAACTGGGTAAAGAAACTTAAATATCTGCTGTCAGTAAGGGCGTTCGTGTAGAGGAACAAATGTGTTTCCAGACAACTGGAGAGAGATTGACAGGTATAACCTTCTGAAAGTAAATGTTTGTGCCCTTTGCTCCAGTCACCCGCTAAGGGTTCCCATGAAATCTGAGACCACAATAAAACTTTTACAACAAAATACTCACCTGCCTTATTTAGCGTAGTTGACTATTGCACACTACTTGAAATACCACAAACAGTAGCAGGGTGGTTATAAAATGCTATTCCCCATGCTGTGGCCACGAAAACCATGTTTTCAAAGACTATTCAGTTGCCTAGGCAAATCCTCACATTATTTTAAATGCACATAACATAATTCCTACTAGTTGTGATCAATATGTAGAGATATGAAAAAGCCAGAATGGAGAGGCTGGGGGAAGTTTTTCAGGACAAACAGTGCTTACTGTGTAAGTGTTAGGATTTGAGTCCAGAGCCCCAGAACCTAGGTAAAACCCTGTAGGCGTGGTAGCTACCTGTAGTGCTGGCACTTGGAAGATGGACACAGGGCGAGTCAGCTAGCTAGACCAGTAAGAGAAGGAAAGGTATGGGCTCAGTGATGGACTGTGCCTCTGTAAAGTGAAAAGGAATTGAGGAAGACACCAGACATCAACTGCCTCTCACCCCATGTTCCGTCATGCACATACCTGTGCTCCCACATGTTAGCATACATATACACATGTGTGCATACCATATACAAGCACATGCCTCCTCCAACAAAATGGAAACGCAACAAAATATTAAATGTTTATTGCTGAATTAAGAGGTATTTTATTAGTGTGTATGTTTGTGTGTGTGTGTGTGCGCGTTTTCTCTGTTTCCTTCCTTGATTATTTATTACCTATGTAATGTAAAGCACTGGTTGGAAACGCCCGGCCAGCCAGAGTCTGACTGCTCAGCATGTCTTGCTTCCCCTACCATGGCCAGAGACCCATGGCTCACATTTCAGTTAAAGTCATGGATGTTCATAATCTCTCAAAAAAGACACGAGGTTCACGTTGACCTGTGGACCCCAGTCCTTCTGCCACTGTTAGGACATAATTGTGAAATTGTTCTACCCAGGCTGAAACACCAGGGCTCCCCTGCAGCAGTGTGCTGGGCAGTGCTGGAGATGGCAGTGTTGGCATCGCAGCCCCAGGTGTTTCTGGTCCTCCCTGTGGGTGAGTTTAGCAAAGTGGGGAGCAGGAGGCCTGCTCCTTTCAGGGCTACAGCTTCTGTGGCCCTTTGCCCTGACCTTCACTTCCTCTCAGTGTTCCTGACCCCTCCCCTTCCCCCCCCAAACATCCGCCTGCTGGCCAGGCCAGCTCTCTCTGCCTCTGAATCTTCCTGGTACTTTCTCTGGATGTAGCTGCTTTTCCTTTGACCACCCCTGCTCTGGGGTTTGGCTTCGAGTATTATGTGAAGACATCAGCTATAGGCCTTCAAATATGAGAAATGCAGCCATTATTTTAAAGATGAAATTGCTCCCAATAGTAACAGAAGTAATATAAAACAAATATAGTTACTAACAAAAGGAGGCTTGGCTTGTGGGCAGTTCCACACCCTGAATAGTAGCAGCTGTCCTTCCCTCCCTCCTGCCCTCCCTTTGTCCTTCCACTCATGCTGTGTCTATCCTAGGGCATAAGGTAGGCAAGGCTGTGAATGTGGTATCCTGCCCTTCCCTTGTGTGCTTAGCAGAGTGGAGCAGATGTTCTTCCCCTACCTTCTCTCTATCGGGCACAATAGAGTATGTAAGCCCACTCCGTTCAAGGAATCAAGAAAGCCTTCAAAAATCAGAGGCCGTGGATCCAGGACGTGGGCATAGCTACCTCTCTCTTGTTAAAACCATAGCTGCTTAGGGATTCCCAGTGTCCACTCCCCTACTGTCTGCTCCAGTGACAGAGAGGAGGGTACAGAACTCAGTGCTACGAAATGAGTTGCTCTGAACTGGTCTTTTGTGCCTTTTTCTAAATGAACTGTTATTTCCCTGGTTCTGGCTTGCAATTAATTTAGGGTTGCCTAGCAAAGCAAATCTGCAAGACAAGCCCAAAAACAACGTAGGCACTGAAAATCAGCACCGTATGCTTCACACTCGTTTTTTCTAGGAGAAAAGTTTGAAATCCATTCTGTGATGGATGATACTTGTAATTGCTTTTTCAGCAGGTTCGTGAGCCAACCTCTCAGGAGCAGGTGAAGGTTGTAGACTCTTAGGGGAGCCCTTAAAGAGGCAGGCAGGGAGGGGCTGTTCTGTAGAGGTGGTGATGCCTTCCCGGCTAGGCCCCCTGATGCTCGGCTGGCCTTTAAACCTTTGTCAGACACAGCATCTTCAGCTGCTAGCCATGCGTGTTCTCTGCTTACCTCCCTGTCCCCTTCACTCCCACAGAAGCTCTCAGTGCAGCCAGTGTTGGTGGGCGTGGCCGCTGTAAGGTGTGTGTGTGTGTGTGTGTGCAGGTGCTCTGGTGGACCACTCTTGGCTAGGTCTGCAGACTCTTGGGAGAGAGACAGACAGTCAGAAGTGAGCACCTAATAGGTGAGGTGGTTATGTGGAGGTATGGATGTGTAATGGGAGCTGATGCATCCACAGCATCCACCCTGGACCCCAGGAAGGCTAATTCTCATGCTGGGTCTTGGGGGCAGCCCCACCTGGCTACAGTGGGAGCCTTGGGTGCATTTGGTAGAATGCTTCCAGTTTACCTTATCTATGTGGGGCAGCCAGCACTCTGTAATGCAGATGAGTGCGTGCACAGAGGTAAAAGAATACAGGTTCCCTCAGCCTTACTGGTTTTGGATGTCATAATTGACCTTGTGAATGGGGGTGAGGGTGTGTGTGGGGGTATGGGGGGTGTGTGTGTGGGGGGGGGTGAAGGCAATGTGTATTCAGTAGATTTACACCTTCAAGTTTGAGCTCTTTGTGGCTAGTGACAAGAGTCTTTTGTGATGGTGATGGCAGGTCCCAGTGAACACAGACCTCTCTGGGCACTGTGCTGTGGGGCTGAGCTAGAATGTGAGGTAAGTGAGAGGCATTAAATGCAGTTTCCCTCCACCCCGGCCCCATACTAGTGATTGAGATTCTGGCCTTGTATACGTTAGGAAAGTGCTCACCTACTGGAATATGTATTATTACTATAAAATTATATATAACTATATAACTATATGTACATATATATATACATATATACACATATTCATATATGTACATATAGTTATATAGTTATATATATCTATCCATTCATTTATCCATCGATCCTTATAGGTATCCCCCATTGTCCCTAGTGTATATAGTGTTGGAAATAGAACCCAGAGCTTCCTGAATGAAATGTCTATATATTACGCGTGTGTGTGTATGTGTGTGTGTTGGGGGGGGTGTCTGTATGTCAATCCTAATGACCTACAGGTATATACTGTTAAATGTATTTTCAATTTAGATTATTTTTGGTTTGTAATGGGGTTATTGAAATAGATTCCCATTGTAAGTTGAAGAATATATATATATATATATATATATATATATATATATATATATATATGTAAAAGAGTTCCCATGCCATTCATCATCTTTTTCAAAATGTGTGGTTGATTGAAACCATACATTGCTCTGGGACGTCCATTGAGGATGGTCACCATGTTGGCCTGGTGATGAAGTGTAACTAGTGCCACAGCACTGAGTGTTACTTGCCTTTCTACTTGGGTTATTCTTCTGCAACACATGGCTTTGGGGTATGTTGATGCTTTAACTAATCTTGTTGAGACATGTGTCCTACCAAAGGAATGATGGGTCATTGTTCACATTTGGTCCCTTCTGATTATTTGTGACTGTGTTCACCTGTCAGGCTCCTTCTTCTTGTCATTTGCCATTCAGATAGTGACAAGGTTTCCATCGTTTTGAGGACTGCCCTGCTCCCTGGACTCCTCTGAGCTGACCCCCTCAGAGCACCACAGACATTGTCCTGTTTTGTGCTGGCTTTGAGTACTGCCTTCTCTCATCTCCTCTGCTTTTCCTTATCACTTCATCTTGACTGCAGACATCTGTAAATGTTGCCCTCTCTCATTAGAGCTGTCTTATTCCCCTCTTCTTCACTCTGACCCTTCTGTTCTCATTATTCTGTTCTCTTAAATAAAGGGCATAGTAGCTTACCATTGCTATGATGCAATACTTGAGACAATTAACTTATAAAGAGAAAAGACTTGTTTGGTCTCAGTGCTTACAGCTCATGATGCTGGGGCTCATTGCAAGGGCCTCAGACTAGGTAGCACCTGATAGCTAATGCACATTACGGAGCCAACCATTACCTCATCAGCCGGGAAATAGTGAAAGAAGATACACCAGGGACTGCTCGTTCTCCCCGAGAGCATGTCTACAGTGACCCAAGGACCTCTCAAAAGGCCTGTCTTCATTAAGGACCTACCACCTCCAAATAGCACCACTCTAGGGGCCTGCCTTCAACACATAAGCCTTTGGGGACACATTGTATATCACACAATAACAAAGGGATGAGCTAGTCTACTGATTATGCCTTCCTCACTTAGATCGATCTGCAGTGACTGTAAGATTTTGTCTTCTTTCTTTTGTGTAATTTCATGCATCGAAAGTGGTTGCAAGTTGGTACAACCACTCTGGAAATCAGTCTGGCGGTTCCTCAGAAAACTGGGCACATCACTTCCAGAGGACCCTGCTATACCACTCCTGGACATATACCCAGAGGATTCCCCAGCATGTAATAAGGACACATGCTCCACTATGTTCATAGCAGCCTATTTATAATAGCCAGAAGTCAGAAAGAACCCAGATGTCCTTCAACGGAGGAGTGGATACAAAAAAAATGTGGTATATATACACAATGGAGTACTATTCAGCCATAGAAACAATGAATTCATGAAATTCTTAGACAAATGGATGGAGCTGGAGAACATCATACTAAGTGAGGTAACCCAGTCTCAAAAGATCAATCATGGTATGCACTCACTGATAAGTGGATATTAGCCTAGAAACTTTGAATACCCAAGACATAATCCACAAGACATAATTACCAATCCATAATCCACTTGTTTCTTTTTTAAATGATGTCCAAGAATGGAGGAGTGGCCCCTGGTTCTGGAAAGGCTCAGTGTAGCAGTGTAGGGCAATACCAGAACAGGGAAGTGGGAAGGGGTGGATGGGGGAAGAGGGGGAGGGACGAGGGCTTATGGGACTTTCGGGGAGTGGGGGGTCAGAAAAGGGGACATCATTTGAAATGTAAATAAAGAATATATTGAATAAAAATAAAAGTCAAGATGACTAATAAAAAAATTCTTTCTCCCTCCTCCTCCTTCCTCTCTTTCTCCCATCTTTGTCTCATTTCTCTCTTACTCTTTCTCCCTCTCTCTTCCTCTCACCCTCTCCTCTCCCTCTCCGTTTCCCTCCCGCTCCCTTCCCCTTCCCCTCCCTCTCTTTCCTCTCTGTCCTTCTCACTCCTTTTAAAAGTTGTTTTTGTCTTTGCTTTTGAGACAGTGTCCTTGAGACTCACTGGGTAGACAAGGCTGGTTTCAAACTCTTAGAGCCTCACATGTGTGCAAGGACCAAAGGCAGGCACCTCCATGCCAGCTGATTCTTACTCTTAACAAAGCTCCCTTCCAGACTTTAAAAGGATCCTCTCCTATTAAAGAGAATGGTTGTTTTAAAAAAAAGTGCTTTGTTGAAGAACTTTCTAGACCCCAGACTGGGAAACTTTGGGTCTCTAGGGTCACGCTGTGCTCATAGCTGAGTCTTCCTGGGCTTTCTGCAGGATCCAGGTTTTACTTGTTTCTTTTATACTTTCAAAGTTGTTTTCAGATTAATTTTTCTCAAATGCAGTTTCAAAGAAGTTAAGACTCCAAGAAAACAGGATGGAAAGAGCAGCTCACGATTAAATCGTTTCACCTGGTTGAACAGTCTGATTCTCGTCTCTGCTGATGTAATGGGATATTTATCATCCGGAGGAGGGCTCGGAGCTTGCGTATGAACTATTTTATTATTCATTTGAAAAAAACGAGCCTCTGCATTATTCATTCATCTGATTCTCTCTTGGAACAAAGCCTGTGGCCTGTGGCCTGTGGCTGCTTTCTCTGACTAACAGGAAGTATCACACTTAACATTCAATAGGTCAGTGTCAGCATCCCGTGCCAGGACCCCACAGGAACAGTCTGTGTGCAGTTAGCATTTGGTTCAGAGTGATCTGACCTGGCCTCACTCCACACAGCAGGGCCCAGAGCTGCCCTGCAACCGTCCAGCCCAGCATGCTGAGCCCGAAGTCCCAGAGGGAGGTAAGTTCTGCACTGTGAAGACCCAGAGACCAGGACGGAGGGAACTAAGGGCTTGGTAGATAATGTCAGGATCCTTGGGATCTTTGTTTTAAATCCACAAGGCCCCACTGTCCATAAGTGGTTTGAGCCTTAGGGACTCTCCCTCCTCTTTCTGTTTATACAAAGGGCTTGTGTCTAGAGGCTCCCGTTTAAGAAGCACAGCTGGTGCCTTTAATTAGCAAGGTGAACCATCCTATTAGGGTTGCTAAATAAAGCAGTTGCTCCTCAGTAGCTGCAGGTGTTGGGCCCAGGACCCCTTGAGGATACCCAAATCTGTGGCTGCTCAAGTCCCCTTTTCTCAGAAGTACTCATCTCCTACTTTGTCTTTCGCCCCCTCTCTAGTTGTGCGGGATGCCTGTTACACTGCGCATGCTCTGTAAATCGCGGTCTTGCTGTATTGCTTAGGAAACCTAAGAAAAAAGTCTTTCTGTGTGTAGTATGGATGGCATTTTTCTTTATGTTTTGATTCTGCTACTAGTTGAATGCTTGTAAGACCCCCAAAAACCTGAGGGTGCCCCAGCACCCCATGCCCCAGAAGGCGACACCCAAATCACTCTCGAGAAACGGTCTTGATGCAATAACATGAGGATTTCTTTATTCCAGAATTCTGGGTTCCACAGCCGTACACCGCGCAGGGTTAGAGGACTGTGGACCACGAGTGCCGAATTGCAACAGCTTTTATAAGTTTACCACAAAGCCCACGAATCACAAACCAATTATTTCTTAGCATGGAGAGCCCGCGAAATGCGAACCAATCGATTTGTACCACTCCATAGTTTTTAGACCAATCAGTTTAAATTATTGAAGCCCACGCTCAGTGGACCAATTAGTTTCCTATTTTCTTGAATGTCTATAGCTGCATGAACTCCTGCATAGGGGTAATGGCGTAAGTTTACAGAACCAAGATAAGCTTAGCCCATTTCCAGTCACGTTATGGGGCCAGGATCACCTATTCAAGTACTTTCTGCTAGCTCTAAACAAAGGGCGGGCTCTGGAATGTGACCTTTTACCTAGTTTGTAACAAAGTGAGATAGCATTTTAAATTTCTGACTTCTTGGGGTCATTAGAGTTAGGCTGTATTTTCTATCCTTTCATGCTCAGATGTAGAACCCATGGGTGTAGAGAGCCAATTCCAATTGAAAAGTGTGAAAATGGCATTTTTCAGAAATTAACTGAAAATATTCAAGGCTCTGAATAACATTTTATTTTGGAGGGGAGGGTGTGGAGATGAGTTTGAGACAGGCTCTCAACAGAGAGGTCTGGTACCTGCTATGTAGCCCCCAATGGCCACCAACTCAGGGTGGCATTGTCTTAGCCTCTAGAGTGCTAGGACTGCAGGAAACCGCCATACCCCGCTTGGTCCTGGATGCTTTTGATGTTAAGCTTGAGCTCAGACAGACACACAATGAAGGAGTATCATCCTGACTAACATAGGGATGACTGCTGTGCAAGGCCTTCCTGATTTCCTTCAGTGAGAGCTCACAGCACTCCCTCAACTAGGCAGACTCGGTCCAATCTCATCTAAGACTGGAATGATATATCTCTTTCATGAGAATCTCAAGATAGCTGTGTTAGTTACTGCTCTATTGCTTTGAAGAGACACAATGACCAAAGCAGATGATAAAAGAAAACCTTTAATGTGCAGCTTGCTTACAGTTTTGGAGGACGAGCCCTTGGTCATCATGGTGGGGAGCATGGCAGCAGGCAGGTAGGCATGGTGCTGAAGTGCCAGCCTAAGAGCTTCCATCTGATCCACAGGCAGGAAGCAGAGAGAACGAGACTGTGCCTGGCATGGACGTTTGTAACCCTAAAGCCTACCACCAGTGACACATCTTCTCTAGGAAGGCTACACCCACCTTAGCAAGGCTATACCTCCTAAATCTTCCTAAATAGTCCAGCAACCAGAGACCAAACACTCAAATACATGAGCCTATGGGGGCCGTGCTCATTCAAAGCACCACAGTAGCCTTCTTGAGTCACGGTTTAAAGTTTTGTTAAATCATAACACTTTGTAATATTGAATTTAAAATTTGAATCGTAATTATGGGATTTCTGTCTCAAATTGTAAGGGGAGTTTGCTTGTTACACATATGTATGGCTAGCAGAATATGGTCTCAACATGTTCATGTTTTAATCTTTGAAACCTGCTGTGTTTTATGGAAAGGAGAAATTGAAGTCATAGATGCATAAGGAGGTGTACCTATTGAGTGTACCCAATATACCCAGTACAAGGATGACCTTGTACTACCTGGTTGGGTGGGAGACAGAGGCAGGAGCTGGAGAGAGAAGATACGAGGGTAGAGGACGTGCCAGAGAGGCATGTGATACTGGTGGTTTGGCGTGGAGGGCCGAGGGTTTATGTGGAATGTGCACGCCACCAAGAATCTAGGAAGTGATGCTTCTGGCTTCATTTGTGAGGCTCCATGGTGAGACTCATGTCAGGCACTGTAACCTTAGATTGCTTTCAGCTGCTTAAAATGATGTGGTCATTTGTCATGATAGTTATGGAAAACAAATGTTCAACTGAAACAGTATAAAGTTCTATAAGAAAAACACCAATCCAACCCAGCCCCTCTCCACAGTGCCGAGTGCCCAGGCTCCCCCTTTCTCCTTGCTGCCTTTAATATGCTGGCTTTGCATCAAGCATATGCCTGCAGGGCCACTGTCTCTAAAAGAAGCTTATCTGTCTTCTAAGTAGCAGGAATTGGAGGTAGAAACAAGTAGCAGCCTTCATAAACACACCCCCCTCCTACCCCTGCCAAGCACGCTTACACATATCCCTCTGTCTGAATTGATGCACATGGCAACCAATGGTACAGGTTGTCTGGAAAAGGAGAGCTAATTGGTGTCTTAGTAAATGTGGGAGGCATAACAAGAAGTCCTTGACTGGATCTAGCTGAGACAGTTTTAAAAAAAAAATCATTGCTTACAGATTTATATGTGAGAAAGTCCAAGGTCAAGGTACCTGCAGAAGCACTGCCTGGTGATGATCTCCCTCCTCAGAGGCTGTCTCAGTTAGGGTTTCCATCGCTGTGCAGAGACACCGTGACCAAGACAACTCTTAAAGAACTATATTTAATTGGGGCTGTCTTACAGGCTCAGAGGTTCAGTCCTTTATCATCAAGGTGGGAGCATGGCAGCATCCAGGCAGGCAAGGTGCAGGAGGAGCTGAGAGTTCTATGTCTTGTTCTGAAGAACAAGAGAAGATTGGAGAAGATTGGCTCCCACATGGTTAGGAGGAGAGTTTCATTGCCTAAGCCCACATTGATATACTTCCTCCAACAAGGCCGCACCTACTCCAACAATACCACGCCTTCTAATAGTGCTGCTCCCTGGGCTGAGCATATTCAAACCATCACAGAGTCAGCGCCTTCTAGAGGTGGAAGAAGTGAGCTAGCAGAGGCTCTAAAGGAAGCAGCTCAAAGTGATTCGGTACTCTTACTTTCAATATTGAATGCTTCATCTCTGTGTTTGGACGGGCTCCCCACCTATGAATGTCTCTGGCAGACACTGACATGATGCCTTACGATTCAGTCTGGCTCAAGCTGTCTGCCAGGCAAGCATCGCCAGCTCCCACAGACTGAAAGCACGGGCCCATTCGAAATTCTCACATGTAACCTGTGCTTCTGACCTGCCAGCTATAAATTAGGGTTAGCACCTCTCAGTATCAGATCTGATTAATTTGTCAGGATAGCATCAGACCTCAGGGAAACACTCTACTTTATCCATTTACTATAAAGGGTATGTAAATGTGGATGCCAAACAGGGCAGAAGGGGAAAGCGCTGCTCTCAGGGCAAGGCATGAGGCAAGGGAGCGGGGCTGCCCTGTCCTTTGAGAGTGTGCCATCCTGCAGGAACCTCTCGTTTTTCAGTCTTTCAAAACTCTACATCCTGTTCTTTTTGGAAATATTGGCTAAAACATTGGCTTTTCTCTTTTGAGGTCAGAAGTGACCCCAAGGCTCTACCTCTCTCATTACATAGTTGGCTTCCTGATAAACATCCTTCATGTAAAGACACCCAGAAGCACCCATGACTCATCAGCATACTGAAACTCCTATAGTCTATGCCTTAATCCTGTTCAGGAGGGTTCTTTCATTTAATATAGTATATGTGCTGCCGAAGCGAGCACGGGTTCTTTCATTTAAATAGTAGGAGGTAGGGCCTCTAATCATCTCCTAGAAGCTGTGCCTTCTAATATTTAAACTTGTGAATTTGAAAAGTGAATAGGTGTACAGGCGTCTTGGTACTTATCTTAGTACATCTTGGTGTCTTTTCTAGTCTTTTCCCTTAGTGTACTTTAGTCACACTTAAATCTCATTATCATCTACTGTTTCTTCCTCTTCTGAAGTCCTGGTCTCTGTTTCAGATGTCAGGGGTTGATTGGCAAATCAAGTACTTATCTCTCAGACATCCTCACCTGTTGGTTTTTGTGGTAGAACACAGATTGATCAAGCCCCAATGTTGCCAGAGACTCTGGCCACCACTGTGATGCCCATGCTGTGTCCTGGTTGGATCTCTTCTCATGGGCTAACCTGCAATTGGTTTGTCCTGTTTCCTGGTTCTTCCCCAACTTACTAATCCCCTAGCAGGCTCTTTATCCCTGGACATCTGATGTTCATTTGGTAGCACCCAAGATTTGAAGTCAGTACAGAAAGTCTTGGGTCTTGAAGGAACTGGTGAGACCACATGCTTCCTCAGCTTTCTGGGTGTTTGGAGGATCCTTCACTAGCCATTGGTTGTGGATTTAAAGTGTGTGAGTGATAGGTTGGTATGCAGCCATGCCTGGAGGGTGACTGTATAAGTGGTGAAGATCGAAGTTCAGACCCTCTGTTGCACTGAAAATGCCTTTTGCTCAGGAAGACCTGAAACTCGAGGCACTGCAAGGTCTGGGCCACAGCTTGTTACCTGGTCCTTAGCTTCTAGGATTAGGAGGCTTTCCTAGAAACCCTGTAGAGAACTGAATAGTAGAGAACTGAAATGAGAAGAATTTGTTTATATACCCTAGTTTTGTCCACTGAAGTTCAGGGCTGCTGGGACCAGATGCCCCTGCACATCCTAGGGATGTCTCTTCAATGTTTTTGTCTTTAAAGATTATGTAGTATCACCAGCCAGTAAGAGTATTCTTTTCCTGTCTTAATTGTTTTCTCATTATTCCTTTGGTCATGGACACCCTAAGAGCTGGGATTCTGGAAGCTGAACCATTGTTACTGTGCTAAGCCTTCCTCTGGCCCATGAAATTTCAGCCTGGTGAGATTTACATGTGGGTGGGGGATGGGAATGATGTTTGGAAAGTTGGGTTGAACATGTCCCCTGAAGAAGGGTCCTGGGGTAGAGGGATCGGCAACGGTAGAAGTTGAAGGTCTAGATGATCAGAGACTCACTCAACCATTGAGTGAGGGGGAGAAAGGTTCCAGCATACCTGGGAGGGACCTGTTGGAAAGCATGATTGTTGTAATCTCATAAGTACAATGTTAACTCAAGGTTATTGCAGAGAATTTTATGATTAATGCATGGCATTCTAGTATATGCAGAGTAAAAATTGTTTTCATCACACACAGGAGTATGTGAAATGACATGCATATTCTCTGGAACCAGTTAATCAAATGAGAAAAGCAAACTAGGTCAACACTGTAGCAATCATTTAATTCAGCAGTGAGGAAGGCAGGGCAATGGTTCAAAATCACCCATAAAGAAAGGTAATAGTTTAGGACTCTATTTATAGAAAATTTGAAAATAGGCAAAAGTACTTTTCAGCAATAGAGATCCAAGCAGTAGTTGCCACGGGGTTGGGGTTGATTGAAAGGTCATCCTTAGATGCTAACTTTGATGAAGTTTTACCTCAGTAGCCATTGGTAACATGGAGAAAGGCCATATTATAGAATTGTGCTACTCTTTCAGGTCCTAGACAAACAGAAAGACACAGAGAAAATGATGTTTAAGGAATATCGTAGTCCCAGAAAGCACACTCTGCAAACTTAAGATTCTTTTGAGTTATACAGCTTTAAGCATACATCATGGTTTGAATAAGCTTGGCCTAGGGAGTGGCACTATTTGGAGATGTGTCCTTGTTGGAGTAGGTGTGTCCTTGTTGGAGTAGATGTGTCACTGTGGGCATGGGCTTTAAGACCCTCATCCTAGCTACCTGGAAGTCAGTCTTCTCCCATCAGCCTTCAGATGAAGATGTAGAACTCTCAGCTCCTCCTGTACCATGCCTGTCTGGATGCTGCCATGCTCCCACCTTGATGATAATGGATTGAACCCCTGAGCCTGTAAGCCAGCCCCAATTAAATCTTGTCCTTATAAGAGTTGCCTTGGCCATGGTGTCTGTTTACAGCAATAAAACTCTAACTAAGACAGCATAGTAATGACAGAAGGTAGATATTCAAAAAAATAAGTTTCTGAGATGGGGTTGGATAGAGACTATTTCTGTTCATTCTCTCTCTCTCTCTCTCTCTCTCTCTCTCTCTCTCTCTCTCTCTCTCTCTCTCTCTCCCTCTCCCTCTCCCTTTCCCTCTCCCTCTCCCTCTCTCTCGTGTATATGTATGTGTGTGTGTGTGTGCATGTGTTTGAACCTCCTGAGATCAACCAAGTAACAATTACAGTAACAAGCACAAGTACCTATCTTATTGTGGCTCACTTCGTGGCCCTGTTTTTTGGGTCTTTGATGAATCAGAAATCAAGTGTTGGAGAAAACCGCTCATCCCATGGTGCTCAGGAAGTAAAGAGAGGAAGAGAAAGATCAGGATCCTAATTGTCATATATTATTTCTATTTTCAGTTATTTTGCTCTTTGCATTTTCTATTGATTAAATTCTCCCTTTGACAGTTCTATCATGTGTACCATGCATTTTGTTTACTCTTACTTCCAACCCTCGCTGTCTGTCATGGTTTGAATAATCTTGACCCATGGGAAGTAGCACTATTAGGAGGTGTTGCCTTGTGTGTCCTTGTTGCAGGAAGTGTATCACTGTGTGGGTGGGCTTTGAGGTCTCCTAGTGCTCAAGTTCCACCCAATGTGGAAGTGACCTTCCTCCTGGCTACCTGTGAAGGATACAGCCTCTTTTTGGATGCCCTTGGTTCAGGATGTAGAACTCTCAGCTCTTTCCCCAGCGCCATGTCTGCCTACAGGCTGTCATGCTTTCTACTACAATGATAATGGTCTGAACCTCAAAAACTGTAAGCCAGCAACAGTTAAACATTTTCTTTTTTAAGATTTGTCTTGGTCATGTTGTCCCTTCATGGCAATGAAACACTAAGACAGTAGTAGCCCTCTCTCCTACCCATATCCAGGCCTTTTTCTTTTGTTTGTGACTCACTGACTTTAACTAAGACTGCGTGGCCACATGTTTGCAGCTAAACACTGGTGTCTAGTGGGATCACCAGTGCATATACAGGTGAAGTAAATGACCATTCCTCTCTCAAAATCCATCAGTTACCGATAGTTCAGCATGGAGGGGTGGAGACCCATGAGCCCCTCCTTCATCTGTGATTGACTATCCAGGTACAGGCAACCACAGCTGCTGTGAGGCCATGTTTGCAATGGCTATGCCATACCCTGAACATAGAGCATTTCATAGTCTTCTCCCTGTCTTCTGTCTTCTAGTTCTTGTCTCAATATCTTGATTAGGGCTAAGCACTTAGCTGTTATTTATTCCAGGTATCTCAAGGGCCATGAGAGTCTGTGTTTCTTGCTGTCTGCTGCAAGGAGAAGCTTCTCTGATTAAGGATGAATGTAGTGTTTGTCTGTGGACATAATCATAAATACTTAAAATGTAACTTGGTACCACGTAATATTAGCTGCAAAAAGTAATGAGTTTGCTTGTGTGAACCTAGGGCCTTGGACACCCCCAGCCATGGCATTTTGACTGAGCTCACAGTAACAGGTATGTAATCCCTCTTGTAGAACAGGCCTCAAAGCAAGTCAGAATATTTGGTTGTCCCAATAACATTTATGACATTATTACACCAGTGGATACATCTTGCTTGGCATATTGGTATTATAGTTGGTAGAATTCACAGTTGGGTAAGTAATAACATTGATACCTTATCTATTCTAGCAATCTAGAGAATGACTTCTGGCATTGTGAAAGCTAGCTAACAGGAAGGAAGATTCCAGTTCAGTTCCAGGTTGCTTCCTATATATCTTGCAACCAAAGGGCATGGTGTGTGCAGCAGTAGGCTCATATCATGTAGTTATAATGAACATCAAAAAGAAATGGCTGGAGCCCGTATTGTTTAGAAGATCTCTGGGTCTTCTCTGATAAACAGTTCCTACAGAGAAACCACAAACACAAGTCTAGGTTTTATGTTTGAAAATAGTGGTTTGTAGGAGCAGTGCTGTTCTGTTCTTGGTTCTTGTCAACAGTCAGCCTTAAGTTTATGAACCTTGGATTTTGTTTTCTCATAGCAGATATTGGGTAATGTAGCTACCACTGCCCAACTATATTTCAGGTTTTTTAAAAATCTGATATCTTATTCAGAGACATGTGGGCCATTTTATATATTGTTGCTGTTATAAGAAGAACCCTGAAAGCATTCTCCTGTTAGTCTCCAGGTACAGGTGTCCATTGGTTTTCTGTGTTATGTACCCAAGGGTCAACGTCTGGGATAGGACTGCAGATGTGTATACCAGGACATGATGCTGTCGCCTTTCTGGGAGCATGCCCTTTAATTTATCCCATTCCCTCCTTCAGTTCCTACATCTATCTCTCATGGCTTCATAGTCTCTGGTCCAAGCTGTCATCAAGCTTTAGTGTTTCTCTGCAATGAGATTTGGAGTTTATATTCTCTGGACATGAATGATGGTCACCATCTGTTCATGCGTCTGTTGGCCACAGGAATCAGTAGACATGGATAGTCTCAAGTAGTCCTTTCCTATGCGCTTTTGAATTCTATTGCTTGTAATTGTTCTTTCTTTTCATGGATACTTTTTCACTTTAAAAGTCTATTAGAGCCCTCTCTTGGTGCACTCTTCTCTGACAGGATCTTTTGAGCTCTGTTAGTAGATGCCCCTCTTCTATGACTCCTATCCTTTACCTCCCTGCTGCTGCCTCTTGTGTGACTTTAATGGTGGTTCAGGATCTCATGTTCATTTATAGATGGATTTAGGAATTTTAAAACTAACAAACTCCATTACTAGAATATTGACGGTGATGAGTCTCATTCACTGTGCAACCAGCTAATGTGATTGAACTCAGAGGTGCAATGTCTCTTTACCACTCTGAGATTTGTTTAGGTACAGATACAGAGGTGCTGTACACCTGTTGCCTGGATCCCCCATGGGTTGACATCTCACATAACCAAGGCATGTCCACCAAAACTAACAGCCTGGACTAGGCTACGGTTGGATTTTTCGAATGGATTTTTGTGTACTGTTACTTTATCATCATAACTAGTCTCCCTAATCTTTGATAGTTCCCTAGTCTTTGCTTGATTTTTATACCCTTGGCACTTTAAGGAATACTGACTATGTATTTTGTAGAAAAACCCCTGACTTGGGGGTTTGTACTTGTAATGCTTATTTGTGATTGGACTGGGCTTGCGGACTGCGGAGAAGAGCTTCACGGAGGTAAGGCACTCTCCTCAGTCTGTCATATGGTGATGCTGCTGGTGATGCTCTCCTCCCTCACCTGGGCAAGGTGGTACCTCCCTGCTCATCCTCTCTGCGTACTTACTATCCTTATCCTTCCTGTATTCATTACAAGCCCACTGGGCTAATACTGCACAGGAGAGGAGTAAGGGCTACTTCCCAAAGGAATATTACACAATCAAGGGGCACATGTTAACACCCAGTGGTTAGTCACAACTCAGGTGAGGTACTTTGGTGCAAATGCTTCTCCTGAGACTTCAAGAATTAATGTTAGCATCATTGAATGTGGACCTTGGCTCAGCAATTATGTCTGTGGTGGTGTTCTGACAGGAACATTGTTATTTCCTTCCTTCCTTCCTTCCTTCCTTCCTTCCTTCCTTCCTTCCTTCCTTCCTTCCTTCCTTCCTCCCTCCCTCCCTCCCTCCCTCCCTCCCTCACTCACTCACTCCGCCCCCCCACCCAACCACCCACCCACCCAACCACCTGCCTGCCTCCCTGACTGCCTGCCTTCCTTCCTGCCTGCCTGCCTGCCTTCTTCCCTCCCTCTCTCCCTTCCCTCCTCTCCCCTCCCACTTTCCTGTCTGCCTTTCCCCACTCCTCCCTCTATTATCTTTCTTCTTTCTTTTCTCTTCTGTTCTGTGTGTGTGAGTCAGGGCCAGCTATAAGGCCAAGCTGATTTTGAGCTTAGTTCCCTTACCTTCTTGGGTGCTGGAAATCTAGGCCTGGCTTTTATTCCTTCTTTATACATTTTATCATTTTGAATTATTCCTGAAGGTTGATTTGTCCCATCTCCCCTATTCATTTGTCTGTAATTTATATATCATGTGGCTCATGAATGATAATTTTATTTTTTTCCAATCATAATTCAGTACTGTGGTTGTTTGGATGCCTGTATTGCGTGACTTCTGGCCACGTGGCTCTTGTTCCTTCCAGCATATGTTCTCCTCTATTTCTTACACACCTGTTTTTTTCTTAACCGTTTCACCTTTTCTGCCATTGTAGGAGTCTTTGGTCTCATCTTATGTTTTCTATGCCCCAGCCCTAACGTGAGCTATTTATTTCTTCTTTTATCAGAAAATCTTGTTGGAAACTACTGGAATATAATTGCTTCTAGGCTCTCTTAGGGGACCAAAGGAGGAAATACACATGTAATTAGTTCTAATTATTTGAAGCTGTTATATTCTGTAAAATCTCAAAGATTCTGAAGTAGTGAATGTTGCATTGTTCCTGAGGGAAATTCAGGGCCAGATGCCCTCCTCTGGTCATGTTTCTGTCAATTAATCAATAGTAAACCTTGTTTTATTTTATGTGTATTGTAGATTCATTAACATTGGCCTTATAGTCAGTAGGAACACCACACAACCCTTCAATACCCTGCTCTGAGGTTTCTTAAGTAGAAGACTCACCAAGCAAAAACTTCACATTAGCAAAAAGAAATGTAATGATATTAAGTAGGCTTTGAAATAGACATGTAAGAGATACTGGGGAAGGCAGGAGCTACTTTTTCTTAGCTCATGTGGGAACACACATGTTGGTGACACAGGATATTTGTTTCGGCAAGCATGTACCTGCAGAGCTGCAAAGGGCCTTAACTATTGAACATTGGGTTGCAAATAAATGTTAGTAAATAGGTGAACTGGCAAGTGCGTAACTTGTGAATAATAATAAGGCTCTGTTGTATACACACGAGCCCAGAGACACACATGCCTCTGTGTCTGCTTCTACATCTCTCTATCTCAAGCTGGACGTGCACTCTTACCAACATTTTCAGCTTTAGCCCAGCACTGTGGGATTTAGTTCCCCACCTTGATTATTGATGTGAACAGAAGTTCTAGGAAATGAAGCCACATCTACTTCTGCGTTTGTGGGGAGCTAGATGCCAAGGGTCTGGGGCCAAATTACCGCAGCCACCTGTAGCCCTTCAGTAACCCTTCATTTCCCACCTCTGTGTGTGGTCCAGTATCCATCTGTGACTATTAGGGAAGTTCCTTTGGAACATGCTGCAGACTCTAGTGTGCACTAGTCCAAATGTTGTCATGTAGCATCCCCAGCCTACAGCAGATAACCCCACCCCACCTATTTGTTCCCACATGTGTATCTTTACAATATCTTGATTTGTAAAGTTTGTTCGTGAAGCTGTTACCATGTTGGAGTATGGCATTTGGGGTAACCTGGACTTTTGTTTCTGGGACATGGTCATCCATATTTGGCTTAAGAATATGCTATTTCTTGAGACTTTTGCTTTTACCTTGATGTTTCTTTTTGGAAAAAAAAATTAATTACACTTATTTACTGCTGGTTTGTGTCCTTGTGTGCTTGATCCATGTAAGTATGTGTGTGTGTGTGTGTATGTGTGCATGTGTATGTTCACGTGCATATGTTCACACGTATATGCTGTAGCATGCATGGATGTAAATGTTAGAGGACAGCCTTGATTGTCAGGCTTCACCATGTACCTTGTTTTAGACAGGCTATTGACACTACATAAGACAGGCTCGCTGGCCTACAGGCATCTGGGGAATTCCTCCATCTCAGCTCAAAGGAGAACTGGGACATCGGATGCTTTCCTGTAGATTCTGTAGATTTTAACTCATTACCTCACAGTTTTGTGGCACCCACTTTAGCCACTGCACCACCTCTCCATCTCCATGCTCACATGTTTAAATTTTAGTGATGGCCGCTCATTGACGAGATGGAGGAGGTGTAGCCAGTTGCCCTGTGGGAGGTCTCAAAATTCTAGGTGGCTGCAGTCATCTCCCAGTGCTGATGTTTGACCTGCCCTTTTGTCTCTTTGACACCCCAGAGTTCCACTTTTCACTCTCTAGAGACATTGAATCCATGGTCTCTGTAAGAGCAGCCATCCCTGGAGGTCTGTGCCTCGTGGAGGCCGAGTGGTCTCTCCCATCAGATGTTCTGGTCTTGTGGGGGGCTTGAAGTGCTCACTGAACTCCAGGGTGGTACCTGGCAGCCGCAATTTTTTTTCTTTTTTTTAAAAAGCTTGCTGACAAGGTGACTTTGGCTGTCCAAATTTGAGTTGAATTCTTTTGCCTTGCAGGGTGTTTTTTTTTTTTTTTTTTTTTTTTTTTTTGTTTAAGTGACAAAGAAACAGCAGTATGTGAGCCAAGGTGAAGTCTGCGATGAAGCCCGTCTGTTGTGGTCACTGAAGGGCTTTAGAATGGATGCTTGTGACTGGATGGGAGGGTGAGTTCTCTTCATTCTCAAGGACACCACTCGTCTCCCTCAAGAGCCAAGGTCTTGATTGCAACTGTCTCGAGTAAAGCATTCTGGGAATTTGCGTCCTGCAGCATTGCCAGGGAGATTTGTTCTTTGGAAGCCCATGCTCATTTTATCTAACCCACGGGCGCTAATGAAGAGCTAATGAACCGCCGAGCTGGTTCAAATAAATGATTACAATTGACAAGAGAAATGCAAACATGGCCCTGATGGAGGATAATCAGGAGTGGGTGGAAAGGGAAGATTTTATTAATTATCCAGACTCAAAGCCTAGTCTCAGAACTGTGACAAGTTACAGAAGTTTGAATGAGAACATTACAGTATACCCTTAGCAGGCCATGTGATATAGAAACAGTGTTTTTAAAAATTCATCTTTGACATTTATGTATTTATTTTTGCTTTTCGAAGTGGTTACTAATTTCTGCATTGAATCTATTTAAATGAGCTGATTTTATAATGTACGTGTTTACCAATTTATATTTTTTAGTTAGTTGGAAACTGCTGCAGTCATCATTGTGATTTAATCCTGGCTGTAGTAGAGAAAGCTTCACAGTCCACTGCAGACTTGGGAAGTCATTATTTCCTGGAAGCACAGATCACCTGGGTGTGCTGATTCCATATCAGTCTCTGGAGTGGCTGGCATACACTGGCAAGCCACAGGATAAACCAGAAATATCCTCTTTGCTGGATGGTTACTGAAGCAGGATAGAAACTCTAAAAGACAGTATAACTATCTTTATTAAATATATAATGCATATTTCACCTAAGATACTGCCGCTCATCTGTATCCCCCAGCCCCCATATTTAAAATATGAATTTATAAAATCGATCTCCACTAACACAATAGCCACTTTTGATTGATTTATGTATTTGAGCACTTACCACTTTAGGGAATGGAAATTCTCACACACTTTGAAAACTATGATCCAGAGACTGGTAAGGGGGTGTTTTGTTGTTGTTTGTTTCAAAGATTGTCCATGTTATCTGAGGGCCCAGCATGGCACCTCCTCATATGTGGGTCTACTGTGAGTGGGTGTTTGTGTGTGTGTGTGTGTGTATGTGTGTGCGTGGGGGGTGTATATTGCTTGCTGGGATTTTAAGGTTCCTGGGACCCAGGACAAGGCTACCATCAGGGATAAATGGTAAGGTAGTATAAAGAGAAGTTGTTTATTAAGAAAGAGAAAAATATGGGTAAGCTGGTGGCCTGGGAAAAGTCAGAGGTTCAAATGTACTGTGCCACAGTCTCAAGACCTTTTCTATATCATTTCTGTAACAACTCATTTTTTTCTAGGTTTGTATACCCCAGTCTTTTTACCATATGTGCTGTTTTTGTTGTGTGCACCCTGGTGCAGAAGGGTTTCCAGTTTGTGGATTCTTTCATATGCTAATCTTACTGGTTTTCTCTCTACATCCCTATCCTCCAATTGCAGAACCCAGGTCTGCATATGGCTAAGACCCATGAGGTATTGTTGTTGGCAGAGGAAAGAAAAAAATTTGAAATGTTATAAACGAATCAAGCAGCTACACTTCTCTAGTTGAATGTCAGGTGTTTTACAATATGACACCTGACACTGTACAGAAAATGACAAAAGGTGATAACTGAACCCTTGCCAAGAATTTCACTTGTTCTCATCCTATAAGTGAAATAGCCGGCAAGGATGATTTTGCTGACATCAGAGTCTTCTTAGCCCAGAGCCAACATCTAGCTTGTTACTGTTGGCCTCCCTGCCGCCCCGGCTTCCTCAGCAGCAGCAAAGGGTTTGATGCTCCCAGCTGATATGCATGTCTTGCTGTCATGTTTCAGTAAATCAGGATGGGCAGCCAGGCCTGAGGGCTTCACAGGATGAGGGATTTCCAGTGACCAAATCCATAGCACCATGCCGACCAGGATGAGCAGTTCCCCCAGGTGTGATGCTTCTGTCCAGTCACAGTGAAGTGGCACCTTCCAGGTCCTGTGAACAGTTGGCACACACATATTCCTTGGCAGGATTTGTCTCAAAAGAAGCTGAGGACCTTATTTTTGGGCCTGCCCCTTATTCTCCCATCACAATGGTGGATCAGAACCAAAGGAGAATTCCTAAACTTGTATTATCAAGATGCTTTGAAGACTTGGGCGACTGTTAGCTTCTAAAGAATACATTAGGAAACAGGGATGTTTCTGTGGAACTCTGCCTCTTCAGCATGGCATAACCATTGTCCCCTTGAAATCAAAACAGTTATTGCCTACACGAGACCCTGCAGGTTGATCACACTAACCTTCCATTTGCAAGGTGGCACATGAGTCCCCTCTTTTTAACAGTTCTGGAAAAGGGACTCTTCCTTAAGGTATAGCTGCCCAAAAGTCATGCCATGCTCCAGTAGGGAGTCTCTCACCTATGCTCCTGTAAGTAACCCCAATTAAACATATTAGTTCACCCAGCTAGACATGAGCAGAATCATTTCTTTGATCTGTTTTTGCTACCATCTGAGGTAAATAGATGTTTGTTTGCTTCTGCCTGGGGAAAAAATCATACAATACTTGGCACCCAAAACAGGGATATAACAGAACCTAAGATGAATTTGTTGGAGTGGTTACATCACCCTTGTTTTATGGCAAGATGTACAACTGAAGCTAAGCAGTCTTAGGGTGGAGTGCTTGTAGGAACAATCCTGGTGTTGCTCTTCTCCTCCTGCTTCTGCCTCCGGAGTGCCAGGCTAGCATGCCTTATTGCTGCAGACATGGTGCTAAGACATAGAGCTGAGGCTGCTGTGTCTTAAACTGGGGTATCCATGGAGGAAATCTTGGCTTTCCTCTGTGTGGAATGGGGTAGCACATCTATCCTTGATGGAGTCAGATGTGTAAGTGTGGGATACCCCCAAATGGGTGATGGAATAGAGAAAGTACTGCAATCCCTAGAGGTAGCATTATGGGATATAATTGTAAGCAGGTTGTGGGTAATGCGATGAGCTACTGATGTTTAGCTGTCTGTCCAAAAGAACTTGGCCACATAACAACATCTGTGGATGACACCCTTCACACTGGTTTCTGAACTGGGAGGAAAAGTGGGTAAAAAGGAGCATGGGGTGAGAGGGACAGGCTGGCTTGCCGTTCCTTGCTGCTGTGGGTGGTGGATGTATAAGGGAAGGAGTACACATTGGATTTGTGTTAAATGTCCCTTCCCAGGATCCTTAGGAGGAGTTATACAGTGGAAGAAGAGAGAAAAGACACCGAAGATTCCCCGAGCCTCACTTTTAATATTGCATAGTACAGGAAACTGTGATGACCAGGGAATACGGTCCCTCTGAACCTGATTGATTTTGTGAAGATTTTTAACCAAGAAGTAAAAGAGGGACATGGGAACATTTTTGATGAGTTGGACGCAGAGAAACTGAGTAACATAGTTACTCTTCCCCCTTTGAGACAACAGCTACATAATCTAAGGCAATGTGAGAGGGACCTGTCACTGATGGCCTGCGAGCTGGTGGAGCTGCCTGATTACCACTGGGTGAAAGTATCAAGGAATGCCTACCACTGAAGGTGACAGAGGGACAGATGTTATCGAGGACACTGGGTATGCGAGAGGTGGTGTTTAATGCTGACTTACTGGCCTGGCTAGACCTGTGCTAGCAGAAGCTCCCGTGGTTCTCTTGTCAAGTGGATATGATGCCTCTTTCAAGTTGCCTTCTAAACACTTACGTTTGTCCTCATAGATTTTGATGCTGTTCAGGGGAGTTTCCTTCTGAAGTGGGCAGTGGCTACTGGGAAGACTCATAACCAGTTAACGCGCTAAGAAAAAGTGACTGTTTCTGTGGCGTGGTGGCTCAGTGCTCAGCCCTAGATGTTAGACATCACTCATATCTCTGTACCATGCCCTCTAAGGCTCCAGGATTATCACAGAAGAAGAAGGACATCAGAGCTGGAGGGAAGGTAGAATGTTCTAGAACTCTGTCCTTTGGGCATGATATGATCTGCTCTGCTGAAAATCAGAGTATCTGTGAGCACCCTTGTAAGGTCTTCACAGAGTTGGGCTCACTAACACTAACTACTTCATAGAAGTAAAGTAGGGCTCATGAGATAGTGAATGAAAGAGCATATAAGACAGTGTGTGAGCCCCTTCCTCCCAGAATAGATATAAATGGTTAACAACTGCTGGGGGGAGGGCAGAGACTCTTTTTCAGTGGTATTACTCAGAATCAACTAAGGTCCTATAACCTTTCACTCATGCTCCTTTAAGTAACTCTGCTTGATATCATTGTTTGTCCAGGCTTGACGTGGGTAGAGACATGTCTTTGTCTGGATGCTCACTCCTCCCTAGGAGCAATAATACAACAGAAGTTAACCAAGAGGCTGGAGAAATGGTTCAGTGGTGAAGAGCACTGACTATTCTTCCAAAGGTCCCAAGTTCAAATCCCAGCAACCACATGGTGGCTCACAACCATCCTTAATGAGATATGATACCCTTTTCTGGTGTGTCTGAAGACAGCTACAGTGTACTTACAAAGAATAATAAATAAATCAAAAAAAAAAAAGAAGTTAAACAAGTAATGCTGAAAATAACCCTTGCCCCATCCTAGCCCAAGGTAGATTGTCTTAGGGTTTTACTGCTGTGAATAGACACTGTGACCGAGGCAACTCTTTTAAAGGACACCATTTAATTGGGGCTGGCTTAGAGGAGAGAGGTTCAGTTCATTAGCGTCAAAGCAGGAGCATGGCGGCATCTAGGCAGGCATGATGTAGGAAGAGGAAGAGCTGAGAGTCTACATCTTATACTGAAGGCAAACAGGAGAAGACTGGCTTCCAGGGAACTAGAATGAGGGTCTTAAAGCACACCCCTACAATGAGACACTTCCTCCAACAAGGCCACACCTACTCCAACAAGGCCATGCCTCCTGGGGCCGAGCATATACAAACCATCATAGAGATGCATTGCTGACTGCCTCTGGCCAGACCTGAGAGAGTTTCTTCTTATTAATATCCACATCACAGATGATTGGTTCCCCAACTTGTGATAATTTGTCTTATCATATTTAAATTAACATGATGTCAAAATGACTAGTATTCAGTAGGAGATCTATTTCAGTTTTGAATTTTGGTATTTTCAAAGACTAGCAGCATGTGCTCCATAGCTCTCTGTGGTGCTGGGCAGTAGTAGAGAGCTGGGTTTCCAGTCAGCCACACAGTCAGAAGGGGGAACATACTCCATAGTATTATGTCTGGCCAGGACCTGTGGACATCATAGTTTAATGGTCTCACATTTCATCCTGTTTACAAAATGCCCATCTCTGTCCCCTGCCTCTTGCGTATTACCGAATTCCTGATATTTCAGTTTACAGTGCTTTTTATTAGGGTTTTCCCATGAGTTGAGGAGCATCTGCAGGAGAGGCTGAAATCTTACTCATTGTTCTCAGCCTGGACCACATCCCGAGTACAGTGTAGCCAGTGATCTCTATTCCCACATATTCAATAGCTTGAAAACAAAAAACCCAGACAAAGACATACCTCCCCCCCAAAAGGACAATGGGCAGGAATCTTGCTGACAGGAGAAAATGCCTCTTTGTCAAGTAGAATGGGGTAAGAAGGAAATGCTGTGGAGAGTGGTGGGGAAGAGGGGGAACGTGGGAAAGAACAGAAAGCAGGGTGCTCTGTAGCAGTGGGGTAAACAATGGCATTTGAGGGAGCCAACAGCTGGTTTGAAAGCCCCTTGCAGCTGTGGCTCTAACAGATTCTTTGGGTCCATGAACTCTGTTTTGAGAGACACAAGTCATGCAGTCTTCATAGCAGTTGGGCTGGGTCTGTCATGTTTCTTTGTGAATTCTCTTATCAAAATACTCTCCTGGACTGTTCATGATTTAGTTATCCTGAACAGGATAACTTCTTCAGGGTCTAAAGCATGAGCTCCCCAATGTGAAACCTGGCTGTACCAACTGCTGCCTTCTTGCGCTGCCCTGGAGATCTCACCTTGAAAAGCACAAAATGAGCTCCAGGTAGAACTGATTCAGGTAGAAGTCATTTGCTCATCTTTGCCCTGGATTGGGCCCACCAGAGTGACATTCTTTTCTTGGTGGCTTATGTGGCAGTGAGTGGAGGTGCTTTGTGTACCTCTGAACGCTCACTGATGTATAGTATGCAGTCTTCTCGGGGACCTGGAATCCAGTTATGATTCATTGTTGAGGCTGTGGGACCCCGAACAGGGGAAGGGATGCTGATGAAAGGCAAGAATGTGACTTTAATGATCAGGCTGTCCTGAATCATAAACTGTCAGATGTGAGGCTGGTTTGGAGAGGCTGAAGGCAATTCACAGTATAGACCTGTGCACCTGGGAAACACCTTTTTCAAAGACTAAGTGAATGCTAGGTTTAGTATGGAGCAGCAGTCTCTTTCAAAGCAGAAACAATGAGTGAGACGCATCAGTACTTGCTTATGCTGCTGAATTCTGTAATCAGGGAAGCCTATAGGACAGCTTTGAAAGATTTCCAGGGAATCTTGATTCTTCAAGATGCACTCAAGCAGCATGACAGTGAGAGCTGTAGCAAACACAAGCCTTGCACAGTGGGTTTGTTTTTGGTTTTTGTTTCTTTTGTTGTTGTTGTTGTTTTTGTCTTGGCCATCTATTTCATACAATGTATAAAGGCAGACATGGGCCACCTTGCTAGGGTGTGTGACTTTGAGTTAGCAGGAAACGCTGAGGGTGGCCCACACTAGGTAAGGATGTTGTTCAGAGTGTAGGGCTAAAAAGTAACTGCCTTCTTCATGGTGGCAACCCCATATTAAAGACTCCTTTGGTGTCTCCTCGGTCGTGCCTTGAGGAGTAAGGGTGCTGGGGGGCTTTCCTGTGGAATCCCCACCTGAGTCCAGATGGGCTCTGTGGCAGGCCCAGAACATCTGATGGTGCCTTCCTTCTACAATTGGAAGAATGAGATCTGGGGGAAAGACTTTCTGGAGATTATGTTGACTCCAAAAACAACTGCTTTAGCTATTATTATGTGATGCAGAGTAAGGTATCATTAAATGGTATCATTTAATCATTTAATAAAGATATCATTAAATCATTTAATCATTTAATAAAGATATCATTAAAGATATCATTAAATGGGCTTTCTCTTGGGGTTGTGTGAACTAACACTCCTAACATGAAATGCTCAGAAATTGCTAGTGCAGTTTGCAATTGCAAAGGGCTAAGGGGATTTTTGGCCACTCATTTACTTAAGCATTGCTGTCATCGGTTCCTGATGCTGGAGTCCTGACTATGTTCCTCAGTCACTTTACCACCAAGACACATCCCCATGCCACCCACTCCTAGTTCTGAATGGAAAGGAGCAAAACGGAAACCGATAGCTGTGATACTTCCTGGGCAGGCACAGACTTTGTTACATTACACTGGCCATAGGGTCACAAATCTGCCCTAATACAAATGTGTAACCAGTTCAAAGTGTGCTGACTACCCATGACCTCCGGGGCACTGTAGGTTTCAGCAGTAGTGCAGAGTGCTGGAGTTGTTTCCCCTGGTGATCTGGTGGCTCACTGGGGACTGTGGTTCACTGCTGCTGCTCCACATCCTAAGACTCCATTAGACTACCTAGCTTTAATCCAAGAAAAGGCAAAGTTCATAACCCAATATACTTTCTACTGAGTACTTAATCAAGTCTACACTGTCATGCAGAAGAAGATAAGAATTAAGTGGAACCATTTTAAGTCAGGGTGAGCTGTATTAGACTGTGGTTACTCACGAAGTGAAAAGGAAACTGTAGTCTAAAGGTTGAATTAACTAGGGTTGGTTGTGGCGTATCCTACTGGGTTTAATTCACTCCTGTCCCTGATTCTGAATGTAGCATACCATCTCAGCCCTAAGCACTGACTCCGGGTTCAGTGTGCTGGCTCAAGTGGATAGCTTGGGTTCTGGTAAGAGCCTTGGGCATGATTGACACATCATGCTGGGAGAATATGATGAGAGCATAGACGATCAATGATCTTCTCCCATTGGAGACTGATGCCCAGGAATGTGTCAGAAGTCAAAAATGGGCCACAGCGGAACTGGCCAATTCTAGGCTTTCATGATTAATTAAAGATCCATTATAGCAGTTAGGAGAAGCCACAGCTGACATCAGCAAGTAGAAGTGTGTGAACTGAGGCTGGTTCTTAGACAGACCCTCCAGCTCTTGCATGTGTGCACTGCAGTGGTGTTCACAGCCTACCATGGGTGCTATCTGAACACCAGCGCATATATTCCTCCATAGCGGTAGTGCTTGTTGGAACAAGAGACCAAACATGAGCTGAACTGGCAGTGAGAAAGAAGTTCAGGTGGGAGACACCTCACTTGTCCTAAGATGTAACATGGTGCAGATGCAAGAAAAGGCATCAGGGAATCTGTCCAGGCAAACGATCCAGGGGTGATGCTCAGGAGGAGACTGAGACCGTCAAAAGGCATCGTGGGGGAGAAAAACAAATGCAGTGGTTCTGATCTGACATGCGTGGGCAGAGAGGGCCTGGGATGTTGAACCTAATGACTGCGCCCAGGACCAGACACAGAACTTCCTGTGGTTCCAGGTGACCTGAAGTTATATATGGGAGTGTGCAGGCATTGCCTGGAGTGAGCAGAAGTCTTTTAAGTTACAATTAGAGCTGCTGCACAGAGAGAACATGTCATGAATTTTGTGTTTAACGGCCTCACTCTGCCTGTCCGTTGGAAGGTAAGTGTGTTTTGCAGTGATACCGCCTACTACAGCCTGAGAGCCATTTTTACAGCAACAAAGGATGGAATCTCAGCCAATTTGTCATGGTTTTTCTGACTATCAAAATAGCCTGTTCACACTGAAAGAAAATGCAAATGCATTGCAGGCTGCTATTATTACAGACTTTCTAATCAGAGTGGTCTTGTGTTCATTTCATTAATTTGAAGAATTGAAAAGGAGGATTCCTACTCCCAGGATGAGAGGCAATTGGATTGATTTCCTCACGTCTGCCTCCCACTCCTGGCCTTTAAAAACTTGTTATCTAAATTTTTGTGTGTGTGGAAATAGGCTTATAAGATTTATTTTGCTTTTCAATTTACTCATCAAATTTCCTCAAGTGGTTCTGTATACCCTGGACCTATAGATGCCAGGGAGTATAAGATTCTAATCAAACTAGGAGGTTTACTGCTACTTAAGTCTAAAAATATATATATTTTTTTAAAAAAACAAAGGTTATATATGCTACATCCATTTGGATGCAGAGAATCCCACAACAAAAGATTTTATTCTTGGAGTTGTTAGTTTTAAGACATGTCTATAGACTGTCCCTAGAGCCAGTTGTAAGATTTTATCATGAGGGGAGTGATTCTCAGCAAGGTCAGAGTTGTGAAAGGGTAACACGGGTGGAGCCCACTAAAGCAAGTTCACAAGGAGCCTCTGCTTCATTCTTCATTATACATCACGATAGAGCTATATGGGTTGGGGCTTAGTGGGGAGGAGAATGTTCCAGTAGTTCAGACAGCTGACACCAGAGCCAGAAGTCCGGCTCTGACCCTAGCCCCTGTTACTGCCCATGTGGTTTATGCAGGTCTCCTGACCTGTTCCAGGAGATCTATTGTTTATCATCCTCAGAATCCCGGGTTGTAATGGTTTGTCCCCCATCAGATCCTTGTGAGGATGGAGTGAGTGAGGAAACAATTTGATACACAGTGCGTACCAACAACCCATTCATACAATTTAGACTTTTGGGATAGTTGTATTTTGGAGCAAGCAATAGAAGCCAGCTTCGGTAGACTTCTACAGACTTGCTGCTAGGCACTGGGGAGGGTGGTGCTTATACAGGCAGGAAAGGGCAACCCGGAGACCCTGACCATTTCCATCCAATATTTTGTTGTCTTCCCTTCGCTTCCTTTGTCGTGTCCAAGATTCAGTATGGTCATTGGCTCTTTGTGGGGAGGGGAGGAGCTCTAGGGAAAGTTAAAGCTAAATGTTAGGCGTGGTGGTACAGTGATGGCTGATGCCACAGCTTCCTCTAGCTTCTCTTTGTAATCTCTTATTCTCTCTCCCTTTCTGTTCTCCCTCCATCTGTCCATTCACTCGTCCATCCATTTGGCCATCTGCCTATCCAGCCATACATGTATCTGTATTCATCATGATGCTGTGTGCCCGGCCTTCTCTAGCTTCTGGAGATAGAGATGTAGGTAGTACAGACTGGTTCTCTGCCTAGTGAGTATATATTCAAGAATAGGATATTGAGATATGCATTAAAAACAAACTGTAAATAAGATGACATTGCTGGGGCTGGAGAGATGTCTCAGAGGTTAAGAGCACTGACTGTTTTTCCAGAGGTCCTGAGTTCAATTTCCAGCATCTACATGGTGGCTCACAACCATCTGTAATGGGATTTGATGCCCTCCTCTGGTGTGTCTGAAAAGAGTGACAGTGTACTAATATACATAAAATAAATAAATCTTTAAAAAAAAAGACTACATTGTCATAGAAGGCACTGGGCTCTGCTTTGAACTGAAGTTTTCCTTGTGCTGATGGCATTTGAACATTGAGTATGTAGATACATCCAGGCATGGGAGAAGCTGCCTGTCAGTAGTAGAAGCAATTAAGTCTCTAGATTTTGCCCTCAAAGACTTTTAGCTTCTTCTCATGTCCTGTGTAGTTGAGATCACCAGTTACTTCCTTTTTACTATTGTTTAACTTTAAAAGTCATTCTTTGAGGACTTTGCACAATGCATTTTAGTCATAATTACCCACCCTTTCTTTACCCACTCAACTTTGTGTCTCCTCCTACCCTGCCCCTATCAAGTCCAACTTGTGCTACCCTTGTATGGATGTGTGACCTTCTCCTAGAACATGGTCAACTTATCAGAGGCTCTTGAACAAAGCTGATGCCCCCAACTCCCAGAAGCTATCAAGCATTCCTCAGCTAGGGGTGGGACTTCATGCCCAAACCCCACTCCATGTTGGGATTAGGCCTGGCTTGAGCTTGTGCAGGACTTGTGTGTTGTGACGAGTGCTATGAGTCCCTATGTGCAGCTGCTCTGCTGTGTCTAAAGGACAGTGTTTCCTGATATATCCATCCAGTGCTTTTGGCTATTACAGTCTTTCCAATTCCCCTTCCAAAATAATTCCCAAGCCTTGGGAAGGAAAAGATGTCAGATAGATATCCCATTTAGAGATGAACATTCTGCGATCTTTTATCTCTACATCTTAGCAGCAGTTTGTTTTCTTGTTTTTTGCCTCGCTATCACTCAGGCTGTGCAACACCAAGAAAATCTACCTTGGCCTTGAATGTCACATCCACCGAGATGCTGGTTCCTTATCTGCATCTGTGCAGAATGGTCCCTGGGTAGATGGCCAGTACAAGTTCTTGTTCTCTCTTCCACTTTGGACATTTCCTCAGACTTTGCCTTAGAAGTTAGTTTCTTGGAGAAGTATGCAAGATGGTTGGGGCTCTAACATAGGCTTCTGGTCTTCAGAGAAGATGAAGATTAAGGAGTGTTTGCAAACCTGGCCATTCCTGTTGCACTGTGGGAGATAGTGGCCTGTATTAGGGTATGGTAGAGGGATCCTTACTTGGCTGTGGGTGGCATGGAGTGTCTCTTCATCTCATTAGCACATCGTCACTGATGGTACAGTTACTTCTGTAAGAACTTCTGGGTGACAGGTAGCTACAAATCATCACCATAAACTGATTTGACCTTTCCCACCAGTTCCTGCCAAAATTAGGACAAAGAGGTGGAAGAAATTCAACTAACAATTATGAGTGGCATTTCTAATGGGATGAACATAATGTAGTGTATACACATAAAATACATTGATATAAAACTCTCAACTTCAGGCTGATGTAGCGCAATTGGAAGGATGCTTATTTCTCATTTATGAAGCCCTGGGTTCAATTCCTAGCACCACATAAAACCAGCCAAGAACATAAATGCTTATAAATTCAGTATTCCAGAGGATGAGACAAGAGGATTGGTTCGTGTTCCAGGCCAGTCTGAGCTATGCTATAAGACCCTGCTCACCTTCTTCCAGTCCTGACTTTAACTTGGAATTCAAATAGTAGGTGTGCATGCCTCAGCTGGAGAAGACTGGCTGATGTTTGGAGAATGGGCAACAGGTCAGGAGGGGTCAGCTGAGGTGCCTTCAGTGTGGGCACAGGACACCAGCTGACCAGTAGCCCTCAGGCACGTCTTGTCCTGGTGCATCTTCTGTGCAGCGAATGCTGCAACTTGGGTGTCTGATGATCCATGACTGGATTTTGTACATCGTATTTGGCAAGCATTAAGGATGACTGATAGGTGCATTTTCAAAAAAAATTCCATGCTTCCTAAATGTGGTGCGATTCCACGACATTTTCATTATCCCCCATTTTCTATCTGCCAGTGGAAGACAGCTCCGAAAGCCCCCAATCACGAAACCTGTCAGTTCTGGGGGCATTTAAATAGAAATAGTGACACACATAGAATATGGGGCATGGACTGCAAAGACATTCTTTCTTCTCCCTAAAAATGTCCATAAACAATTTTGAAATTTTACTTCTTTGATAAAGTAGTTTTAAGAGGAAATGGAAACATAACTCTTTTAAAAAACTGAAATCTATTTCATCTGTACAGAAGTCTTGTTAGCCAAAAAGATTACTATATAGCCAAGAAGGGATTTATCAGGCTAACCAAGGGCTCTTTGCATTTAATTGAGGAAAGTGGACCTGAGACTAGGAATATATCACCTCAGGTTTTTCATTTTATTCTTATTTTGTTCTCTGATTCATAAATATACCCTTTTTCATAAATTTGATTTTGTACTTGAAATTTAATTCTTGAAATAGATATGTCTAGTTATATACCATACAGTTTCTTTTTAATTGGGGGAGGTGGATGTAATCTGTTTATTTTAATGATCATCATAGCTTCACAGGTTTTAGTTATTTACTTTTTAAAAATTATTTACTTTATATTCTGACCGCAGCTTGCCCTCCCTCGTTCCCTCCCAGTCCCTTTCTCTCACCTCCCTTCCCCACCCCTCTCACAGCTCTTCTCCTACTCCCCAGAAGGGGGAGGCCTCCTAAGGGCATCAACCAGCCCTTGAATATCAAGCTGCGGTAAGACTGGGCACATCCTCTTCCACTGAGGCTAGACAAGGAAGCTCAGTAAGAGGAAAGGGATCCAAAGGCAGACAATGTGGTCATCCAGCCTCTGCTCCTGCTTTAGGAGTCCCACATGAAGACCAAGCTGCATGACTCTTACACGTGTACAGAGGGTCTAGGTCCACTCCATGCCTGCTCCCTGGTTGGTGAGTCTGTCTCCATGAGCCCCGTGGGCCTGGTTGGCTGACTGTAGGTTTTCTTGTGGTGTCCTTGACCCTCAAGAGGAAGGTTCCCTCAATCCTTCCTCTTCCTCTTCCACAGGATTCTCCAAGCTCCACTCTGCTTAGCTGTGGGGTTTCTGCACCAGCTTCTAACAGTTGCTGGGCGAAGCCCCTTTGATGACATTTATTCTAGGCTTCTGTCTGTAACTATGGTAGACTAGCTAGCATCAGGAGTGTCGGGGGTGGGCTTCCTTTCATGTTCCTTCAAGCTGGGCCAGTCATTGGTTGTTCCTTCCCCCAAATTCTGTTTCTCGACTGTTTGGCTAACATTAAGTCTAGTGACTTACTTTTAAGGTGAGGGGTTCTTAAAGAGCAGGTTCCAGTGGCCAAATGGTGATGTCAATTTCACTTTTTGCCTTGTAATCTGTTTGGCCCCTTGGAAGGTGCAGGTTTGGGTAATGGAGATGAAGTACAGGGACAGGGTGTTTATAACATGCTCAGGTCCCTGGGTTCCATCCCTAGCACAGGTAGGAAGGATGGAAAAAGAGAGGGAAAGAGGGGAGAATGTTCCTAGGTGTGTAAGCAGAAGTCTGTGTGTTCTCACCAAGAGAACCCATGGATGTGTTGCCTTCCGTGACAGAGGGAAAGTTCAGGTGTGGTTAATTAAGATGCTCTTGGTACAGATGCTGTTGGGATTATTGAGGTGCTCAATATAGTCACTGGGGCCCATATAGGAGGAAGAGGAATACTGGAATTCAGTCAGAGAAATGAGAATGACCAAGGCTGGAAAAGGCAAGGAAATAATATACTCCCAGAAGCCTCCACATGGTGGGGTGTAGCCCCACCAGTCCATACAGGATTTCTGACCTCCAAATAAGGTGCAGGCTCACCATCCCACATGGGACCTGTGACCTCCAGAAGGACAACATGCTAAATTTGTGTCATTTCAAGCCCTTGAATGTGTGGCCATTAATTTCAATAGCATAAGGACACTAATACACAGACCATATATCAGGCATACCAAATTAGACACTGGGATTTGGGGCTTGAGCAATCTACCTTTCTTAACTCCATCCCTTCTGTGTTTCATATGATTAGTGGAGTAGGGGGAAATACGTTGTTCTGTTGTAGCTACAATTATAATAGTTAAGTCTGAAAATCTTTGAGAATGGGAAAATTAAGAACACAATACTTAATGCTTGTAAAGTGTAGAGTCTCTAAAATTATATAGCAGAAATGTATGGTTTGCTTAAAATGTAAACAAATGATGTAAATTCAAAATTCAAAAGGAAATAAGTTAAATGATAGCACAGTCCACCGCGCTGTTTTACTGGGAACGCAATCTCTTCAGGCCCCTTTGGCCTTCCCATCACACTTATTTCCACTGGGCATTAGGTAGAGTCCTCATCCTTAATCTTGATTAAACAGTTGTTTTCTCTCTGTGCATGTGGAGTACTGCCTGTGGTTTCACGCATCTCACTGATGACCTGGGAGTCATCCAGTTCCTCAAGTTGGCAGCACTTGTCAGTGTTTAGGATCTGTCACTGCCTGAGCCTACTTCTGTTGTAACAATTGCTAAAACTAGACACAGAAGATATACAGAAAAGAGGGTGATTTTGGCTGATAGCCTGGCAATTTGGGGGCCTGGGAAGTGGCTCATGAGGAGGATGTGTAAAACAAGGGCCTTGTGTGCTTCTCCTCATGGTAGGAAGCAGAAGGCATGGGAGAAGGAGAGAAACCATGGAGCGATGATCCAGCCTTCTAACAGTCTGTTCTTGAGGAGACCAATCTAGTCCCACGAGGATGATAATTCACTCCTTCAAGGAAGGTCTTCATCTGTGAGTGTCTACCCTCTCCCAACTTCCCAATAGGCTTTAGCTTCCTAAACAGCATAGTAGCAATCATCTCAGCACAAAGGCAGGCTGGGAATTCCCCACACTGGAGAGGACAAGAGAGGTAGGCTGTGGACAAACCACAGTCCAACCATGGCAGTCAAGAGCTGCAGAGCTGGCTTAGTGGGGGGGAAATTCTTGCTATGGAAGCATAAGGGTTAAAGTTCAGATTCCACAAAACCAACATAGAAGCTGGCATGTGTGTGTCAGTATCCCAGCCGCTGGGACGCTAGACAAAATGGCAAGTTGTAAGTTTAGTAAGAAACTCTTGTCTCGAAAGGAAAGGTGAAAAACTGACTAAAGAAGACAGACATCCTGACATCAACCTCTGACCTCCACATGTGTCTGCACGAATGAACACATTTACATAGACACGTGCACACGTGAACACTCACCTCTCCAGACAGCAATTGCATTCCAACTTCTAACAGCTTCGGAGTAAATGTTGTGTGTATAAATAGAGAGTGGAATAAGACTTCAGGAAGCCTGTGGTCCATGAGCTCAGTGAGATTTGAGCAGAAGCCAAACGTCAAAAGAGAAAAAAAACAAAAAACAAAAAACAAGTGAAACATGAGAGAGGCGGGAATGTGTTACTGTGGAGAGAGAAACCAGGATACCCAAAGTGGATGAGGGCGTGTGAAGACCAGCCAGAGGGTCACACCTCACACTGAGGGGAGAGAAACAAGGCTGGGAAACCGTGAATGAAGCAGGGGCTCATGGCTAGGGGCCTTGGCTTTGGTTAAGGTGTTCTAGAAAGTTCTCTGTGTTTTAGTAAATAAAAATAAAAAAGATACACATCATCAGAAAAGGAAAGCAGGTGATACAAGATTTTATAGATTGTTTTTATGTATTTATTTAGTCAGTTAGTTAATTCATGCTTGTGTGCTTGCCGTGATGTAGCTGTGGGTCAGGTTTTCCCTTCTGCCACATGAGTCCTGAGGTTAGCAGCAGACACCTTTACCTGCTGAGCCATCTTGCAAGCCCTGGCCTGGCTGTGAATGCTCAAGAGCATGAGTGGGAAGAAAAGGTGTCAGTGTCTCCATGTTTTCAACTTGGTTGTCAGGTGAGGATTCTCCAGGTCTCTCAGCTCACCCGTGTCAGCGTGCAAATGAAAGGTCAGTCTCTGCAGGACAATGGATTCCGCCTCTGCGGAACACTTCCCAAAGCAGAAATGACTTGAGGTGCATAAGCGAAATAGAAACATTTATCAATAAAGATAAATCAGGAAGTGGGAGGCACTGGCATCAATAATGCAGAAGTCAGTGGTTAAAGCTGTGGAATGGAAAGTGAAGTTGGAGTTGTTGCAGATGCTAATGTGGTTTCCTTGATAGAATCGGGTGTGTGTGGGGCGGGGGGTGGGGGAGCGGAGCAGAGTGGAGAGCCTGAGTAAGTGGAAAACCCTGGTGTTTGCTATTGATGTATGTGTGATAGGCATTGCTCACGAGAGAATGAAAGCAACAACCAAAAGTAAAAGTTTGTTAAAATAGAAAAAGTCAGAAAAAGTTGGAGAAACAAAGGCAATAAAATAGGGAAGTCCAAAAAAAATGGCAGAAGAAAAAAAAATCAGATATGTTATTTCATCACCATAAAGTGAATTAGTTAGCACATCTGTGACAGTGTTTCAGGATTCATAAAAAAATAAAAAATAAAACTGGATTGTTGTTATGCATCAAAATTACTTTACAGTGACTGACAAAGGTAGTGTCATGGGTCAAGAAGAAGAAAGCACAGCTGTCAATAGGAGATCAATTAGTGTGCAATATGAAGGAGTCTTAATTGAGTGTATTCATCAGGCATCTCTAGAGGGTGGAAACAGATAGCATAGCTATATAACCAAAGGGGATTTATTGTAGAGGCCTGCACAAAAGGTCTGGGTAGGCAGCAATGGCTGTCTGTATAGTGGGGAGGCTGAGAGCCTGTAGCTGGATGACCCAGCAGCCACACTAGCACTGAGGGCAGGAAGATTTCTGGAGAGTCACTGCTCTTCAGTAGACATCTGAAGATCTTAGAATCTGGGTTCTGACGTCAGCAGGGAAGGCAGACACAAGTCTAGAGTCACCTGGAAAGAGCCTGCCAATGTGCAAATTGTCTTTACCGCTTGGTCTGGCATTGCCTGTAGAGACTGTTTGACTTTTGATTCCTACAGGAAGGCCTGGTCCACAGTGGGTGCCACCATTTCTGGGCAGGGGATCTTTGACTGTAAAAGAGCCAGAGAGCAAGCCAGCAAGCAGCCTTCCTCCCCAGCTGCTGCATTAAGTTTCTGCCCTGGTTTCCTTCAGTGAAGGACTATGACACTGAAGCACAAACCGAATAAATCCTTTGATCAGTGTGTTTATCCCAGCAACCCAAAGGAAATATGATGGGCTCTGCGGAGAGTTCGCTGTGTCGGTTCCTCTGGCCTCCTCCCTGCTGTTGGTGCTCTCTCTCTCTGGAGGAGTAGCGGCTGAGGCTTCCTTTATCCCATCTTGTTCATTCCACACTGAGCAGTTGAAATGTGTCTAAAAAGGCCAAAAGGGTTTCTACAGCCATAGCAGCTGCATCTCCTTCCATGGCAAAGAAAGCCTTGAGTTAGTCACAGTGACACATGCCTGTGCAGTCCAGCTACTCAGGAAGTTGAGACAGGTGTATGGCTTGTTCAGGACTTCTCTGTGCTATGCTGAGAGTTCAAGTCTTGCCTGGGGAAGTTGGACATAAAGCAGGCCTGTGGTGGTAACTTTGTGCTAGAGCAATTGACAAGCATATATAAAGTTCTCAGTCTAATCCCCAGTCCCCATGCTCCATAGGGGGGAAAGTCTCAACATAGACTGTAATATATTTTTAAATGAAAAACTGTCAGCCTTGTCTTTATAAAAAAAAAAAATCAAATGAACTCTCTATATAGAATGAACTGTGGCTACGGATACACTTAACTATTCCCATTGATTTTTTTTTTCTGTGTCAGCCTTATGAGTGATTTTTATTTTCTCCTCTGTAATTTTTCATATTACCTAATTTTAGCGTCCTGAGTGTGTATTACTTATATAGTCAGAAAAGGATATTTTCATTCTGAAGGTAAAAAACGCACAGTTCTCTCTCCTTGAGTCTCCACTATAATTTTCCTCCCCAGCATTTTCTGAAGCATGTGCAGTAGTGCCTGCCTAGGAGAGATGTTAAGTATGAATTTTGAGTAATAATTTTTTTTAACAAGATCCTTTGGTCCCAGTGGGGAGTAGGCCAGGCCTGTGGTCTGCAGGCTGAGCTGTTGCCTTGTGAGTTATACCAGCATTGGCTTTCCCTGGTGGGGGTATCCCCTGTCCCCTGCACCTTATTTCCAGGTCTCGTTGGCTATGGACCATGCTGTATGTATGTTCCCTGGAAGCTCATACTATGTGGAGAAGGTTTTCAGACAGATCCACTTAGAAGCAGTACTTCTCAACCTTCCTAGTGCTGTGACACTTTAGTACAGTCCCTCATGTTGTGGGGACCTCCCAACCATGAAATTATTTTTGTTGCTACTTCATACTGTAAGGTTGCTACTGTTGGGAATCATAATGTAAATATCTGATATGCAGGATATCTGATATGCGACCCCCGAAGGGGTTGTGACTGACAGGTGGAGAACTACTGCCTTGGATTCTTCACTGGTTTCAGTTCCATCCTGTTCCCGTAAGTCCAGCTGGACATACCTGGTCTCCTTGGCCATCGTGTCTAATCTAACATTCTCCCCCCACCCATTTTTTCTCCAGTTTGATAGGTCCTGTGCTCCTCATGAATCCTCAGGCTCAGGGCCTCGTTTAGCACTTACCCAAATTTTATATTCTCAAAATGGTGGCTTTGAGTTCTTGTCACTTCCTATCTTGGTCCCCATATATGACAGTATCTTTCTCCAAAGCAAAAACAACAAAGCACAAACATTGGTCACTAGAGAGGTGGGGAAAATGCCTGCAGCACAAATAGGAGATGCGGTGCTCAGATACCCAATACACAAAGAGAAAACTGGGTATGTTTACGCATGGCTGTAGTCCTTCTGTAGAGCTAACAGAGACAGGCAGGTTCTGGAGATCCCTGGCCAGACAGTCTAGCCAAGTGGTAAGGGCCTGGATCAAAAAAAAAAAAAAATCCCTCAAAACACAAGGCAAAGGAGGATTGAGAAATATTGGCTTCTGACTTCTATATGCTTTACATACATGTGTTCAGGCACCTGCAAGCACACACACATACCCCACTCCCAATTACGGTTAATTATATGTGTACAGGCATCTGTGTGCACACATGCATACATATACATATGCATTTGTTATGGAACTTGCCAGATCTGGTCACCCATCTTCAACAAGCCAATTAAAATAGCCAAACTGCAAGCAGAAAGCAGGAAAAGGAGATTTACTCAACATGGCCACATTGGGAAGTGGGACAGAGATTTCGTTAAATGCCCATCTGTGTTCCAGGTCCTGAAATGAGATTAACATTTAAATAGAGGGACAAGGACATGCGCAGCTAAGCAATTCGGTCAAGGTGTGCTTCCACCCACCACTGACCCAGCACTGTCTGGGCTGTCAGTCAAGCCTGTATGGTGTCTGACAAGTTGTTAGAACTCTATGAAGTCTCTTTCCAGACACAAGTTTCTCCAGCCAACTGGTACATCCTCCTCCTCCTCCCATCTTGAGATTCCTGGGGAATTCCAATTTGTTTAGGGTCCATTGTTTCAATAGTCACAAAGTCAGATTAAGAGGCATAGGTGTCTCTTTAGAATGCTTTCATTTATGCCAGGTTAATTACCATCTCTCTCTCTCTCTCTCTCTCTCTCTCTCTCTCTCTCTCTCTCTCTCACACACACACACACACACACACACACACACACAGTGAGAGAGACAGAGAGAAAACACGCGCACACACATGCACACATCCACACACATACATTCTTCCTCATGATCTTTTAGGGGAATAGGTACAGGGTTTACTTTGCACAGCCAAGAGAGCCAGAGATTTCCAACCGTCCATGGTTTTCTTGTGCCTTTCAGCCACGTAGCATCTTTCAGAGTCTTTCTTGGTTCAACATGTTTCATTTCTGTTGCTGTGGCACATATCTTGGCAAGACACTACATAGGAGGGGAAAGCATTTGTTTGACTTATGATTCTAAAATATAGTTCACCATTGTTTTTGTGAAAGTTAGAGCAAGAACTTAAGCAGTTAGTTACATCGCATCCACAGTCAAGAGCAAAGAGACATTAAATGCTCCCAAGCTTTATTTGCTGTCAGCTGCCTTTTCCCTCTATTTGACTGTTTAGGACTTCTTGCCTAGGGAATGTTGCTGCCCACAGTGGGCTGGACCTTCTAGTCCCAGTTAACCAGTCAGTTCCCTGCAGGCATGCCTAGAGGCCAACCTGATGTAGATAATTTTCCATTAAGACTCTCTTCTCAGGGTAGCGTGTATCAAGTTGACCATTGACTAACCAGAACTGCATATAAACCTGATGCATGATGATCCTCCTTGAGATTCCAGGAACTTATTACATTGACCTTTCTTTCTGTTTTTCATCTCTCCACTATAATTCAGAGACTGTTAGATTAGCCTCTGTGGCCCCTCTCCAACTGCAGTGGTATTAAAGTCCCAGGAGCAGTAGTTGATCATCGGTGTATTGTGTCTTTATCTCAAGTGAGAAGCATCTTCCTCAGCCATTCAGCTGCTGTGTCCTCATTTGGAGTGATTTTCCAGGATTGTGTCTGTGCTGTCTTCAGCAGCTGAGTGAATATTGGCTTCTCTCCAGCTCTAAGGATACTTTACTCATGAAATGATAATTGGAGAAACCAGCTGATCTTAATCCTTTGGGTATTTAGGGGTATAGAAATATCAGGTTTCTCCTTCCTCGTGGTGCCATGAAAAATAAAAAGATTTAAGGATTCTGGCATAATTGAAGTGAATATTTTTTTTTGTATTTTAAAAATATAAAGGGGACATCAGTTTTCACGACACTGTTACAGACGCCAATGCCCCTTAATATGGTTTGGGCATAGTGCATTTTGTGCTACTAAAAGGGAGAAATACATCTATGCCTACTTCTTTTTAAATTAATGTGTTTTCATCTAGCAAAATAACATAGTTTTAAAAGTCACATATCAAATAGGAAAAGATGGTGATTCTGTGTCCTAATTTGCCCAAATGTAACTACTTTTGACTCTCAGCCATCTCACCTCTGGGCACCATGGTATCATGTTCCTATGAAGGATGCAAGTATCTTCATGTTTGATTAATTAATTTCAAGCATCATCTCTGGCCTTATTTTCTCCTCTTCCTCTTTCACTATGGTCCTGCTGTGTTGCTCAGGCCGGATTTCACATTGTTGTCCTTCTTTACACTCTGAGCAGCTGGTTTTATAGATGTGCACTACCGTACATGGCTTCATTTTGGGCTTATTATTAGGGAGGTGAACATTTAGCTTTCTACTCCACTATCCCTTGGGCTTCCTCTTCCTTACCTGCCAGGATAGGTGTGTGTTTCGTTAACTAAGTGCTTGAGTTCATATTGCCATATCTACACACAAGTTATTTATATAGAGCTTCGTGTATTGGACTGTATGATTGCTACCTAACTTTTTGTTTTCTTGAAGTTTACAGTTGCCTTCATTTTTCACTGGTTTAATCCAGATCTCCATTTGCAGTAGCCACTTACTAGAATTTTGTACCAGGTCAGCTTTAGCAGGTGTATTAGTCAGGGTTCTCTAGAGTCACAGAATGTATGGGTAGTCTCTAGATAGTAAGGGAATTTGTTGATGATCTACAATCTGTAGTCCAACTCCCCAATAATGGTCAGCAGCAGCTGTGACTGGAAGTCCAAGGATCTAGCAGTTGCTCAGTCCCAGGAGGCAAGCAGGCAAAGAAAAGAGTAAATCTTCCTTTTTCCAATGTCCTTAAGTAGGTCTCCAGCAGAAGGTGTGGCCCAGATAAAAGGCATGTGCCACCGCTCCTGGATCTGGGACTTGCTTTGTCCCAGATGACCTTGAACTCAGAGATCTCCCTGTTTTAGTCTCCTAGGATTCATAGCCATTATGTCTCAAGATCTCTATGCTGAAATCCAGGTCAAAAACTTTCATCTCCCAGTTCCAGATTAGGATCACAAGTGAGCCTTCCAATTCTGGATTGTAGTTCATTCCAGATATAGTCAAGTTAACAACTAGGAATAGCCGCTACAGCAGGTTATATTTATATTTCTGCTTTCTTCTCCAGAATTATTTATTTCCTTGGGTTTGTGGCTCTTCAGGCATGACACACGCTTCTATTCTAGACTCTTCCTTGACATCATCTCTGGCATTCCATTGACTCGTGTGTGTGTGTGTGTGTGTGTGTGTGTGTGTGTGTGTGTATACTCAAGTTCTTACTGATTCTAGATATGCTCCCTTGCATTGATGGAAAACATCCTGAATTAATTTAATATAAAAAATGACTCATTAGTTCCAGTGCTGGAGAGGTGGAGCACGGGGATCTCTGGGCCTCACTGGCCAGCCACTGAGCTTGACTGTTTTCATACACAAAATGACTTGTCTTAAAGAAAAAGAGGTGGATGGCACCTGAGACTAACCCCCACATGCACACACAGGTGCATAAGCACCTGCACACACATGTGCACCTGTGTGAACATGTACACACAAATATGTGGCAGAGGCAGGAGGCATGATGGGCTCATTTTTGCTCATGCTATTGTCATGCAGATTGGTGCCAATCAGTCCCCATGTCACAGACCTCATGTTTTGAAGCTTTTAGGGCACAGCCCTTTGGAATTCTCCAGGTGAAGAAAGCAGGGGCTGTTATCCTTTCCCTTCACCTTCATCACTCTGGCCCTTCCTTTCTAATTATTCTGAAATGTGGCCCAATGGTGGTGTCTTACTAATTTTTCATTACTATAATAAAATACCCAAGACTGAGTACTTTTGGATGAAAGAGATCTATTCAGCCCATGGATGTAGAGGCTGAAATCAAATAACACAGCAATAGCTCTGGTAAGGTCCTGTTGGCTGCGTCACCTCATGGTGATTAGCACTGAGAGGTACGAGGTTTGGGAAGGAAAGATCACCTTGCAAGAACAGATGCCAGGGAAACTGAGTCCTACAATTCCTACTGTGGTTAGACCTCTGCTGACCTTCTAAAGACCTTTGACAAGGTCCTATTTTCTAAAGATTCCCACCTGCAACATCATTGCATTGAAGACAGATTCCACCACAGGAGCCTTTGGGCGCTCACTCAAATCATACCCACACCTTTCCAGATGGCCTCTGAATTCAGGGTCCTGAGTTACTAATTTCCTCAAAGCAATCTGGGACCTGTTGGCTCGAAAGTCTCCTGATATCTATCTCAAAACTTCATATATACAATTCTTTTAAAATATAACCTAAATAGATCTTAGCCATCAAAATCCTTCCTGCTTTGCATTTCCTATGAGACTTCCCCCCAGCAAGTGTGACTGCTGATGAAAACAGTGACTAGTGGCTGTAAGACTGGAAGCTACCGCTGCCCTCCAGGGCTCTGACCGAGGGATGACCATTGTGCTGGTGTCCACCCCTTCCCACTGGGTATGGAAGCCCCATTTTTAACTTCTCTTCATCCTGTGCATTTCCACTCTTGACCTTTTGAGTCTGGACATCTCCCACTGTGAGGGGCTGTTCATCCCAGTCAGCCTGCACAAGCACCACTTGAGAAAGCTCAAGTGGTGCTTGATCTGTATACCGATCCCTCTATACAAGTTACATCTCAGGGAGCCTGTTAGACCTGCATCCGATTTCTCTGATTCCTTTTGGATACACACGGGACTGTTGTTTGTTGGTCTGTTTTGCCCACTCTTGCTGTGCTGAGATGGATCTGTCTCATGGCTTCTGGAATTTTGGCACAGCTTATTGCCCACTTCCTTCTATCTTTATTCCTTTCTGTTTATCTGGTTTTCCTCTGGCCCAATCTGCTTTGCTTTAGTACAGCACACATACAGACACATGCACACAAAACACAGCTGCACACATACCTGCATGCACACATACACTTGTATGCACACTTATGCCTGCACAATACACACACCTGCACATACACCTGAGGATAAATTCCATTTTGATTTCTTTTTCTTTTCTTTTCTTTTTCTTTTTCTTTTCTTTTTTTTTTTTTTTTTTTTTTTTGGTTTTTTGGATTTGTTTTTTTTTTTTTTTTTTTTTTTTTTTTTTTTGAGACAGGGTTTCTCTGTGTAGCCCTGGCTGTCCTGGAACTCACTCTGTAGACCAGGCTGGCCTCGAACTCAGAGATCCGCCTGCCTCTGCCTCCCAGAGTGCTGGGATTACAGGCATGCACCACCACTGCCCGGCCCATTTTGATGTCTTAAAATGGTCTTTCTTTTACTTCCTTTTTTATTTTTTAACAGAATGTTTTCATGGGTATAGAATTCTAGGCTGGAGATTGTTTTCTTTCAACACTTAAAAGGTTTTTTTTTTCCAGGGGCTGGAGAGATGGGTCACAATGGGGAGAGTGAACTTGTAGAGACCATATCCAGAGGTTAGGCACTGCTCCCAGTTGAGGGATAGGGCCACTCACCATTTCAAACATATTACCACAGAATTGTTCCTGTCTTAAGGAAATGCAGAAACAAAGAGTGGAACAGAGACTAAAGGAAATGCTATCCAGAGACTGCCCCACCTGGGGATCCATCCCATATGCAGACACCAAACCCAGACACTATGCTGATGCCAAGAAGTGCTTGCTAACAGGAACCTGGTATGGCTGTCCTCTGAGAGGCTCTGCCAGAGCCTGACCAATACAGATCCAGATGCATGCAGTTAACCATCAGACTGAGCCTGGGGACCCCAATGGAGGAGTTAGAGAAAGGACTGGAGGAGTTGAAGGGGTTTGGAAGAACATAGGAAGAACAACAGTATCAACCAACCAGACCCCCCAGAGCTCCAAGGGATTAAACCACCAACCAGAGTACACATGAAGGGATCCATAGCCCCAGCTGCTTATGTAGCAAAGGATGATTTTGTTGGACATCAGTGGGAGGGGAAGCCCTTAGTCCTGTGGAGACTGATGCCCCATGTAGGGGAATTCCAGGGCAATGAGATGGAAGTGGGCGGGTGAGTGGGGGAGCTTCCTTATTGAAACGGGGAAGAGGAATAGGATAGGGGGTTTGCAGAGGGGAAATGGGGAAGGAGGGTAACATTTGAAATGTAAATAAATAAAATAATCAAAAAGAGGGGGGGTTTCTATCATTTCCATCACAAGTTGTCTGTAAAACTTTGTCATTTCCTTGAGGGTCTACATTTTTATACACATGTGTGCAGATGTGGGGGGGCAGATGTGTGTATATGGAAGTGTGTTTGTATTTGTGCAGGTGTATATACAGGTGTGTACTCACACAAGTGTGTGTGCGCGCAGGTGTATGTGTGTGCTAGTTTATGTTCTAGTGTGTGTGTGTATACAAATGTATGTGTGAAGGTGTGTGTGTACAGTATATGTATATGTGGATATGTGTGTGTACATGAGGTGTGTTTTTGTGTATCATGTATGCATGCAGTTATGTGTGTTTGTGTAGGTATGAGTGTGCATGCAGGTACCTGTGCAAGTGTGTGTATGTGTGTGTGTGTATGTGTGTGTGTGTATATGTGTGTGTGTGTGTGTGTTTCCATTCCTTTGATCCTTTTAATATGGTTTCCACTTTCCATTGTTTTTTCTTTATGTGGTTGACCAGCAGGCTTTGGTGGCTTTCTTGAGTATGTGATTTTATTTTTTAATTCCTAACCATCCTTTCATATCCTTTGTTTCTCTGGTTTGAGTGTACCTCACAAGGCTTGGGGTGTTGAACTTTGATCCTCCTGTGAGGCTCTGAAGGTGTGGAAATTTAATTTGATTATGGTGTGTAGAGGCTTTTGTAAGGATGATACCTGTCTCTTGTCACAGGGTGTGCTATGCTGTCTTAGGACAGTCAGCATGATGGCTGTCACCAGATTCTTGAGTTTGTGCCTCTAGAACTCTAAACCAAAGTAACCCACTTGTCTTCCTGACATCAACCTGCCCCAGATATTCTGTTATAATAACTGCTGTGTTGGGGTACTGAATGTCCCCAGATGTCCATATGTTAGGACTTGTTTTCCAGGGTGGTATACTGGAAAGTGATGGAGACCTTGGAGGTGGCACCATCTGGCACTGACTTACTGACTAAAAGATCTTCCTGGTCTCACTGCCTTTTCCTCTTTCCCTTCACTTTTGTCTCATGAAGTGAATGGTTGGTTTCTTCACTATCCTACCACAGTGTAATGTCTTAGCTGAGACCAAAGAAATGTGGCCACTTGGTCACAGAGCAGTTCTCCTAGAATTGTGAGCTGAATAAACCCTTTTTCTATATATGTGATCAGCAGTGTTGCCATGGTGACATAATGCTGCCACAGTAATAAAAACTATTCTTTTTCTCTCTGTCTGGAGCTCCTATCTCAGCTTATACACAGGCTTTTTCTGCTGGGCGTCTGATCTTTGTAGTACTTAGGACAGAGCTCTGTCCCCAGGGCATGTGGTCCTCCTGCTGAGCTGTTCTCCTAAGCCTAAGGCTTTACTTTTTATGTGGTTGGGGGGGGGGGTTCATGTTTAAATTTCCCCATCTTCTAGCTTATGAGAACTGCCTTCTGCTGTGTCTAATTTTTATTAAACTTAGGTGTTGAGTTATCCATTTAGGTAATTTATATTTTTTGCTTTTACTTCTTTCCAGTTATTTTTTTAACAAAATTTTCTGGTGAAATTCTTACGTTCATCATTGCATTTATTTCTCTATTTTGGCAGACAACATAATATAGAAACTTGTTTTTAAATTGGTCACTAACTTCATTTTCTGAACTCTCTGGTAGCTGTCACCTCTCACCAGGCAGGCGTGCGTTGTCTCAGAGATGACTGGAACCTGTAAGGGGCAAGATGGCACTGGTTTGCTGGCCTTTGGCGGATCTTCTCTATTACATCACAGCCTTGTGTTTTTCTAATTACCGCTGTTTACTCTATGTTGCTTTCTGGTGGGTTTTTGCTAAGATTTAAGTCTCTTACCTTTAAATTTGAAAAAAACGACCCAGTGGAAAAAACAGACTCTGCTAGGACCCCCATGCCCACCCTGCAGGCCTCCTCTATGCTTACTTTCTATGTTGCTGAATGCCAGAGTGCAGGCTCTTGTTGGTGTCCAGTGGGCAAAAAGCCCTCTGGGATTTTCTGTAATTTCTCCAGCTTTCCCTCCTTTTCTTGCTGGGGACACAGACATGCCGTGCTCCCTGGAGAAGGAGGACCTGTAATACCACAGAACGCCTTTCGTAAGCACAGTCAAATGCAGCTCCATCCCTCCAGATGCTACAGCTTATTTGTGGTCAGCAGGTAGGTGCGATGTGATGTGCCAGTCACACTCGAAGCCGCCTTCCACAGCCATGGTTAAAGGCTCCTGAGCTGGCCTCCACTTTTAGCTGAAAGCTGTGTGTGATCCATGAGGCTGGCTTCTGTGGGTCACTAGAGAGGTGGCCACCTGTTTGCTGTTCTTGTTGGTTGAATGTTTCTACTTGATGCCTTTTAGATATGTGGGAAAGAACGTTTCAATTAAATGTCTTCGTGTGCGGAGAGATCTGTGGCTGGGAGCATGCTGTATAAATGTGATGGGCTGCGGTAGTGTGTTTTATTAATGCTATCTCTGGACATTCTTGCTCTTTGGAGTACACAGCTTAGACTTGAAGTAGACACCACAGCCATGTCTTTAAAAATGTCTGGGAAGAGGGAAGAGGGCTTATGGGACTTTTGGGGAGGAGGGATCCAGGAAAGTGGAAATCATTTGAAATGTAAACAAAGAATATATCTAAAAAAATGTCTGCTGTAATTTCTGAATAAATTATCCCAATCATTACTCTAAAATATTCTGAATTTACTTCTGTTCTTATAGTTGTTAGGCTGCCACATATTTTTCTTTTCTGATTTTATTTTATTTTATTTGCTGAGCAAAACATAATTGCTTTTGTGGAATATAGCCTCATTGGCAGTGTAATCAAATGTTAAAAATAGAATTACAGAGTTTTGCAGAAAATGCAGTTAAGGAAGCATGGCCGTCTACGCCTTTGCCCCTGCTCATAATGTTCCTTGAGGATTCATGTTATTAGAGAAAATTGAATCTTGGTTTGAGAAAATTTATATGGAAAGTCCTCATGAATTATATTTTCAAGGTAATATGCACCTCCTTATCTACCATGACCATATGAAAGTTCCTTTTTAAAAATCTCAATTTACTGCGCCTAAGCCTGGAGACTTAACACAGTCACATCCCATTTGGAGTGACATTTCTCTGGTGCAGCTATGCAGTTCACCAGTGTTGGCTCACCCATGAAGCGTCTCCATGTTCGCTTCATGGTTCATGAGATCTGTGTCCTTGGGCAAGTTCCTTCTCACCTTGGAGTAGATGCACCAGAAAAGATCAGGCTGAGACTGTGGACTGACAAAAAAAGATTCATTAGTGTCATCTGTGGACATGAGTCAGGAAAGGGGACTTGGGTAGGAGATTTAAAGAAAGGAGTTGGATGTCTGAACAAAACTTTTAGGAGCCTAGAATTCTCAGTGGTGTAGAAAAAAATAATTTCTCGTAACTGTTGCAAGGGTTTTAGTTGGTTTGTCATTTTTATTTTCTAAAACCACACACACACACACACACACACACCACAAAAGGAGGAAACCCAATATTTTAGTGATATCACTAAATGCACAAGGAACAGATCCAGGTATTTAGAGTTGTCAGATAAAGCTGATAAACAAACCCCACAACCATGCTGTCCCACAGGCGTGCTGTCCCACAGGCATGCTGTCCCACAACCATGCTGTTCCATGGGCATGCTGTCCCACAACCGTGCTGTCCCACAGGCGTGCTGTACCACAGGCATGTTGTACTACAACCATGCTGTCCCACAGGCATGCTGTCCCACAACCGTGCTGTCCCACAGGCGTGCTGTACCACAACCATGCTGTCCCACAGGCGTGCTGTCCCACAGGCATGCTGTCCCACAGGCATGCTGTCCCACAGGCATGCTGTCCCACAACCATGCTGTTACACGGGCATGCTGTCCCACAACCGTGCTGTCCCACAGGCGTGCTGTACCACAGGCATGCTGTACTACAACCAGGCTGTCCCACAGGCATGCTGTCCCACAACTGTGCTGTCCCACAGGCGTGCTGTACCACAACCATGCTGTACCACAGGCATGCTGTCCCACAGGCATGCTGTCCCACAGGCATGATGTCCCACAGGCATGCTGTCCTACAACCGTGCTGTCCCACAGGCGTGCTGTCCCACAGGCATGCTATGCCACAGGCATGCTGTTCCACAACCATGCTGTGCCACAGGCATGCTGTCCCACAACCATGCTGTTCCACGGGCATGCTGTCCCACAGGCGTGCTGTCCCACAGGCATGCTGTCCCACAGGCATGCTGTCCCACAGGCATGCTGTCCCACAGGCATGCTGTCCCACAGGCATGCTGTGTCACAGGCATGCTGTCCCACAACCATGCTGTTCCACGGGCATGCTGTCCCACAGGCGTGCTGTCCCACAACCATGCTGTTCCACGGCCACGCTGTACCACGACCATGCTGTCCCACAGGCGTGCTGTCCCACAACCGTGCTGTCCCACAGGCGTGCTGTCCCACAACCGTGCTGTCCCACAGGCGTGCTGTACCACAACCATGCTGTCCCACAGGCATGCTGTCCCACAGGCATGCTGCCCCACAGGCATGCTGTCCCACAGGCATGCCGTCCCACAACCGTGCTGTCCCACAGGCGTGCTGTCCCACAGGCATGCTGTCCCACAGGCGTGCTGTCCCACAACCATGCTGTTCCACGGGCATGCTGTCCCACAGGCATGCTGTCCCACAACCATGCTGTTCCACGGCCACACTGTTCCACGGCCACGCTGTACCACGACCATGCTGTCCCACAGGCATGCTGTCCCATGGCTACCCTGTCCCACAGGCCTGCCTTTGCCCTAAGGTGGGGAGACCAGAAGGAATTAAAGGCAGAGATGAGGCAGCGGCATCTCCCAACAGAATGTTGGCCGTTAGTTCATGATCAGATGAAATGTCTGCCTAGAACATTTTCTTTATATACATCTAATAAAATAGCTGCAAAATAGCTAAAGAAACTCAGTGACATTGGAGATGAATTGATCAATCTGCTGTCAAAGGGAAAAATTAATTTGAAAAATACATTTTTCATACAGTATGTTCTGATCACTGTTCTCCTTCTCCTGACTTTCCCAGATCCTTCCACTACCTGTCTACCCAGCTGCATATCCTTTTTTCTTCTTGTCTTTAGAAAACAGACCTTTAGAAAAATAACAAAAAAAAAATTAAAAAATCCCACCAAAACTAGAATTTTTTAAAAGAAAAAAACAAGAAATACACAAATATTAAAAACTCACAAAAACACAAAATTAAAAACCATAATATAAAAGCAAAGGACCCATACAACAAAAACATGCCCAGGCAAAGTAATGAGACAAAAATCTACAAAAATACTACTGCATTTATTTTGGGTTACCCATCTACTTCTGGGTATAGGACCAGCCCTGAAGTGTGGTTAATATACTCAGAGGGAGAAAGTTTGATGCGTATGTGACCATGTGATGAGCACCTTTATCAAAGTTTATATAATTGACATATACAGAATTATGCAAAATAAAGATATTCTCAATTAAATATGTAATTTTAGAAACTTGACTGTACAGAATCTATAAAGCATGTATCAAAAATTTTGAAAAAAACACCAAATACAAAGAGATCATATTCCCTTAATTAACTTTCCAAATGAGGAGCACACTAATTGGCCATCCAGTAACAAAGTGTCTGCCCTGAGAACACACACAGAGGGGACATTATATAGACTGAGCAGCTTGTTTTATGTATTGAGGGATATAGACATATACATATGTGAGTGTAACAACAGCTAATTGAAAACAAAAGCCATGAATTTGAAAGAGAGCAAGGAGAGGTGCATGGGGGGATTTGGAGAGAGGAAAGGGTAGAGAGAAATCACATAATTATGTTTTGATCTCAAAAAATAAAACAATTTTTAAAAAAGGAACCAATGGATAAAAGATGAATGAGCCTAAGAAAGCTAAAAGATGTACTTGAATGACTCAGTAGTCAAATAAGACGTCAGGGCGGAGATGAGCAGCCTTACACACTTGAGAAGAAAGACTAAAATTGAAGTTAATGCTCTTATCAACCTGGGGAAGGCAAGTGGGTGAACTTAAAGACAATGACGTTACAAACACAATTAATGAAGCAGAAAACAAAGGTATGCTAAGGAGGCTCAACAAGGCCAAAGCACAAGATAAAGGTTTGAAAAATTTAAGAAAATAGAAAACACAGTCAGGAGGGGTAAAGAGAACACTGTCAGTCACAGTGATGGAAGGGAGATGAGATTGTGTGTGGAGAGGGGTCTGAGCGTCTGTTAGCAGGGGCATCGGACAGCTCAGTATAATGGACAGGTTCAAGGAAAACGTAATAAAATGTATTATATCGAAAGTATTAGCTTAGCAGTAGGATCAGCAGCAGGGTGTTGGAGAGCAGGCTCCGTGGATCAACTCCTTACTGTGCAAGCCTGGGGGCCAGATTCCACCCTGGTATCTATGCAAATCGACAGGGGGGGTGGTTCACGATGTAATCCCTGCACTGGAGAGGCAGACAAGGGCATCCCTGGGACACGCTGGCCAAATCAGTGGGCTCCAGGTTCAGTGAGAGACCTTTCCTTAACTAAAACAAAACCAAACAACAACAAAACCAAACCATGGAGAGTGGTTGAGGAAGACATCAGTGTTGATCTTGAACAACATGTACACACACACACACACACACACACACACACACACACACACACACAGAGAGAGAGAGAGAGAGAGAGAGAGAGAGAGAGAGAGAGAGAGAGAGAGAGAGAGGATTTAAAAATTAAGAAATGCTGAACTATTTGAAGTTTGTATTAGGAGTTTCCCAACAGGTTAGCTGTAAGATCAATGAATCAAAAGCCAGAAGCAGACCAAAAATGTAAGTTTACAAGGAATCATTTAGAATAGCACAAAAATAAGGTATCTAGACGTAAATCTAATTAGAATGTTAGGGGCTGGGCAAGATGGCTCAGAAGGCGAAAGAGCTTGCTGCCAGGCCTGACAATGTGAGTTTGATCCCTGGAACTTACTTGGTGGAAAGAGAGCAGAAACTTACAACTTGTCGTCTGACCTCCACACACATGTCCTGGTATGCAAGTATGCATGAATTCACACACAGACAAAAATCAGTAGACAGTCGCGTATAGAAAGAAAATTAAAACTCTATTGAAAGACATTATATAAACGTCAATAATCAGTGAGCTAGTTAGTGGAGCTGGGTGAAGTCTATACTATGAGGATAGCTATTTCTTCTAAATTGATTTGACTTGTTACATTAGTAATAGTAATGGGAGGGGCTGAGAGAGTGCCATGGTTAAGAGACGTGGCTGCTCTTGCAGAGGACTCGGCCAGTTCCCAGCACCTACATATTGGTTCACAACCACCCCAAATCCAGGGTATCTGATGTCCTTTTCTGACTTCTGCTGGTATCATATGCATATCATGCAGATACTTATATGCAGACAAAACACTCACACGTAAAATAAATACATCTTTAAATAGTTTCAGACAGATGAACAGGAGTCTTAACAGAATTATTGTTCCAAAATCCAGAGGCTGCTGAAGAAGCTGGGGGGCTCTGTACCTCTGGGCACAGGCTCATCTTGAAGCTATAGAAGTGAACATGGACATTCTTCTAGGAAATCTGACTCAGTCCTGAAGCACAGCTGAGCTTGCTAAGCAGTGGAGGGTGGAGAAGGTTGGGGCAGGCGGGGCATGAGCACTGCTGGACCACCCGCTGTCCCCAGATGGGGAGTACTGTCGTGGTCTGCTGCCTTTACTGTGACAGGGTGTGTTTGGGGGCACACCTGTGGTTCCAGTGCTCTAGAAGCTGAGATCAGGTGGTCACTTGAACTCAGGAGGCCAGGATTAGCTTGGCCAACATACTGAGACTATATCTAAAAAAGAACAAAAGCCGCTGAGGGAGGGCTCTGTGACTCAGCAGGTCAAGGATGGCTCTGTGACTCAGCAGGTCAAAACACTTGATGCACAGGTCTGACCACCTGGGTTCCATCTAGAGCCCAGTTTTGAAGGAGAACCACACCCTAAAAGTTGCTTTCTCTCTCTCTCTCTCTCTCTCTCTCTCTCTCACACACACACACACACACACACACACACATTTCACATTTGCATGCACACTCATTCACACATGCAGGTACACTCATAGAAATATGTACACACATGTACACATTCACACACACACACACACACAACTCATTCACACCACGGCATACAAAAGGCTTCAGTTCATATAAACACAAGGCAATTGCCCATATGGTCAAGAACCAGATTTCCCCTACCTGTGGTGGTTTGAATATGCTTGGCCCAAGGGAAGTAGCACTATTAGGAGGTGTGATCTTACCGGAGAAGGCATAGCCTTGTTAGAGGAACTCTGTCACTATGGAAGTAGGACTTTGGGGTCTCATGTAGATGCTCAAGTCTGGCCAGTGTGATCCAGAGACTCTTCCTGTCTGCCTATGAAAAACAATCTCCTGGCTGCCTTTGGATCAAGATGTAGACTTCTCAGCTCCTTTTCTAGCACCATGTCTGCCTGCATGTTGCCATGTTTCCTGTTATGTTGATAATGAGCTAAACCTCTGAAACTGTATGTCAGCCCCAATTAAATGCTTTCCGTTATAAGAATTGTCTTGGTCATGGTGCCTCTTCATGGCAGTTGAAACCCTAACTAAGACCCTACCTGTCCATATTTCTTCTTTTTGAGGTGCAGGGCCTCAAAGTTAACTGCCTGTGAATCCTTTCTCTGAAAGGATTCTATCTTTTCTGATAGTCCCAAGGAGTTCACAAGTAGCAGATGCAGTAGCACAGAGAACATGGCAATAATCTTAATGTTTTGGGATGAAGATTGTGAGTTCCAGGCTAGCCTGGGCTACACAGTGAGAGCCTGTCTTAAAAAAAACAAAATAAAACAAAAACAAACAAACAAACAAACAAAAAACAGTCAAGAAAAAAAAGAAGCCAAAGGTTCAGAAAAACTCCTTTATCCCAGGAGAGAGGAAACAGGAGACCCTGGGAACTGTACCTTCCCAGGCTGGGAAACAGCCAAGATGAGGAGGAGCATGGTATAGGACTCCGGGACTCTGTAGGGACACAGCCAAGGAGGGCATTGTTCTATTTAGACATGTGTGGGGGTGGGGTGGAGGGTGTCTCGGGTCTGTGGGAGAACTCACCATGAGTATGGGCTGATGCAAAACACAAAGCAATTAGCTGCAGTTAAATACAGTAGTGCCATTTGAAAAGATATTTTAAATGCCTTTAATTATCAGACTCCCATGGCTTAGTTACTGGACTGCATTTTTAACATCACAATGTGGGTGCAGAGCAATGAAATAAAAGCTGGACTGCTGCTCAGCTGAGGAAATGTGGGGTTCTGCTGCTGCCAGCAGGGGCGGGGCCTTGGGAAGGCGAAGCCCTGAGTTGTCATGAAGTGTTGGTATAGAAGATTGTAAGCAGTAGCAGGTCTAGCCTCAGTTGTAAGTGGCCATCTCTGAAGAGCAGTCTGACTTCTCAAGTGGTGATAAGAGTGACTGGGATCTGGACAATGAAATCAAATAACTCCCATTTCTTTGAGCCAGTCTCTGGGTATCTCATTCACATGTTTTTACTTACATAGCTTTGTGATTCCAGGCACTCATAGACTGTGATTCCAGGTACTCAATAAATAGACCAAAAGTAGGTGACTCTGGGAGTAAAGGATATTTTTATATGACAGTGTACCACTAAGATGACAGTGGTGTGAACTTACAGGACATGAGGTCCTGGTCACAGTGTAGTGAGAAAAGGTGTCCTGTCTGGAGAAACTGTGTTAGTTCCTTTTCTTTTACTGTACCAAGTAACCCAAGGCTGAGTACTTTATAAAGAAAAGATATTTACTTAGCTCGCAGTGCTGGAGGCTGGAGCTATGGTGTTGGCTGCTGAAGAAAAGGGTCATGGGAGTGGGGAATGGGTGGTTAGTCTTGCATTTTAACTGGACTAGTTTACAGCCTAGAAAATAAACTCAAAGTAGCAGGGAGACTTCTGTAGGACTGGCAGCACAGTTCTGCAGGACGTGCTAGCTGGCGGTGGAAGGCAGGCTGTGCTGCAAAGTCTGCTGTGAGGTGGTTAGTAAGGTACGCTTGGTAGGAATAAGGACAGGGGAACTGGTGTGATGCTGGGATTCTGGTAGGCACAGCTGGGTGATGGACGTAGAAGATGCAGAGGGATCATGGGAGCGGGGCGTGGGCAGATAATGATACAGTTGGCCTACTGAGCAAGCATCCAATAGATTCCCCCTGAGCCAGGTTATGTGGAGGCTCCCACTCCCCTCCCCTCCTCTCCCTCCCCCTCCCCTCCCCTCCCCTCCCCTCCCCTCTGCCTCCTCATAGAATGCCCTAGGGGAGAGGACAGAGGATGCACTCTACCCTGAATGTCCTATGTGAAGGCACAGGGCAGGCTAGCCTGTGTGGCACAGTAAGACTCCCAAGCTCTGGAGGCCACTCGGAGAGCTGGTGGATCCAGCCCCTGGGCACCTCACCCCAGGGGAAGAATTCCCAGAAGGGTGCATCCTTTGGGTCTAGGCATAACACAGCTGTGTCTGTCTGGGCAGAGGTGGTCTTAGGGAGTAGGCTGCCTTTGGAGTTGTCATGAGTGTAAAGTTCTAACATCAGCACAGCGGATCTCCATTCAGCCATCTGGAAACGAAGCGGTTGTTTTTCCTCCAGATAGCTTCGGTTCCTGCTGCAATTCCAGTGGATTTAAAAGTTGATGTGGGTCCGTGAGTCTGCTGTTGTAATTATAGTCTGGTTGCTTTTCATTATACATAATGTGATTTTAATGGAATTAATGATCTGTATCAACAAATACATTGTTTTTACTGTTGTGCAAAGAAAAAGGAGACTTCTCAAGTGAGAGAATTAAAAGGCTTTGCAGCTCATATAATATTCTTTCCTGAGCTGGGTGATGGGTCCACTTTGAGTTTCTCCAATGACACTGGACTTAGGGAGGTCACAGCTACCTAGCTGGCACCTTTCTGAGGTCTCCCCACCCTGCCACGTTGCTCTCGGCCAGCCTGTCCCACCTGTGCTACCACAGACTGGTGATCTACTTCCCTGCCCCTTCATGCAGGCCAGTGGCTACTATGACCAGGAACCTAGTCCCATCTGAGTGACAGTCATGGGCCTTTGCTGTCTGGCTCTCACGGCCCACTTCTCTTACATGTAACAGGAAAACTTGGGAGTAGTTTTTATTTCTGTTTTTGTTTTTCCTTTTCTTTTTTTTTTCTCCCACTGACATAGGTTTTTCATCCACCTAGGAAGATAGAACCAGCAACCATCCACTTGGGTTTTAATAAGGTGCTTTTTATTATATGTAAAGCAGAAATACAAATGAAAAGACAGGAAGCCAAATGCACAATGCAGAGACAGCAGAGATGGGTTGAGACACAGTCCTGACTCCCCCGCCTGCTTGTGCGTTGGTATCCAATATGGACTTGCTCATTTAGCCGGAAATCGAACCGCATTTCCGGCTCTTTGGGGCTAACCTTTACTCTTCTCTGTCTTTCACTGAGAGCGAACATGCCTTTGGGGTATAACTGCATTTCCAAACCGCGATTGCATGGTGGCCATGGGTAAGGGTGGGTTCAGAGGATGGCAGTGTTCTCCTCTTGGTAAATACCTAGGTTATTTCCAGTTCTCAACTACAACCCTTCGGCTAACACCAGCAATTACTGTATGTGTAGGATGGATGTGTATATGTTTGTGTGTGGGTTATGAGTATGTATGTGAGTGCCAGGGATCTGAACTCAGGCCCTGATCTTTGTGTGGTAAGCACTTCTACCAACTACGTCATCATGCCAACCCCAGGAGCAGCAAATTTTAGAAGTAGTACTATGGTTTTAATGGTATGCATAAATGATGGTGTGTATCAATTACAATTATTATTATAGTATTAAATTTATATTATAGAAAGTTGCACATTTAAAGGCAAGTGTCCCCTCAGCTCTGATTCTGCCTCTCAGGGCTGAATTTCTTGTGCACCTTTCCAAAACGAAACACTGGTCATCCCATCCCCCATCATTTCTTTTTATTTTATTTTATTTTATTTTATTTTATCTTATCTTATCTTATCTTATCTTATTTGATGAGGAAGGTGAGCAGCCTTAAGCCAATGAATGTGGTCTATCTGAGGATAACTTTGTCTGCTGAATCTGTTTATGTAAGAAGCCCTAGAAAGATTTAAAAAACCGAAGTTGAATTAATTATATTTTCATACTTTGATTTTTTTTGCCAGTTTTTGCGATGGGAATTTTAGCCACTGTGCAGATACAGTTTACAGGAGCCCTGTTGAAATTGCAGGTGTCAAGGGCTCCTTTGAGAGTGGACTTACAAATGTGCTGTTTTCTACCTACCTACTAACTGGTTAGGAAAACAAAAGTGTTAAAAAAATCATATTATAATTTTAACTGTTCAGCATTAGAGCTTTTTTTTTTATTCGATATATCTTTTATTTACATTTCAAATGATTTCCCCTTTTCTAGCCCCCCACTCCCCGAAAGTCCTGTAAGCCCCCTTCTCTCCCCCTGTCTTCCCACCCACCCCTTCCCACTTCCCTGTTCTGGTTTTGCCGAATACTGCTTCACTGAGTCTTTCAAGAACAAGGGGCCACTCTTCCTTTCTTCTTGTACCTCATTTGATGTGTGGATTATGTTTTGGGTATTCCAGTTTTCTAGGTTAATATCCACTTATTAGTGAGTGCATACCATGATTCACCTTTTGAGTCTGGGTTACCTCACTTAGTATGATGTTCTCTAGCTCCATCCATTTGCCTAAGAATTTCATGAATTCATTGTTTCTAATGGCTGAATAGTACTCCATTGTGTAGATATACCACATTTTTTGCATCCACTCTTCTGTTGAGGGATACCTGGGTTCTTTCCAGCATCTGGCAATTATAAATAGGGCTGCTATGAACATAGTAGAGCATGTATCCTTATTACATGGTGGGGAATCCTCTGGGTATATGCCCAGGAGTGGTATAGCAGGATCTTCTGGAAGTGAGGTGCCCAGTTTTCAGAAGAACAGCCAGACTGATTTCCAGAGTGGTTGTACCAATTTGCAACCCCCACCAGCAGTGGAGGAGTGTTCCTCTTTCTCCACACCCTCTCCAACACCTACTGTCTCCTGAATTTTTAATCTTAGCCATTCTGACTGGTGTAAAGTGAAATCTCAGTGTTGTTTTGATTTGCATTTCCCTAATGACTAATGAAGTTGAGCATTTTTTAAGATGCTTCTCTGCCATCTGAAGTTCTTCAGGTGAGAATTCTTTGTTTAACTCTGTACCCCATTTTTTAATAGGGTTGTTTGGTTTTCTGGAGTCTAAGAAATTAGGGAAATGACCCCCTTCACAATAGCCACAAACAGTATAAAGTATCTTGGGGTTACTCTTACCAAACATGTGAAAGATCTGTATGACAAGAACTTCAAGACTCTGAAGAAGGAAATGGAAGAAGACCTCAAAAAATGGGAAAACCTCCCATGCTCATGGATCGGTAGAATCAATATAGTTAAAATGGCCATTTTGCCAAAAGCAATATACAGATTCAATGGAATACCCATCAAAATCCCAACTCAATTCTTCACAGAGTTAGAAAGAGCAATTATCAAATTCATCTGGAATAACAAAAAACCCAGGATAGCTAAAACTATTCTCAGCAACAAAAGAAATTGTGGGGGAATCAGTATCCCTGACCTCAAGCAATACTACAGAGCAATAGTGTTAAAAACTGCATGGTATTGGTACAGTGACAGGCAGGAGGATCAATGGAAAAGGATTGAAGATCCAGAAATGAACCCACACACCTATGGCCACTTGATCCTTGACAAAGAGGCTGAAAACATCCAATGGAAAAAAGGTAGCCTTTTCAACAAATGGTGCTGGTTCAACTGGAGGTCAGCATGCAGAAGAATGCGAATTGATCCATCCTTGTCTCCTTGTACTAAGCTCAAATCCAAATGGATCAAGGACCTCCACATAAAGCCAGACACTCTGAAGCTAATAGAAAAGAAACTGGGGAAGACCTTTGAGGACATCGGTACAGGGAGAAAGTTTCTGAACAGAATACCAATAACGTATGCTCTAAGATCAAGAATTGACAAATGGGACCTCATAAAATTACAATGTTTCTGTAAGGCAAAGGACACCATCAAGAGGACAAATCGGTAACCAACAAATTGGGAAAAGATCTTCACCAATCCTACATCAGATAGAGGGCTAATATCCAATATATATGAAGAACTCAAGAAGTTAGACCCCCATCATTTCTTCCTTTACTCCAGAGTGAGGGAGACCTTCTCCACACATTTGGCCTAGTCTTGCTTGTTAGATAACCCTTGACAACCTTGGACATCAGCCTGAATAGATTTTGCTTTCAGTGCTCATACTGCATACATTTACATTAGGTATAAACAGTATTTAGTTCAGTAGTCCCATGGTGCTACATTCAGGGACAGGATTTTTGGTGTAAAAAGAAAAATCCTGTATAAATGACCCAGTACCCATAGGATAAGTAGTGCCCAGTGGTGGGACCATGGAGTGTGTGTGTGTGTGCACATTCTATTGAAAGATAGTATGAAGATCTCATGGAGTGGACCACCAAGGAAGTGTATATCAAACTGTACCAACATCAGTAATATTTCATAGGGCCTTTTCCATGTGTCCTTATTTCTTTTATTGAAAATAAATTTTTATACAATATATTGGGATTATGGTTTCTCTCCCCAGTCCTCTGTACCTTCTCCTCCATTCCGGATCCATACCCTTTTTGTCTCTTCCACAGGATTTCCTTATCCCTGAGGGAAAGGATTTGATGGAGACATTTCTTCTAGTGTTGAGTGTTCCAGGGTCGCTCACTCTCTGTATAATGTCTGGCTGTGGGTTTCTGTATTTGTTGCCATCTGCTGCAGGAGAGGGCTTCTCTTAGGATAGCTGAGCAGGGCACTGATCTATGAGTATACCAGAATGGCATTGGGAGCTACTGCTATGTTTCTTAAGCAGAAGTCATATCTGGTCATCCCCTAGGTCCCTAGTCCATCTAGTCTCAGATTCTTGTCCACCTATACAGTACTGGGGGTGGACTCCATCTCATGGAGTCAGTTGTACTTCCACAAGCTCTGTACTACTATTGCACCAGTGTATCATGTGGACTGAAGGGGTTAGAGCAGAGTTGGTAGTGTGCAGAGTACCCCCAATACTATAAACACTTGTCTATAGGGGTGAAGGCCGTCAGTAGTACTCTTAGACTTCTCCAGGTACAGTGAGTTGTGTATGTCTACACTTATGCCCTTTGCCAAAACTTCACCGAAAATATTTGCCATCTGATGGATATAAATATTTATATTGCTGTTCTAACCTTGGAAATGTTGAGGCATTTGAAGCAGGCTGGTTGTTAGAGGTTTGTTCTCTGTTCAAAACGAACATTCTCTGTTTGGAGTTTAGCTATTTTTCCTATTGAGTTGTTCATTTTTCTTATTAATGTTACACAAACTCCTTGTAAATTAAGAAAATCAATCTTTTCTGTTCCATCCATTATTGATTTATTTTTCCAATTAAAGTTGTTTTGGGACTTTATATTCTTTGAAAATTACAAATTTGCCTTTTGGCTTTTGCCATAAATTATATTACACTTAAATATCACCCCACAAGTCATTGGTTTGTTCTCCTCTGGGTCTGCAGGTCAGTGTGGACAGCTCCACTTCACACTAGCCAGTTCTAGGACCCGGGCCTGAAGGGACTGCAGGTGCGTGTGTGAGGAGGAGACCAGGAGGCATGGGTGATGAGTCCCCAGGCCTCAGGGGTGACTGTGGTCCTGCTTCCACCGGCATGGCCAGGCAAGTCTTTAGCCAAGCCCAGTCCTGAGATGGGGGCAGATACTCCACCCACTGGCATATCAGAGTGCAGACTTAGATTTTCAAGAATGACAGGTCACAGCATTTAATCACCCACACTCATGTGTAAAAACCATCAGTATATAGTCACCCACACTGGTGTGTAAAAACCACTCACCACAGACTTGAAAAGTTTCAACACATCAGTCTTTTCTGCTAAGACTGTGTTATGTTTAAGGCTGGCCTCAAGAACATTTTAAAATTTCTCTCCCATTTTCTTCCAGAACATGTGGGTTTTGTTCTTTGGTTCCACAACAATTTGTTCTCATAAAAAGATTAAAATGGAGATTTAGTTTTGTTGCTTTCCAAGAGACTAAGCTGGTTCACGTGGTATTGCATGGACCATTTTATCTCTTTTAAATGTTTTAATTAGGATTGCGCAGCATATGTATATTATTTAATCCCCTCTATCTTAAAAAGGAATGTTTCACGCCATCTAATAATAAAACCTCCTCTGTCCTTCTCTCTTAGGACAGCAGTTCCCAACCATCCTAATGCTGTGACCCTTTAATACAGTACCTTATATTGTGGTGACCCCCAACCATAAAATTATTTTGGTGCTACTTCATAGCTATAATTTTTCTACTGTTATGAGTTGCAGTGTAAATATCTGAGTTTTCTGATGGTCTTAGGTGTTCCCTGTGGAAGAGTTATCACACACACACACACACACACACACACACACACACACACACACACACACCATTCCCACCCTCAGGGTCATGACCCACAGGTTGAGAACCTTTCATGACACTGCTCCTTCACTCATATCTGGTCTGCTGGTTCTACACCATCCTGCCTCTTTGCTTGCAGTTATAAATGGAATTTTATATTTCATTCTCTTTTCCATTTCTACTTGCACACATACAGGAAAGCTGTGTGTCTGTGACTTAAACACTCATGTCCTCACACACCTTTCTGTGGCAAAACAGAGATAGAAAGTTAACCACTGTGCTTCCCTGTTCCCTTCTGTGCATGGACACAGCATTCACACATACTTCTGAGGATGGTCATGGCACAGTGAAGATGTACATTCATGGCAGGTGTCTGGCATTGCCACCGATGCTCAATAAATGTAACCACTGACGTCATATTTCAACATACTAATTTTTGTCACTGGTAGGATGCTAAGTCAATACTTCCTTCCAGCCTCCTCCTCCTCCCCTTCCTTCCTCCTCGTCCCTCTCTCATGATTCCCACAGGCTTTTCAGTAAGTCCTGTTTACCTAACAGGAATAGTCCTTCCCCCTTCTTTCCAGTCCTCACAGATTTCTTTTACACACTCAGTGTATCAGCTCTCTGCCTCGAGATGTTGTTGCTGTGTGTCCAAATTCCACAAGCCTCGTGGCTCAGAACACCACAACGTTAGTGTTTTGCATTTCCACGGGTCAGGAGTCTGGGAACTTTGTGTCCGGTTTCCTGCATGGGTCTGAATGCGCTCCAGATTCCTTTGCAGATGTCAGCCTGAGAACTTCAAACATCAGCTAGCCCAAGAATAGAAAACAGAACAATAAATTTTAACGGAAGAGTGTGATGCTTTGGGAGAAGTGTTGGGAATTTGAATTCAGCAGTACTTGAAAAAGAATAAGAACATGGGGGTTCGTGGGGGGAGGGAGACATATATTAATGTTCAGGAACAAATATGACTATTCAGTGGATGCAAAAAAACAGTTGATAAAACTTAATGTTAAAGATGTAGATATCTTAACTCTTAAAATTCTTCCGAACATACTAGTATAGCTTGCAGAACCATGTGATGGCCTGGAACATCCTTCCCCAATATGTACACATGTATCCGGCCCTTGTCCCTGCATGTTGGCAGGGCTGTGGTTGAGATGGGGTCCTTAAGTGAGCGACACTCTGACAAACAGGAAGGATTCTATCATGTACAGTCATGAGCTCCTGATTCACGGGGACACACGGTGTGAAGTGTGCTGGTGGTCCCTTGCTGAGGGACCATCATGGAGTGTGTCTGCATGCTGCACACAGCAGAGCAGCCATGCCATGTGACTACTCTTTGTTTCTTTCATTTGTTTTTATAATGCTGTGTGTGTGAGAGAGATAGAGAGACAGAGACAGAGACAGAGAGAGAATGAATTTCTGAGTATCTGTATCTAGACTGGCTTCCCATCCCTAGTCTTTCTTCCTCAGCCTCCCCAGTGCTGAGATTGCAGGCGTGTGTGTTCCCCTCCCCCCCCCCCATGGCCTCTTCATCCAGAGGAGCCAGATGAACAAAGTTGTTGCTGTCATCTCTGCCACAAAACACACAGCTCTATGTTTGTTTACTAATGGGTGTGCTTTCTAAGATAATGGTTAGAAAGTGCAGAATATAGCTGCATATAGCCAGGTGTTGGTGGTACATGCCTTTAATTCTAGCACTTGGGAGGCAGAGGCAGAAGCAAATGGATCTCTGTGAGTTTGAGGCCAGCCTGGTCTATAGCGTGAATTCCAAGACAGCCAGGGCTATACAGAGAAACTCAGTCTTAAAAAAGCAAAACAAAGCAAAACAAAAAGGACAGAATATATTATATTCTAGTATCTGGAGCATCCACTATCATATATGTGGTCTCTCACTGGCAGAATTGTGTTTTAGATTTTAGATCAGTTTGATGGAGCAAGGA